>NC_090439.1:366804078-367106573 GCF_031143425.1 Pleurodeles waltl
CAAAGCACCGCTGAACAGGGCAAAGACCGCCATGTCAAAGCACCGCTGAACAGGGTAAAGGCCGCCATGGCAAAGCACCGCTGAACAGGGCAAAGACCGCCATGGCAAAGCACCGTTGAACAGGGCAAAGACCGCCATGTCAAAGCACCGCTGAACAGGGCAAAGACCACCATGGCAAAGCACCGCTGAACAGGGCAAAGACCGCCATGTCAAAGCACCATTGAACAGGGCAAAGACCGCCATGTCAAAGCACCGCTGAACAGGGCAAGCACCGGGTAGGAATGAATGGGCCGCCACATCAGGCATCCTTATCCCATGTGCAGCTGGGACAGTGACAGCACAGGAACTTTCACGGGGAGACTCATCCAGTCTGGGCACCAGTTCCCCCCAGTACCACTAGAGACCTGCATCTACTTGAGTGACTGTGGCTTTGCACTCCCCAGGATGGCACAGTGGGCACCCCACCAACTGTAGAGACTTGAGAGACTGAGGCTTTGCACTCCCCAAGATGGCACAGTGGGCACCCCACCCACTGTAGAGACTTGAGAGACTGTGGCTTTGCACTCCCCAGGATGGCACAGTGGGCACCCCCCCCACTGTAGAGACTTGAGCGACTGTGGCTTGGCACTCCCCAGGATGGCACAGTGGGCACCCCACCCACTGTAGAGACTTGAGAGACTGTGGCTTTGCACTCCCCAGGATACATCAATGGGCATGGAGCCCCATCGTGGATCTGGCTTTGCAGTCATCCGGCTGAGGTGCCCCCCTTCCCTTCCCCCTGAGGTGCCTGTAGTATTTCTATCTGATGCCCCGGCAGTGTTCTCTCCGATTGTGGTCAGGTATCCTTTGTGGGCCTCGCCCATGCATTTTTTGACTGTTGGTGCACGGACATTGTTGTGTACATATCTGCACTACTTCTCGTATTGTATATAATTATGACTGATTTTCAAATATATATCTGTATTTTTTGTATGACATGTATATTGCCACATTACAATGTTTGACCGAATTTCGCATTGTCTTTTCATTCTTCTGGGGGGATTGTGGGTTGTTACTGTGATTTTTGTGAATGCATTGGTGTGTATGTTTTAATATGCGAGGGTGGGGGTGGGGGTGTTTGGTGGGTGTCCCCCTAACTTTTTCCTCTCCCCTCCCCTATGTCGTAGGTGCAGTACTCACCGTTGTCTTCGGCGCCTACGTAGATGTTGGTCGTAGAAGAGCAGAAACACAAGGGCAGGTAGTATTTGTAGTTCCGGCTCCATGGAGTCCTCGTTCCTCGTGGGATGTGTTCTGGTGAACGTTTTCCCATAGCAAAAGCTGTTTCCGCCGTGTTTTTATCCACGGAGAATCCGCCCCGGAAAAGGTGGCGGATTGGCGGGTTGTAACACTGTGGGCGGTACATTGTCTACCGCCTGTCTGTTGGCGGTGACCGCCACGCTGCTTGTTTGCACCGCCGTGGCGGGCGGTGTGTTAAAGTGGCTGTCTTTGATGCCGGTTTCCGCCAGGGTCATAATTCCCTTTTTTGGTCCGCCGGCCTGTTTGCGGTATTTCCGCAGCTTTAACACCGTCCGCCAGGGTTGTAATGACCACCTTAGTCTCTTTTGTGTTGAGTGTGAGACTCTCTCCTTCCTTCTTTCACACAATAGACAAACTGACATTCAATTTCCTTTGGGATGGCAAAAAGGCTAGAATCTCCAATAAAGCTCTAAACGACATCAGTCTGAGAGAGTTTGTAATCTTCCGAAATGGAGTCTCTATCAATCAGCCTTTTTAGCAGCATTAAATGCCTTCTGGCTCCTATCAGACCCACTTGACCCCCTTGATGACTGGATATTGAAAATGCAATATGCTCTCCTTTTAGCATGACTTCTTTTATCACATGTCAAGGTTCAAACCTTCTCAGTCCCAAAAAAATCTTGTTGACACTGCAATTGCACTAAAACTCTTAGATAAACATATGCCACCCCACATACAGAATTCCATGTGGGCTTCTCTTTGGCACAAACCCAAATTTAAATCAGATGTCTCACTGCTGCTGGCACATCTCTGGCCCTTTAAGGGTATCATTTTAATTTGTGATCTCTATGATAATAACAAGGAGCCACATCTTTTCTCAGACCTTGCAGCTAGTTAGAATCTCCCCAACCTAGACTTTTGTAGTTTCTTAAAACTGAAGACAATCCTTTCTAAGCTCCCTTCCAACAAAGATGTGTCCATCATACAACACTTGAACTCTTGGTATTCATCATGCCACAAAGCTTCTAGAATTTACAAAACTATAACACTTCCCGAAATGCAGACAAATTCCATTATTCATGAAAAATATCCCAAAAACCTTGACCCTCTTTCAATGTCCAAGTCTCGGAGGAGCGCTAGCTAAACATTGACAAATATGCCCTAGGTTATTGATAAAATCACCCCCACATTAATACAATCCAAATTGTTTACAATGAATTGTTTGCACTGTCCTCCCTCCAGACTTTTCAAACTGAATCTATGGGACAAAGATACATGCTAGAATTGTGAATCAGGCCCCAGTACATTCGAACACATGATATTCAAGTGCCTCCTTCTCAATAATTATAGGTCCTCAGTGCAGAAAGGACTATCCTCGATATTTGATACCCACACCCACTTAAACATCCCAGTGATAGCACTCGGTCCGTGGGCGTCATCTACCAAATTCGACCTTACACATAATGATGTAGCCCCCTTGGACCTTCTGATGTCAATTGTAGTTAGAGTTATCCTTTCCGACTGGAAGTTTTGCCAACACATTTCATATCACACTTGGTGGGCAAGGGTTTCCTATCTCAGAGAAGCACATAAATACAACAACACAAATCCACATACCCCTAAATTATCTAATGCCATCTGGTGATTACTTGACAACTTTTTGCAACAATCCGGCAGGAACCCAAATCCTGCAGACTCCTGATGAGATGTCTAGAAAAGTGATCCCCTTCACCTATAATCTGTGTGAATACCACTGCAACCCCCTCCCTCAACCCCTTCCACATATCTCCCCGTTTTCTGGTACGTCATCAGCATGTGATACTCTTGCATGCAACCCATATGTTAAAACCTAATACTCTGTTAGTTCCAGTATTCATGCCTTAAAGGCCCACCTTTTTCAATGGACCTATATCTTTTATACAAATGATGATGCAAAATTACCAAATTTACTGTATACAACTGTATCTTCAGTAATTTAGCTGATTGTTTCCTTTCATGTATTGACAATGTATTACATATAACTGTACTTGTTTTCATACAAACAATACAATGATTAGAGCAAAAAGGGAATTTTAGTGCATCTTCTTGAGTGTTTTGAGTAAAGTGTACAGATTCAGTGCACACATCTAAAAGGTCTTGTATATGATATGCAGAAAATATTTTAGTTCTATTACTACACAGGTTTTCTAACAAAGCAAACTGTGCTGAGAAGAACCTTTTGTCTTTTCTTTGATCAATTGCATGAAAAACCTGAGGGGGTTGACAATTGCATTCTCAGTATTTTATTGTTAAGACTCTCCTTGTTCTCTTTCTTACACTTCTTCTCAACAACATGACTACGATCCTATGGAAGCTTTTGCTTTGGGCAGAAAGTTGGGGGCATATTTATACTTGTTTTGCACCAAATTTGTGTAATTTTTATAAGCAAATTCAGTGCAAAACGAACTCCATATTTATACTTTGGCGCTAGACCTGTCTAGCGCCAAATTTATGGAGTTAAAGTCATATTTTGGACGTGAAAACCTACCTTGTCTTAATGAGATGCAAGGTAGGCAATCCAGTGCAAACAATGACTCTGTGGCCATGCTAAAATCACACATGGGGGATGAGGGGTCAAACATTGGGGCAAAACTTGCTTTGCACCATTATTTAACGCCTGGGTCAAGGTAGCTGTTAAGGGACCTGTGGGCCTATTTTCATGGTGGAACACCATGGAATAAGCTCACAGGTGCCAATCCCAGGCCCCAGGTAGACCCCCACCCACACCAGAGGGACAGTGGGGGATGAGGGACCCCATCCCAGGTAAGTATAGGTAAGTACAGGAAAGTATTTTATTTGATTTTTTAAAGTGCTATTGGGTTCCCTGAAATGGGCCCCCCTACATGGCTCTGGGTGCAATGTCCATGCCAAGGGGACCCTGGTCTCCTGTTCTGGCCATTGGGGTGGTGCACATGACTCCTGTCTTTTCTAAGACAGGAGTCATGTGGTATGGATGGTATTGCATCAGAAAATGATGCTCGGCTAGCTATAGTCATTTTTTTTACTCTAACCTGCCTAATGTAATTTTTTGGTACAAAACGTACTTCTCCCATACAGCCAGCCCCACATGGCTAACGTCATTTTTTAAATGCTTGCCTACCCTTTGCACCAGCTTGCACCATTCCATAAATATGGTGCCAGGCTGGTGCTCAGAAATGGTGCAAGCCGGTGCTAAACTTTTTGGTGCAAAACTGTGTTAGTGCAGTATTGCACCAAAAAGTATAAATATGCCCCTGGGTTTCTCATAAACCGGATACTGTCCTAAATGAGGAGCATAAACACTTCTCACTCAGTTGGGCACTTTGAAACAACTTGAATCAGCATTTACTTTACTGTCATCAACATCTACCAGATACAAACCAGACAATGTTCTAACCCGCGATAAGGCTACATATGACATACCTTCCTTAATGACAGTACTACCAATATTAATAAATGCTGAAGCTACACTTATATCTTGTGATTTATGAATAGTTACAGCATATGCTAGAGACAGTGTGAACTGCTTCCTCTGAAGTCTTTTACAAGCATGAAATATGCAACACACCTAGCAATCTGTTTTACACCTTCAACTTGATCAAATGTAACCACTTGGTATTCAACCTCATTCCAATTAGGAAGCAAAATGAAATAGGTTACTTTACCCATGGCACCATTAACTAACCCTTCCACAAAATTACTCTACAGTGTTTGCAAACACATTTCTCCAATAAATCCAATTTTGTTTGTAGTTTTTCACTTGGCAGTACTGTCATCCCCTGGTGCTCCATTTTGTCAATTGTTGTAAGTTCCCAAATTTTTTCTTTCTCTAGTTGTAGTAATTGTACAGTAAAAGAGGAACACTCCGGAAGACTAGGCATTAGGAAGACAATTGATATTCCTACTTCAATTAAATTGAACATTAGCTGTGCTGCTGTTTTGTTTGTAGGAAAGAGTTTCTTTGTAAGTTGTCTTTCTAAGTAATGTTTTCCCTCTTTTGTGAGAACTCCTATTCTAATATCCTTTAGAATATATCCATATTTCACATTGGATGCTTGACGCATACTCCTGAGTAGTTCCTTGTATTAGAAGTTTAGTCAAATATTTATATTTCCAATACTTCCAAGAAATTCCCTGTTTCTTCATAAAGAAGTATCTTGATCACAGGCTGTCCTTTGACAAGGGTAAGTTGGAGTAAAATGTCAAACACAATTTAGTGTTTTCATCCAAACATTATGTAGTAGTATCTCTTTGAAATCTGTTGCACTCTCAAGTGACCAAAGGAAAGCTTAGCTTTGAGACCATGTTCACCTCATCAATTATTAAACATTTCAATTTCTTTAGTTCTCTTGAGACTTCATGACAGACTTAACAAGATAATCTTTGCTATACCAGTTTGTTGTCATGTTCTACAGGTAGCATAAGTAATTGATGTAAAGTAATTCCTTTAATGATGTGTGCAGCTAATCCAGTTGGTACTGTTACTACACGTGATAAATTCACGTCTGCAGTCTTCTATAGGTAAGCAGTGAGAACTTCAATTAAAAGCTTTTTCCAATGCCAGCTTGGCCACTGGCATAAAATTGTATTGGCTTAAATGCCGTGCATTTACATTCATTCTTCTCATGGAGGAATGCATGCTCTATTTTCTCTTTTACGTCTAGATATATTTATTTCTGCTCATTGCTCAGTTGTTCAAGTAAATGCTTCAAATCAACACTTCCCTGTCTTGCTCATTGCTTTGCATTCTCAACCTTATTCATGGCTATGGCAGCATCATTTTTAATAATTGGTTGTCTAAGAGTATCTTGACTTAGTCGTCCTGAACTCTGGCTGCTTTGTGAACTCCTTAGCAATCTCTGCAGCAATTGTTTCCTAGAGTTCAATCTCATTTAACATTTTCATATAGTTGGGAAACACCAAATGCTCTCTTTCGCAGCATTGAAAGAATCTTCATAGCTGTCAAATTGTCTAAGTAACTCCGATTCAGTACACCATGGGTCGAACAGTTGCAGGAGTGCCAAATAAAAAAATCTCTTTTATCATGAGTTTGGCTACTAAGGGCCTGATTTAAAGTTTAGCAGACAGGTTACTCTGCCACAAACGTGACGATATCCCGTCCATCATTTTACGATTCCCATAAGAAATTATGGAATTGTAGTATGGCAGATAGGATATCTGTCACGTTTGTGATGGAGTAACCACATCTGCCAAACTCCAATTCAGGCCCTTTGTTTTTTGTGGTTTATTAAGCTTCCTTCTGTGTGTTGAACTAAACATCTGTCACAGTCAACTGCAGCATATTTTCCTTCATCTATGTTTTCAGTGACATTGTTTCTGTTTCTATAGCATTGAAGTATTTCATAAAGACTGACGTTTTCTAAATGTCAACTCCTTCTTGGATAGTAAGTATCCAACATGTTGGTTTTTACAATACCTACACTTTCCAGCTCAAACTCTGTGAGGTACTGAATTTCTGAGAAAGACTTTAAGACTCTGTTTCACATGCTTGCAAGGCCCAGACTGACTCAAACAATTCTCCTTGATTTCAAGTACAAATTGGCTGAACTCAACCTGTCACAACATTCATAGGAATCTATCTTCCTATGTGAAAGCATTTTCAAGCTGAATTTGTAGAGTTTCTTAGTTGGAGCCTTTTATGCAGAAATCTCCTCCCACATCTCCTTCTTTTCTGTGTTCTCTGATTCTGTAATGTACAAAGTGACATAACAAGCAACAGCAATTGTGTTGTCTGAAAAAAAAATTATATCCCCATTTTCAGAATTACTGGATTATCGTCATTAATATACTTGGAGGCATCTGTTCTTCTCAGATATATGTGTTTTTCTGTGATTTTCATGTCAGTGTATGTTGTACTTTAGATAAAACACTGTTCGCTCTTCCTTTGGAAATAACAGGTCTTTGAAATCCAAAATGACAGCTTGTATGAAATTTTCTTCTTACCACATCTATGTGTTTGAAACAGTAGAACTAGGTGCTTAAGGCCTTTTTCACCATTGTTTTTCAGCATGGCACACTTAACATACTGTTCCATGAAAGACTGTACAGAAGCATCACTATCTGTTCCATGTTTTGGTGCATCTTTTATCCATAACAATATGTGAATAAGAGGAGAAACTCTTGTTTGATACTTTTTATGCCAAAATAAATCAGTAACTTCACCAAGAGAAGGATTTGTATTGTTGCAGATCAAAGAGAGCATGACTTGCAACCTGTGGTTGAAATATCTGCAAACATTAGCAGGATCCAAAGAGCAGAGTTCTCCTACTGTCTTCATATTGATTTGAGCTTGGTTCTCTTGAAAACTCAATGAAATCAACCTATTCGTATTCTGCACAACTGAATGTGACAAACCAGGCAGGTGCACCTAAGTTATGTAACATACATTTGAGATCTCCATGACGACAATACCAATATTGGCATGCCATCAGATTAATTAAATGATAATCCTACTTTTTATCCTTACCTTGAACTTTGTAAATATTTTGTAGATTAACTCCTGTGTTTAATATATGGTTTACAGCATATGATAGCCCAGACAAGTCACTCTCAAATAACAGATGGTATATGTATGGAATACACTGATGAAATCTGAGATCCTCTGAATATAATCTAGTTGACCTTTCATCAGCTGCTGGTATTTGCACGTGCCAGTCATCATACTGACCATCTGCTCCTGTTGGGAAAAGTTGTGGAAAACAGCGAGCTTCTAAAGTTTTCTCCGACATACTCATTGGAGCTCCTTTTGCTTGTTTTATTTGCTAGAGATCAAAAGCATCACCAATAACATTTTTGGAACGGAGTGGATGGATACTATTTGTGTTCATATATTTCTTCTGACTTTGATCCATTAACTTTCTCAATCTGTCCACTTGATGGTAAAGTTTCTTCATCCATGCAAAAAACATCTCCAACAATATCCACATTTTTGTAATAGATAGTATTTTGTTTCAGTTATAATGTAGTTTTTTTAAAAACTTTATTTACATCTACTAACTCAAGCTAGGCTTTTTCATTTTTAGTAGGCACGCCATTCACTAGAATGATAAGTGGTTCATCAATATGTCTCCCTACACCCATAGTTTCAAAATTTCACTTCAAATTTAATGCTAAGTAGACAACTCTTCCTTTAAGGTCTTTTTGTAGCTCTCACAGTGGTAGTTTTCCATTTTGTGGTTCTATACAAACTATTGCTTGCAAAATGTGTATAGACTGTATAAAAATTGATTCATAAATGTTTAATTCACTACGTTCTTTTGGAATTTAAACTAATTCTAAGTTTATATGTATTGCCCTTGCAGGCATGTTGTTATCCTCTAACTTATCATACCAATACTTACATACAATTGTGCTGTGTTGACAAGTCAAATCATTCCTCCACAAACAAATATATAGCAAATTCTTATCACTTATATCTGTTCTCATGCTCAGTTTTTGAGAATACAACAACATTGCTAGCTTGGTTTTTATAGTTAGAGCGTTGACAACAAATACAAACACAGTTTGGTTTCTGTGAAGAAATGGTGCTAACCTTTGCAATCTCTTGAGTAAAGGTTTCAAACCTAAAACCTGTGTCCTATTCCTCTACACTCCAGCAACAAATTCCTCATTTTGCAGGACCAAAGAAACAAAACTTGAAATATTCACAAATCTTTTCTATCTCTGCCAGAGTACCATGCTAAAGAGCTTTATTCATCTCCGATAAAAATAAAGCAGGAGTTTTTACAAAGTAAAGCCTACTCACAAAATTTCTCCTCTAAGAGTATAGAACAGCTAACATTATGAAGTGAAAAAGGTGCTTCTGCACACTTATGTCGATAGGCACACCAGTGAATGTTGTTGTAAATCAGTTTAATTTCTGAATTTGCATAGATCTAATCCTTGCAAAATTCTATTTTTTTTTGGATTTATGCATAGAAATTCTCTTAGGAAAGTCCTCAATATATCAATAAATTCCTGATGAAAACCCCAAAACTGCTACAATTCCACTTGCACACATGGGCCTGTCTATGCCTTCCTTGTACTGTCTCTCTAGCTGTCACATCCTCTACGTTCCTTGGGACCATCTCCTCTTTTGCAATAGGAGTACCATCTTTCTCATAGCATCAACCAGTTGTTTCAACTTAATGCACTAATGTGTTCTCTTGAAAGTAGCTTTCTTAATTAAAAAAGGCTCAGTGCTTCCATTCTCCTCTGAAAAATGTACAACAAATTACTTCTATCCACAAGACGTTTTCTTTGGCTTCTCTTCTTCATAGACAACACTGTTTTATCCAGTGTTCTCATTCTGTTGTTTATAGAAATAAACAACTTCATCTTCAGTACAAATGCCTTATCAACTACAGCCTCACTGTATTGTTTTTGTTTCAATACTTCTTTTATAGTGCCTTTTACTTCATAGCAAATTCTGAATTACCCTACTATGAATCATTCTGACTTTTATTTCTTTAAACATCTTCTGTCTTCTTGTTAAAGTATCTGATTTCTTATAAAATTGATTACTCCTAATATCACTTAGTTTTTTTAGTTTCTTAGCTGATTTGAAACCTTGCTTTTTATTTGTATAGTTTTGCTCACTTTGTATTTTCCCACACACTAATTTAAGAAACATTTTTTGTTTTCTTTCTGCCAACTCTTTTCTCTTTAACCATGTTTTTCATATTTTGCCCCTTTTTTGTTTGTATTGTAAGGAGATAGTATGCTTTCCTCTGTTTCCTTCTAGCTTGTGTTTTTCAGCATTTCATCTCTCTGTTTTTAAGTGCTAGTAGATATCTGCAAAGAAAAAACAAATCAATACATTTAGCTTTTCATAATATGCTATTAAATTACATAATGTAACCATTTCAATATCTACATAAACAGTTATGTCAGTATGTTATAGCCACTCTAAATGCGTTAATTTTAATTTCCAAATCAGTGTGTGCCATGGTGCATCAACAAATGCATCAGTGTGTTCCTGGGTGTTTCCGTGTCTGCATAAGCATGTGTCTTAGTGTAGATATCAGTCTGTCAGTGGGTTTACTGTAAGCAAAGCATATGTGTGTGTGTGGATGTCTCTCCATATGTATTAGTGTGTGCCTGGCTGTGTAAGCATATATGTTAGTGTGTGCCTAGACATCTTAGTGTATGCATGAGTGTTCCTGAGTGTGTAACTATATGGATCAGTGTGTGACTGGCTATGTCAGTGTATGCATAATTGTGTGGGTAGGTTATGTTAGTGTATGTATGAGTATGTCTCTGGGCCTGTCACTATATGGATCATTGTCTGCTTTGGTGTATCAGTATATTTATCAGTGTGTGCCTGGGTGGGCTACTGCATGAATCAGAGTGTATCCTGGTGTGACAGCATATGATAGGACTGTCTCCTGGGTGTCTCACTGTATGGGTTGGTGTTTGCCTGTTTGTCATAGTATATGATGAGTGTGTCACTGGGTGTGTTAGTATGTACATCTGTGTGTGCTTCAGTGTCTCAGTGTATGCATTAGTGTATGTATGGGTGTGTTACTACATTTATCATTGTGTGCCTGTGTGTGTTAGTGTATCTTAACTGTGTGTCTGTTGGTGTCACTGTATGTGTTACTGTGTGTTTGCCTTTGTTAGTGTAATAAACACTGTGTGCCTGGGTGAGTCAGTATATGGACAAGTGTATTCCTGAGTGTGTTACTGTATGAATCAGTGTGTTCTGTGGAGTATTAGTGTACATGTGAATGTGTGCTTTAGTATGTTAGTGTATGTATGAGTGTTGTTCTGGGTCTGGTACCGTAAGCATTAGACTGTCTAGATGTTTTACAGCATGCATCAGTATATATAAATTAAGTTTTAATTTAGGCATCACTTATTTCTACAAAAAAGAGCTTAAGCCTTGACAAGGAGTTTTAAACACCAAGTTGACCTGGTAGTAAAACTGCACACACAGGCTCTGCAGTAGCTGGCCCAACACATGTTTATAGGGCTACTTGTCAAGATCTGTCACTATGTGTATCAGTACTGCAGTACATATTTAAATAAGTGTATCAGTCTCTCTCTGGGTGTGCCATTGAATGTGTAAGTAACTGTGTCACTATATAAATGTCTGTCTTAGTATCTGTGTGGGTTTGTATATGTGTATACAACAAGCTATGTATATTACTTACTGGCTCTATTACTGACTGTTTGATTATGTGACTGTGTACCTGACCATCTCTGTTACTGATGGATAAATACGTACTGTATGGACATGTGCATGAATATGTAAGTGCCTCTGTTGCTGTCTGACTGAGTGATTAACTGACTGCATGGTTTTGTACATAGGCATATAAATCAGAGTATGTATGGGAGACTAGATGTTTACCTGGGTGTATCTCTAAGTACGCATGTAACTCAGTGAAACTTCAAAGTACATGTTTTACTTTTTAAACACATAGGGCCAGATTTACCAGAAAATTACATTGTGTGGCGTTGCGCCAAATTTGGCAGCATCACGCACCATAATTTTCAAAACGCAGAGATGCACCGTATTTACAAGAATACAGCACACCTCTGTGTTTCCCCCTGCGCTAGTGCTAACTTTGCTGCTGTGCACCTACGCAGCAACCCTTGCACCACAGTGCAAGGATGACTGCATTGAGGGGGAGATTGCTTCTGTGCAGGAAGGAACACCTTCCTGCACAAAAACAATCTTAAATGGTGATCTGCTCTTCCTATGTGTGCTGCAGAATGCAGCACACATAGAAAGAGCAAAAAACAAGGATAAATGAAAGCATTTCTACTTGTTGCGCCATGCTAACGCCACCCCTAGGGTGGCATTAGTTTTTGCTGATGCCTCAGGTTTACCAAAACTCATAAATGAGATGCAGCGTCAAAATGCAATGGGTGTTGCTATGGCACACCCACAGCAACACCCAGTGTATGCCCCTTCCACACAAAGTGCTGCGTGTGAAGGGGCCATATTTACAAGGTGGCATTAAGCTACAAAAAGTGGCTTAACACCACCTTTTAAATGCGGTGCAGGGCATTGTGCCACCAAAGCGTCACAAAATTTGATGCTCTGGTGGTGCTAGGGGCTCTTCAATATGCCCCATAGTACCCTACCATATGACAAACCTATCACCTACCTTCGGAGTGACTTATATATAGTATTAAGGTCTTTAAGGCTTAACAAAAAATTTTAAATCCCATCTCGACCTGGCAGTAAAACTGCACACACGTGTTGTGCAGTAATAGGTCCAATGCATATTTAAAGGAGATGTGAGTAGAAGTATCAGTACTTGAGTACATATGTAAATATGTGTATCAGTCCCTCTCTGGATGTGTCACTGCATGTGTAAGTAAGTATGATGCTATATGACTAGCTAGTATTCCTACGGATCAGGAGTGTATGTAAAAGGCTGTAAATCTATTTCTGAGTGTTGAAGTATTATATGTGTGTACTATTGAATACAAAAGTGATGTCTGAACATATAACTGAAAGTGTAAGTGTCTCTGTCTGTGTGGATGAGAACCTCTATTTTTTGTAAATACGTATGTGACTTGCAGTATGGGTGGGAGACTGGATGTATAACTTGGTATATGAGTCTTCAAGTGTGCATGTAACTAAGTAGAATTTGAATGTACATTTCTTACAGTATGAGCATACCCTTTGGCCTACCTACATCCTACCTTAGGGGTGACATGTGTAGTAGACAGAAAGTGTAAGGCTCAGCAAGCAATTTGATATATCAATTCAACCTAGAGGTAAAACTGCGCACACACATTCCACAGTATCAGGCCCAAAGCATGTTTAAAGAGGTACTTGTATGGATAGGTTACTGGGAGTGTCAGTACTTGAGTACCTATGTAATTAAGTCCATCAGTAGCCCTCTGGGTGTGTTACTTAATGTGTAAGTGACTATAACACTATTTGGCTGTCTGTCTTGGTACCTGTATAGGTCTCCATACATATGTATGAGTAGCTGTATATATTACTTACTGAACTATTGACCTACTAGTTGAAGAGAGTGCTCCAAAGGAGGTGGTTCTGAAAACTGAGCTAACAGAATGTGGATGTGGGGGGGGGGGAGGGCATTAAACACAATGTAGTTCAAGAGCTAAGATTAGAGTGATTTGGACAGACTGCTTATTATGGAGGGTTTATTTTCTCATCCACTAGTATCTTATGAAGTGTAATGTAGATGTAAAGTATTAATAATATATTGCTAAATACTTTTTCAGAATACCATGGAAATTCACAAATAGGTCAAGAAATAACACAGGGGTGCACTAAGCGCCGCGACGGGATCACAAACCGACCCAAAAACAATACCAGATTGGGCTTCTTAACAGAAGTGCAAGAAAGGGATAACAAACACTGGCCATTGAGACGTGATATAAATATAAATATAATAAAATATGAAAGACACATTCTGATTTGCTAATATGTTACACAAATTATAATTTGCTAACTACGGTACTATCACTGAGTGTCTGGGTTGGTTTGTGAGTGAGTGTATGAGTGTCTGAGTGGGTCCATGAGTGCGTGCATGAGTGTCTGAGTGGGTCTATGAGTGAGTGCATAACTGTCTGAATTCGTTTATGAATGGGTGCAGGATTGTATCAGGGGACCTGTCACTGGGTGAGAGAGTGTCTCACTGGGTATCCAAGTGGGAGCATTAGTGTCTGAGTGAGTATGTGAGTGTATATTTATGTACTGTTTTATATTTTTCAGCAGAATTTGCAAGGCCCTCCCAAAGTTAAATGGGGGCCACACTGAGCATCGCAACATCCTTGTATGTGGAAAAAAAATGTTTCTGGACATTTATGTCTCATCAGGTGTCCCTCGCACATGCCTAAATTGCACCCAGAGGGGTCAGGGAACCTCTACCCTGCCCCCTTTTAGTGCATTTCAAATACATTTTTGATATCGGGGACCATTCCCTGATGTCTACAATGGTGGGCCAAACTTTCTACTCAGGTTGCGGCTAGCCAATCAGAGATTTCCTACATCGTAAGCATTCACAAATCCACCATGATTAGATTTGCATAGGATATGCGATTCTAGATATGCAAAGTTGTTTTCCCTTTAATATCTCAAAAACTGCTGATTCGTACTAAATAAGAAAAAGTCACTTTCTGGACCAAGAGCTACCTTCCTGTCAATTTTGGAGTAATTCCCTCCAGTAGTTTTGGCTGTAGCGTTTTAGGATCGCTGCTTTTTCTCAGCCACTGCTTGGCAGATCACCCCGAAACCTTCACGATAGAAGCTGAAGTGACTGTCATACTAGATTTGAAAAATTCATGAGGATTTGTCAAACATCATCAAAGTAATTGGCAAAGAAAAAACTGTTTTCAATGGAAATTAGGTCCTAAATATACCTACCTACTGACGACAGATATATATGTCTTACACTTTTTTCAAGATCAAGTTTCTACCACAAAGGCATAAAGATAGAAAACATATGCTGAAAAACATAGGATTCAAAGAATTGTTTGCCTCAGATGCTCATCTCCCTTATTAATGGTGATTGTGTGTGTTATTTTTCCAGATATAAGCCAAGATACCGGGTAGCTTAATCACTGTTGAAGATTTCTAATTATTTTATGCTTTTCACAAACATTTGCATTAACCCACATCATGGAAGCACATATGCGAGTCTGATGTTTATGTTAAAATGTTAAAGTTGCCCATAGTTAATGTAGGCCTCAATTTGAAATGACTCTTGTTATATTGAAATGTCCTCCTGTCTTCTGTGTATTGTTCCTTTCTCTTGTTTCAGGATCCAAGCTGCAGCAGCACTTTTTAATAAAATTGTATTGTAACATTTCTGTTTGAATGTTTATCTGTATGTGTTCTGCTGAGAGCTGAATAATAAACCTCTCCACCTGTGAGAAAAACATAGTGACTGAACTGTTTCATCCCACTTTACAATATCAATCAATCAAATACTTTATTTCGGCAAGTTGCCATAAAAACACAAATATAAAACATCAATTTAAAAAATAAAAACAAGTAATTATATAACGTATATAAAATGAAACCATAATCAGAGACATCTCCATTAAAACAGACAAAAACATCCCCAATGAATAAGTCCTAAGAGCTAAAAACCATCAAATATACAAATATGCAAAAATGCAAAGTTTACAAGCAGAGGGGGAGATTGATCACCCAGTATAAGATAGAATAAGATAATAGCAAAATTCATAGCAGAACAATGCATATTTCTTCAATCACAAAAAAAAAGATTAACCCCATAGTGTAATTCCTGGAGAAGTCCTCAGTCTTACAAGGCCAATTAGTCAAGAAACTTTCAACACTCTCTGCTGGATTCTCCAAATCATTAATAAATAGCAGGACACAGCAAATACTATATTCTGAGTTGTATCTGTTTTTTAAAATCCATACTGCCACAGTAAATTCTCTATCCCCAAGATTCTGAAAGATGGGTATGAGCCATCTCTGCCTTCCTGAATGGTAGGCAGGACAGAAAAAAAGAATATGCCCCTCCATCTCCTCATTTAATTTACACATTGGGCTTAAAGAATCTCCCTCTGCGGGCAGGTGCCCCCACTTTGCAGTGAAGGATGCAAGGGGAAGTGTGCCATACCTAAACTGTAAATACAACTTCCTCACTGAGGGAGGTTCAACCTTGTTTAAAACACAGTTGAACTTAAATGCATCTTTAAATAGGAGAAATACCCCCATAAGGGTACTGCTTGAAACATGCTCAAATAATTGCTTCTTCTTAAATTGCCTATATTTTGATATATATAGGTGCAGACCTAGAGACAGTACACGTAAATGCCCTTTGCAAGTTCCCAAAGTTTTTAAAATGTGTACTATCTTCAAGTCCAAACTTGAGGGGGGTTTCTTGCCCGATTGCGGACTTAACCCCTTCACTGCCAGGCCTTTTCCCCCCTCAGGTGCCAGGACTTTTTGGGGTATTTTTGGGGAAGTTCATGCTTAGGCCCACATAACTTTTTGTGCACATAAGCAACCCACGCCAAATTTGTGTCCTTTTTTTCCAACATCCTAGGGATTCTAGAGGTACCCAGAGTTTGTGGGTTCACCTGGAGGAGGCTAAGAAATTAGCCAAAATACAGTGAAAATGTCATTTTTTTTAAATGGGAAAAACAGGCTGCAGAGGAAGGCTTGTGATTTTTTCCCTGATGGCTTCAACAAGGCATTTGTAGTGCTAAAATCACCATCTTCCCACCTTTCAGGAACAGGCTGACTTGAATCAGAAAACCACATTTTTCAACACAATTTTGGCATTTTACTGGGACATGCCTAATTTTTATTATTTTTTGTTCTTTTAGCCTCCTTCCAGTTAGTGACAGAAATGGGTGTGAAACCAATGCTGGATCCCGGAAAGCTAAACATTTCTAAAAAGTAAACAAAATTCTGAATTCACTAAGGGGTCATTGTGTAGATCCTACAAGGTTGTCCTACAGAATATAATATCTGAAATGAAAATAAATATTGAAATTGAGGTGAAAAAAACTAATATACCATTATGTCAGCTGGACTCTTCTGATTGTGGGGATATATTGGGCTTGTAGGTTCATTAAGAACCCTAAGTACCCAGAGCCAATAAATGAGCTGCACTTTACAATGGGTTTTCATTCTATACGGGTACACAGCAATTCATTTGATGAAATATAAAGAGTGAAAAATAGGTATCAAGGAAACCTTTGTATTACCAAAACGGGCATACGATAAGGTGTTGAGAAGCAGTGGCAATTTGCACATCTCTGAATTTCAGGGTGCCCACACTAGCATGTGAATTACAGGGCTTTTCTCAAATAGCCTTTTTTTTATATACTGTCTTACATTTAGAAGGAAAAAATGTAGAGAAAGACGGGGGGCAATAACACTTGTTCTGCTATTCTGTGTTCCTCCAAGTCTCCTGATAAAAATGGTACCTCACTTGCGTGGGTTGGCCTAATGCCCGTGACAGGAAACGCAACATAGACACATCACATTTTTACATTGAAAACTGACGTGATGTTTGGAAAGTGCCTACCTGTGGATTTGGATCTATAGCTCAGCCGACACCTACGGAAACCTACCAAACCTGTGCATTTTTTAAAACTAGAGACCTAGGAGAATCCAAGATGGGTAACTTGTGGAGCTCTCACCAGGTTCCTCAAAATGTTGCCCAAAAAACACTTTTTTCTCACATTTTGGTGACAGAAAGTTATGGAATCTGAGAGGAGCCACAAATTCCCTTCTACCCAGTGTTCCCCTAAGTCTCCCGATAAAAATGGTACCTCACTTGTGTGACTACGCCTAGTGCCCGCAAAAGGAAATGCCCCAACACACTATGTGGAAATATCAAAACTACCTGTTTTTGTGGTGGGAGCACCTGTGTTTTTGGTCCTTGGCTCAGCAGCCATATAGGGAAACTTACCAAACCCAAACATTTTGGAAAACTAGACAACAGAGGGAGTCTAGGGAGGTGTGACTTGTGTGGATCCCCACGTGTTTTCTTACCCAGAATCCTCAGCAAATCTCAAATTTAGCTAAAACAAGAAACACATTTTTCCCATATTTCTGTGTAGTATCACTGCACCGGGGCAAATTTCCTACCACCCAAAGTTTCTCTCAGTATCCTGGTAAAAATGATACCTCACTGGTGTAGGTGGGCCAAGTGCCTGTGACAGGGAAGAGCCAAAAACAAGTGGAATTGAAGGGTAACCAAAGCGGGTCCAAAAGGGTAGTTTGAAAAATAAAAGAATTTTAGGTTGACAAGTGGGGCAGAAAGTTTTATTGATATAGATGCAACAATGCTTGGTGGTAGGAATTTTGTGGATTCCTGCAGATTCCGGAAGGTTCCATCACAAAAATGTGGGGAAAATATGTGATTTCCAGCAAAGTTGGATGTTTACAAGGCATTGAGGGTAAGAAAATGGTGTGGGGTGCAAGTGAAGCTTACAATTGGCATCAAATAAAAATCCCTGATGCCTAGTGGTTTCTGCCCCCTTGGGAGAAGATCAACCTAATAAACATAGGCTTAGCTG
This sequence comes from Pleurodeles waltl, assembly GCF_031143425.1. Lineage (NCBI taxonomy): Eukaryota > Metazoa > Chordata > Amphibia > Caudata > Salamandridae > Pleurodeles > Pleurodeles waltl. Next base: position 366,822,331 of record NC_090439.1, read on the forward strand.
CCCCCAAGGGGGGCAGAAATGGCCTAAAATAAATTTGGCCCTCAGGGGAATGACCCATGCCTAAGGGGTCGCTCCCCTTGCATGCAATTGATGCAAAAAATAAAATTCCCTAGTGTCTAGTTGGTTCTGCCTCCCTTGGGACAGATTGGCCTAATAAAAATAGGCCAATCTGCCACCCAGGGGGCAGAAATGGTCTAAAATAAAATTACCCTGCAGGGGAGCGTCCCTCGCCTAAGGGGTTGCTCCCTTTGCGTGAAATTGGCACAAATAAATCTCCCTGGTGCCATAGCATCGCGCCACTGGCTCAGAGTCAGCAGCAGAAAAATAAAACAATATTTGAATATTGTTTTATTTTTCTGCTGCTGTACCAGCCAGCAAGTGCATGAAGGGCCGGGGATGGGCCACGGGAGGCAGGAGGGGGGATGAGGAATTGTGTGCACTGAGGGCCATATTTATACTTTTTGACGCAAAGCTGCGCCGGCGCAGTTTTGCTTCAAAAATTTTACCGCCGGCTAACGCCATTGCGAAGCGCCGTGCGGGCGTCAAATTTATACTTTGACGCACGGCGGCGCAACCAACAGGTGGGAGTCATTTTTTTTTACGCACATCGCGGCGTCAAGTTGTAAAGGAAAACGACGTTAAGGCGACGTAAATGACTGTGGGTCGATTTACGACAGCGCAACCCGGAAAGCACCGTTTTTTTTGACGCAATAGCGTCAAAAATACCCGCGAACACTGCCCTTTCAGCAGAGGAGAGCCAAAATGGATCCCAGATGCCACTACAGACCCCTGGAAAATGACAGCAGACCAGGAACCAGCCAGGATGATCCATACAGGAAGCAGGACATATATAGAAAAAAAAGAAAGTGTCGCTTCAGTGCAGAGGAGCAGGAAATTCTGTTTAAAGAGGTGACAGAACACCAGCACCAACTGTTCATCACCTCTAAGTTGCCAATCAGTAGGAGAGAGGCATATGGCAACAGATTGTTGACAAGATCAACAGTGTGGCTGAAATACGCAGAACAGTCACCGAGTGTAAAAAACGCTGGCATGACTGCTAACGTAGGACAAAGGAAAAAATGGACAGGAACAGGAAGGCAGCACTGCAGACTGGAGGGGGGAGTCCAGCACACCAGGAGGCCCTGGACGACATGGAGGAGATGGTCGCAGCCGTCATCCCTGAGGAGATCGTCACAGGGATTCAAGGACAGGACAGCGCAGACTACCACGAGACAACACACATGCAGGGTAAGTCGCATGGGGAATCATAATGCAATAATGGGGACTGTAAGTAGGGGGGAAATACCACTACACATTGCATGTAAGTCAGCATATATATGCAATGGCATGGGTAAAGGGGCACGGCAGGGGGGCATGCCCTGCACAGACAGAAGCTGGGGCACGACATTACACAACACCAAAAACAGTCCCATGGGGGCATCCTGTCATGACAACAATGGAGCTAAGGGAAATCCTTGACAGGTGGGAAGGCCACTACGTCAAACTTACATCCTGGCACTCGTCAGCCAAAATATCTCCTACATCAACTAGGTCCCTATCAGTAATCCAGTAGCCAAAACAACAACTGCAATGTAACTGCAACAACAGTTGACACTAACACCTCAGATCTCTGTGCAGCAATAGTAGCCAATGGCAGTAACCTCCCCATGGAACATACATACCTAAATTAGGGGGTGAGGATGACATCTGCAACAATCTCCAGAAATAAGACAAAGGCACCAGTACACTCAAATGTCAATGACCATAGTAGTCACATACATCAGCCAAAGTAAACAGCAATAGGAGCCACACAGCACTAAGGACACACACATGCTGCATATGTCGGGGTCCTTCACATGCCTGGCTAACAAGGCAACATCACAACTGTCATACTGCTCAGACAACAACATTGAGGAGGGGACACATGCAACTGGTCACTGAAATACACCTGCACAGTCAGAGGACGAAATAGGACATTGATACTATAAACAGGGCAATCCAATTAAACACACATTAGCCAACATCAGCTGGAAACATTAACAATGTCTACATCCATATCACATCGTAACATTGCCATGCATAGGATATGCCACATGTCAATTACAATTAGGTCAATGTGAACAATCAGAGATTGGGGCAGGTCCTGAGAGGCAAGTGTGCTGCCAGGGCAATCATTACAACCACAGCCAGTGAAAGGTCTCACCATAAGAATAGATATACACGGAGGGTCGAGTAGGACAAAAAGATGGCTATTCCCTAATTGGTACAAAGCAACACCTAGAGGCGATTAGGCAGACAAGTCTGATAACTCTATATCATACATGTGACACACAGGTGGCCCATAGGCCTATAACAATGCCCATATGAAGGACAGCAGATACCAATACCAAACAAGATCACAAAGTAAATTCATCCAAAGGCTTGCATGTTACAGCAAAATTGTCACAACACAGAAACACTAATTGTACCCTGTTTCATTGCAGAGGAACATGGATCTCCTGCCGATATGCCTGTCCCTGATTTCCCTGATGACATGGATGACGAGCCCATACACATTCCCCAGGAGACCATCCAAAAGGTCCTTGAAACTCTCCAGACCCCACCTTCAGTCAAAAGGAGGAGCACAGAAAAAGCAGCCATCACAGAAGAACCACCTCAATTGCAAGACTTGCCAGCTCCTACACAGCTGAGGACTCTGACGACACTGGCACCAGCTTTGAAAGAACTGTAGTTGGAGTACGGCGGGAGCTGGCCAAGGAGGTGCAGGTGGGGATGCAAAATATGGCAGCCAGCCTTGAGGGGGTGCGCTCATGCATGATGTCATCTGCAGATCAGGCAGCAGCTATGCAAGCCCTAACATCCATACTGCAAGGACTACAAGAAACTATAAAGGAATTCACCACTGCAGTAAGGGAGTTGCCACAACACCTCGCGCCCCAAACTTTCCACTGCATGCACGAATGCAATCATGACTCCCTCAGGGCTGACCTGGCTGCCTACCATCGTGATGTAGCTGCTATTCTCGAAAACAAGCAGGCCCTCCTTGCTGCAGTACTGCCCTTAAGACCTTCACAGGGAGCAGCCACCGGGATGTCTGACTCCACGTCTTCTAACACTGAGGTGTGTGTTGCCCCTTCACAACCAACAACAACAAGGACAAAGCAGGCAACGCACACATCAGAAGAAGAAGACATGGAACAGATCACATTCACACGGAAGAGTACCCGGAAGCACTAGTCCCTGCACCATGGCCTACTTTGACCAAGGTCCTACGTTTTGTCAATTGCCAGTCTCACTACAACTATACTCAATGACTGTTCTGCTAACCACTGTATGACTTGTCAGCATTGCCAGTGAATGTCTCTCTCCTACTATTCGGCAAATCCTGTCCCTCTGCACTGTCTGTTACATCACCCCAGCATGTCAGGAGCATCATCCACATCCCTTCTGTAGGATCACCATGTAAGAATGCACCAGAACAGACTCAGCAAACATGTACAATGTACATTTTGCACTACATTACCTATCAATAAATAGCACTTGCACACCTAATATTTCTCTGTGTTATTTGACACATCAACTGTGCAGTAGACAACTCTAAAGTGCCTGTGTGACAACCATGTAGCGTGTCAATACAACTGTCCTGACATCATGTAGTCTGATACATCTGTGCAGTGGCCAGGATTGCATCATAGCCTGACCATCCTGAGGAGAATAACTGATGAAGGGACAAACCACACACAATCATGCTGTGTTGGACCGAATAATGCTCCATCAATAGCAATCAAAGTCAACTAATGGTGGCTGATAAATGTAGGCACCATGCAATACTAAAACATGAAATTATGCAGTATAATCTAAGCAAACACAACTAAACACAGCATCAATCACCCTTTCTGAATATACTTCCATGAAGGGAAGTCATGCTGAATTGTTGCACACATGATCTATGTCAGCAATGAAGACAACAAGACAAGAGTGTTAACAACACCTCATCTACAAAGATGTCCCTGAACATCACACTGCAGCCCGACCTAATAAATTACCCAATACCAAGTCTGGAAGCACACTTTGTGATGTAGAATACCTACTCATCAACACAAATCCTTGGTGATCCATGTAAACTACTAATGGTGGGTCTATCAAATGGTGGATACTTACCAAGTTAGCACAGGGGTAGCTGCCATTTTAAACCTCTATTTTCTTCGGTGTGTAGCACAGGACCCAAATGTCATAGAAAAACAATCACCTACACTGATGTCAAGGCCATGATCAAGTAGCAGTTAACACATAATGCAAAGGGTTAACTATATGTTTATTCATATGTATTCAAACCAGAGGCAACTAAGGGAAAAGTCATACCTACACTAATCTAACCTGACTACTCCTAACCCACAACTGTCCCTAACTAACCTAAGCTAAACTTAGTCTACACATATAACGAATCGATCTAAACATCAACCCCCCACCCACCATTATGAGACAGGACACATGCAGGACAACACATACTAACCTACACACATACTATACTATCCTAAACAATCATATATATATATATATATATATTTTTTTTTTTTTTTTTTTAAAGAAATTATTTTCTAAACAGACAGGAATCCCAACATTGATCCCCACCCACCACCCACACACACAAAAATCAAAAATAGAAAGAATAAGGACCCCCACCCTCCTCCCTAACACTAACTAAGCTAACAACCTATACTAACCTAACACTAATCCCCAAAACCCAACTATCATGACAAAAAGGAAAGAGGAGAGAGGAGAGGGATAAATTTAAAAGAATCAATTAATTCCTATAGGTTGGCCCTCCGAAGGGTCCACCTGATGGACCTAACCCGCTTTTTAATGTACGCCACATCCTGGCTCAGCTTCTCCACCTTACGAATAAACTTGTCCATTTTCCTGTCTAAAGCCTGGAATGCCGCATGGTCAATAGGAGGGGCTGCTGCTGTCTGTGTGCTGGCAGAGGTGCTTGGTGTGGGAGTAGTTGGTAGCCCACTGGACTGTCCTGCAGCTCTGAAATTGCTGGGTCCAGGTCGTGCTGCAGAGGCAGGGTCAACTGTCCCTGCCGTTGCTGGGGCCACTTAGGGAGAACTGGTGGATGTGGTGGTGGTGGCTGTAGTGGGCAACGTTGGGCCACCCTGTGGTGAGGCCCACCATGCTCCGGAGGCCCGATCTGCTTGGTATTTTCGGGCCATCCGTCGGAACCCCGACTGCACCTGCAGGATGTGCCGGTATCTCATTGCCCGCCTTTCAAAATCATGCCTCTGTGCGGCACTCATGTTTGCAGCTGTGAAGAGAAAGGGCAACTATTTACCATAGGAAATGCATTGGGTGGAATAGCACAATGGCTCAATTGCACATTACTTTTACTGTAGTTGTAACAGCTATTTTCACCACATAGATCATTGAAAGTCTCAGAGGAAGTACATGGGAAGCCTGCATACAAAAGGGCATCTCACACCTAGCATATACATGTCTCTACATGATGGGTGACATCAGCCTAAACTTCTCATCCAAATAATTGGTAATGCAGCTGACATTATGGCTGCACCTCCTCCACCTACTGACTTCACTACAGATGTCAGTCTATGTGATAACAATCACAACCCTCAATATCTGCCATTTGTAATTGTTTTTGCTAGTATAGAACTCATGTGCCATAACCGAGTGTGTTCACTACGTTCAAAACAAAGTTGCAAATGGTCACAAGTATGTGTAACATACTGGTTGCTACAGTCCTAGGTACCCTATTCCCAAACACATGGCAGTCTTTGAGGGTGGGGTGGGAAGAACAACCAACAATCCCATATTCAATGCACACCCAGGAGTGTCTAGAAAGTTCAACAAGTATTTGCCTCCACACACAACACCAGTGAAGGGCTAGCAACAAATTGGAGTCAGCTAAACCTTGTCCTATCCAAGGTCCACACATGTCAAAATGTACTGACTTAGGCCAACATCACATACTACTAGTGAGGCATATTTTACCACACACACAGAGGAGCAAGAACACCCATGATCATGAGTAGAATCTACACCTAGGCCATTGCACATTAGTCCCACACACTTCTAGTTCAACTTGTGGAAGTACATGCCCCCGGAAGATCCAACCTACATTGTACTCAGTACATCCTTAACTAGGGAAGCAGCATATTTCAGACAAGCGTTTTGCAGAAGCTATCTGGGAGAATGTCAGTCTGAAATGCAGACTCAGTCCGAGACAAGTCCCAGAGCAACTCTTACATTAACCAGTATATTCCACATGACTCATCCCATTCCCCATAGCGGGCCCTACTGGAATGGCCTACAGACCCAAAATCTGAGAAATGGATAAGCATAGGTCTACTCAAACTGAAGTGATATTTGAAATCCCACTAATAGAACAATACTAATGAATGGGCAGCGCATCAAACCTTGAATTCTGTTGAACACACAGTAGTCCATCATGCATCACCAGCAAACAATAAAAATAGCACACATGCAACACTCACTGTAGGTGTCGGGGTCCGCAAAATGAGCCACCTCTCCCACTGTGTACGGTGCAGGTCCACCTGCAAAGCATGGAAGGAAGAATATACTCAGAATCCATGCACTGAGAAACAATTGCAATTACAAAGACAATGTGAGAATATGATATGGGTAAAGAAACACTTTCACACATGCTCATACTGCATGGAATAATTATTGAGCAACATTTACATTGGATGAGTCTCCTGCTACAGATACGCACCCTACTACACTCATGCAGTGGCCTGGACAGTCATGTGGTGTCAAAGATGCACCTCCATTAGTATGCCCCAACAATATAGGGGTGCATTCATCTCATCATGTGCATCCAAGAGAGACATCCAAAACTGGTTACTTGAGGACTGCATGACCCCTCAAACTCAAACAGCCTATGTGGTCATTTTCTCCACACACCAATCAGACACACATGTGACATATGTGTGGACAACATAGCTAACTTCAATTGACTTGAAGGCAGCACTCATTTATAGCATCATATTGGGTTTACAAATGTCAGTCTAGCTATGGCGTCTACATATGTAGGTATGATGTTTCAACATCCATTTTTCACTGGCTATTGTGACCTGTAGAGTTCAAATTGAGTCATTAACGTGTTGCTTGTCTGACACAAAGGCAGCACTACATTACATACTGCTACAGGCAACCAGTATGTGTAGAAAACATGAGCTACCTGACTGCTAGCATTTGTCTTCCTTCACATTGTGCAACAATTACCCAGTAGGTTTCCCTAGCATTACACACAGTCAGCTACTTATCTGGCAGATTGGGTAACAATCATCACATGTCCCCACACAGCTTTCAATTGTGCACATGTAATTGATGTGTACTCACCAACATGGCCACCAATCCTGATTCCCAGGTGGTCCAGCAGATCTTGGTCCCTGGATATCAGATCAGCCCAGCGGTGCTTAAGTTGATGGTCATTCCTCAGGCTACCATAGACACGGACCAAGTGATGGCCCACCTTCCCCCAACGGACTTTACGGGCCTCCATGTGATACCCCTGTATCATACGACCCCCAGCCTCCAGCATGAGTGGGAGGAAATGGCAAACAAGCCATATAAATCCCCCCCAATTCCTCCTCACCCATCCTGGCAAGCCGTGGCCTACCTGATATATCAGCACTGGAAAAGTGGAAAAAGTTGGAGAAAAAGGAAAAGGGGGAACTGGGGAAAGGTAGAGTAGTGAAAAACAAAGAAAACTTAAGAATAAGAGCCCAACTAACCCCTAAATTACTCTACCCACAACAGACTCCCACAGACAATAAAAGAAACACTGGACTTGACAAAATAATACAATATAGACTCAGATAGTATTCAACAACAAGACAATGATGACAAAAGCACAATAGAGAAGGTTCACTGGACACAAAAGCACTAAAACACAGGACAACACTTTCCACACAGCCACACAGTCTAGAATAATCTGAGACTGCAAAGTGAAAGTGAAAGTACACCCACAGTACAGAATCTGTAAACAGGATATCCTATTACATCACATCCTGCATAAAATGGCCGCCGTTTTTTTCCCCGCTGTGCGTCATATTTTTTAATGCATAGGAGTGCACATAATGCAGAGTCAAAAAATGTTTTTTCTTTGTTCCCTTATATTTGTTTGAGGCTTATTTTACAGTTCTAGAGTTGAAATTTAAGCCGCTGGCAAATATGATATCCAAATATGAAAATTAATTTTGACTCTGCATTATCTGCACTCCTGTGCGTCAAAAATTATGACGCACAAGCTGTATGCGTGGAAATATGACGCATTATGGATAAAAATGGAGGACATGTAATGCTGGATAGTAATATATTTATTTTTATTCAATTTTTTTGACTCAGCATTATCTGCACTCCTGTACGTCAAAAATTATGACGCACAAGCTGTATGTGTGGAAATATGACACATTATGGATAAAAATGAAGGACATGTAATGCTGGATAGTATATGTATTTTTCATTTTTTTTTTTGACTCAGCATTATGTGCACTCCTATGCGTCAAAAATTATGACGCACAAGCTGTATGCTTGGAAATATGACGCATTATGACAAATATGTCTTTAATTTGTCAAATTTTGAAAATAATTTTGTCATGACCAAATGGTGCTAAGTGATACACATTTGGGGTTAGCTATGGCAAATGTCCCTTAACGGACGTATAGAAGGTATTCACAGTGCAATTGTAATGATTGCTCAAAATGGTTATTACTCATATTTGTACACGTATGTGGGTAATTGCTGATGGCTAATTTCAAAATATGAATGGTATACCAGGATGTATTCCTTAGCAAAAATGTGTCCACATTTATCACAGTAATCCAAATTATATATAGGCCAAATAGGTAGTGCAATTGTCGCCTACACTTTTTAAGGGTGTAACCATTTCCTAATTACAAGTTTATGTATCTTATATGTGTTTTATTTTTGACATGTAGGCCACACATGCGCCTTATGCATGTGTGTGCTTCACATGTGCATATATCATGTATATTTGGGGGGCGGTAGAGGTGGACTTAGGCCCCCTCTTCGTCATCTTCAGGCATGTATGGGTCTGGTTCCAGGAGGGGAAGGTTCCTTTTTACACAAATTTTGTGCAATATGGCACAAGTGAGTATGATCCTACAGACCATCTCGGGGGAATATAGTAGGCTACCGCCAGTGATGTCAAGGCAGCGGAACCTTGACTTTAGAATCCCAAAGGTGCCCTCGACAATGCTGCGTGTCCTCTCATGGGCATCGTTGTATGCCCGCTCTGCAGCAGCACTCGGGTTCCCAAATGGTGTCATTAGCCATGGCTGGATGCCATACCCCTGATCAGCTGAAAGAAAAACACAGAATGGGATCATGTAGATGTAGCTGGCACTATTGAAAAGACCTTTAATGGCAGTAGTTTTCTTGTGTTGTCTGTGATTCTTTTGTGTACTGATGTGACATCCTATACTTGTAGGCTATACCATCTGCATTGTGTTTTTTACTTGGCTGAGCAAGTGTTTGTCTGCTAAGCGTTTGTCAGCAGTATGTTTTGGGATTTGCAGTAGAGTGTGCCCTCCCTAGCATTGTGACTTGTGATACAGGTGTCCGTGTGTCTTCACTGAGGGTGAGATGATAGTTCCATGCACATTTAAATTTGGAAGTGTTGTTAACACGTTCATATCAAAGTACCCTGTACATCCCATGCCTTGAAACTTATGCAATGTATTAATGTAAAGGTTATTGTGACACTTACAATTTGCAAGGTGACATTTAGGCAACCACACTCATTAATGTCTTAACATTAGGCTGTACAGTAAATTCCAATGTGTGACAGCTTCAATGGTGACTTAAGAAACATGGCTAGTGATGCCAGGACCTCAGTGTGTTCCTGTCTAGATGTTGCTGTTGTTGTGTATGTGATGTGTGTTCTAGAGGGTTGCTGTGCAGTGTGTATATACGTAGGTTTTTGTACTTACCAACAAGTAGTCCATTGCCATACCGTCCATCCTGGAAGTGTTGGTTGATGGTGCAGTGACGGAAGATGAATGAGTCATGTACACTCCCAGGATATTTAGCCACGATGTTGGTGATCAATCCCTGGTGATCGACTATGGCCTGCACGTTTATTGAATGTGTATGCTTCCTGTTGCGGTAGAGGTGTTCAGTTGCAGCAGGTGGCACAAGGCGTACGTGTGTGCAGTCGATTGCACCAAGGACGTGTGGGAAGGCACTGATGGCGTAGAACCCCTGTTTAGTTTCCTGCTGCTTCTGCAGTGTGTTAGGGAAGCAGATGTGAGGGGTGTCAGGCAAATGATTGCATCCAGTACTTTTCGCAGAAATGCGGAGAATGATGGTTGTGATATTTCGCCAACCAGGGCACCAGTTGTTTGAAACGAGCCACTTGCCAGCAGGTGAAGTACGGCAAGCAGATTTGTTTCTGTTGGGATAGTGCGGGGTGTCACTAAAGTGGGGGCCAACTGCGGTTCAATGTTTCGCAGCAGCTGCTGAATGGCCTGCCAGTTCAACCGGTACCTCTGGATGATGTCGTGTTCCCTGAGGCCATGCAGGGTTGTTCTTGGGCGGAATATCCTCTCCTGCCTTTTGCGCTGCCTTTGGGGTCCCTGCTGGTGTTGTTGTAGCTGCTGTTGTTGCTGCAGGGCTCTGCGTCTACGTGCACGCTGGATAAAGATCACCTCCATGTCTCCCTGTTGCTGCTCTGCTGCTCTGCTGTTTGTTCTGTGTGTTCTGATTAAATACAGGTGTGTTTGCCCCATTTTAACGCCTGCCCTGACCCAGGCGTTAAATTTTGACGCACCTCGGGCTTTGCGTCATTTTTTTGCTCCGCCTCCCGGCCGAGAGTCATTTTTGCCCGGAAGCATAAATACGACGCACGGCCGCTTGCGTCGTTTTTTGGACGGGAACGCCTACCCTGCATATCAGTAACGCAGGGCGGGTTGCCGCATCCAAAAAATGACGCACACAACGGATTTTTGTCGTCCGCGGGCTCGGGCGTCAGAGTTTAAATATGGGGCAACGTTTGCGCTGATTGTGCGTCAAATTTTTTGACGCACAATCGGCGCAAACGGAGTATAAATATGCCCCTAAGTACGCATGTGTTTGAACAGTCTAAGATGGCTGTCCAAACACACATGCGCACTTAGGTTTCTCCTGCCCGGCTGTGTACACAGAGAAAGTGGAGAAAGTTCACAGGCCCCAGGGTTGTGTCTGAGTGGCAGTCACCGCCAGGATTGCTGGGGAGCCTCTTCTGGTGTTCTAATGAATGCTGGGACACGAGAACAAGAAAGGAGGATGTGCAAGATAGCAGGAGAGGATGGCAGCGACAAACAGTAAGTTTTAAAAAAAATGCAATTTATTCCCCCCAATCCTGTCCCCTCACCCCCCCTCTCCTTGATACTTGGTAACTAGCTTAATGATCTGGTATTTCCCTTCATATATACCAGAGGTAACTGTAACTCTAGGGATGAGGAAAATCTATCGCATTTTACATTTTGAGTTAGTCCATAAGAGTTTATTAAGAAATGAGGATGTTTCTGTAAAATTGGTATTTGTGGGTCTCTTTACTCTGGTATTTCCTCATTTTGGTAAGCCTTTCACCACTTTCATCCTCAGAATTTACCTGCTTTCAGCAAAGGTAAAGGCATCTGCAGTGTTTCCCAGTATCTCATGATTCTGATCGGGCCTTAAACTCCTAAACTGCTTTCATCAGAAGTGGTCAGTTATAATGAAGGCCACAGTCTCTACATGTAAGCAAGTAACTTCTGTTCCAGGCCTTCTCCTCTGCAGCACTTTAGTTTAATGCCTGAAGGGTGCCGAACTGTCCTAAATAGAAGTTCAAAATCAAAACTCAATACAGTGCAATGATACGCATCGTTTTTTAACATCCTGAGTTCCACTTTAAAAATGGGTTTTCTTCGGGGACTTGAACATGGTGTAAATTGAAAACATGTCTAAACAGATTTCCCCAGCTAAAAGAGTAATAATTGCTCTGTCTTTCTTGAAAACAATCAAATACCGTATAGACCGTAATGTATCTTATTTATTAGTAAGTAATTTGCATAACAAGCACAATGTAATGAAATTTTCTATCACTGGGCACCAGACAAATATGCTTGCGGAAAACAATACATAATGTTGTCAAATTAAAACTAAAAACTACTGGTTTCGAACTGGATACTTCCCGGGTTGTGTCGCGTGAGCCCTGTCAGAGAGATAAAAAATGGACTCTGCTGGCTGTAGCACAGTTCATTTCCACTGGCAGTGATCCGCACGATGCATACGCATTACAATAGAAATGAACAAGATTGGACGATGGCCATGGTGATGCATAGGACAGTCTTTAGCACTTTATGAATAATGTGTTTCCAATCGGAAACAGGGACGGAGTGACCATTTATTCCAGCAGGCATTTCTAAGAGGTCTGGAACCACTGGAGGCCGTTTAAAAAAAAAAAAGAAATTGACCGTGTCTCAAACTCCCCAGGTTTATGGCAACAGGCGCAGCAGGCAATACGAGAGCGAAAAACAGAGATGTAAAGAAGTAGGCAGGAAAGAAAGAGACAGGAAGGGAGCAGGACTGAATTGAACATTTTAGCGAGCTCTGATAAGAACATTTTAGCGAAGGGGGGATTTGATTTCCAGTCCGAATCTTCTCAGAAGTATCTCATTGGAAGAATACACCTAAAAAATGACGACCCTTATGTCGTTGATACCTAAAACACCATGATTATGAATGGAGCAGCTGAATTTTAACCCATGAGGTGTCATAGGGTTTGTGAATGATCAGCTATGTTTTTAATTTTTACCTTAACGCCTCTCACACAGGCTAAACTCTGCTGTTCTATATTTGTTTCTTGTCTTATGTATACAGTTTTAGTTTGCCCTAAGAGAGACTTCCAATACTGTTCTCCTTGTGTTGTAATGTATATCAGTGCTCTTCAAAATAATATATTCATGTTCCACACAAGCCAGGACTGGTTGTAGGCAAACACAGAAGTACTGAGGGGCAGTTTTAAGAGCCCCTAGCGCCTCCTTGCACCACATTAGCATCATTTGTTTACGCTAATGTGCCCAACGAGGCACACATGGTGCCATTAGGGGGACGCTAAGGGGCGCAAGAAAAGTTGGGCCTAGAAAATATTATGAATGAAATAATAATGCTTATGCGGGATCTCACATTAATATCAATCTTATTTTCACAGCTGATCATGCTTACAAAACAGAGAGGTTTCCATTCCCTATTGTGCACACAAGATTGCTGTATTTCAGACCTAATCATTTTCTGAAAGTTGCTGTAAAAGGTTACAAGGTCATCTTTTGGAAGGAAATACAAATGCAACTTTTATCTACCTTTCTGTGTAGGTGTGCCACATTTGCATGCTGCCTCTATCTCCAGAAATAGAGCTATTGTTTACTGTTGTGGAGTAATCAAATGAGAGGCTTCCCAGGGAGCAGCACCTCCTTTCTCCATAGAGAATTCTTGAGGGAAGAAATAGAGATGAAGATTTGGGAAGAGCAACGTGCACAGACTACAATTGCTGAGAGTGGATTTGATGGATAGCTGGACCTGACTGATGGCCCTGAGGAATGTGGGGATGGATGTTTAACTTGACTCATTGGAATATTTATACTAGATTAGATTGGTACCAGCTCCGATAAAAAAGCAGTTATAGAACTAAGAATACATAAACACATTCATCAGTGTTATGTAGGAACTTGACTAATCTAATATGGGAAGTAGTGATATGTGATGTAAAGTGCTTTGGGTATTGTAATGTTCATTTTTTATTATGATTGCTGAAGTTATAATGATAATTGCTATCAGTCTGATAAAGAAGATGTATGAGCTGAATGTTTCCAATAATTAGGTTTGTATTGCAAAATACTAACTACAGCATGCATCTATTTCCATAGGCCATGGGGTGAGTCCACACACAAATGTATAAGTGTATTTACATTCTCCTTGCAGATAAGAGTTTCTCTGACAGGGTTGTCTGGTCTGTAACGCACTGAGACTAAATAAGCCTAACTTGTCACAGGTAAAAGTAATTTTCATTTTCTCCATAGAGAGTGGTGCAAACCTTCCTGCTGAGGATAGGAAGATCTTTTGGGTGTGCTTCTAGGAAGTCTTAAAGTTCACAACAGCATGCATATTTGGTTTTTTTGACATACCTTACCACATATTAAGATTAATTCCTTACTAAACAGCATTTGTAATATTTATTTTAGCTTTCCACACGTGCAAATTAATCCTGAGGATCACAATGTTAAATATGAATAATCTCAGGGACTGAAGCACCTGTTTTCCCTCAATGAGTCTATGAGTTGACATTAGATGCTATGTATTATATCTTCTAGATTTTGTCTCCCAGCTATGATCCACTCATTCCACCTTGGTTGTGTGACAGACACTGAAATGCAAAAAATAAATTTAAAGAATGCAAAAGTGGAATCAAACAACGACTCTACATGCAAACTATCATACAGTTCAGTTACAAAATTGAAGTCTTTTCTCTTTAGGTAAGCAAAGAGCGGGGAAACTGGACAGTAGTTGAACTCCCCCGCATTGTTACTCCATGGCGGCATCCTCAGCAGAAGGTTTAGGGGCCAAACAGACAAAAAGGCAACTGACCTTCGGACCAATTGAATAGCTCATTTCCTGATTGCCCACAGGAAACATTACAGCACCATCATGCCCGAAAGAAACTTACATGGTTTATGAATGGAATGTGTATATGTAGAGAATTGTCATATTTTGTGTGGTCAACCACAGATTTTATCCTTAAATGTTTTTTTTCTGGCTGCAGACGTTTTTACACTTTAGCCATGCTTACCAGTGTTATAGTGCCTGTGCTCCTCTATTCAGCATAATTAAATTTGTATGCTCTGCATTTACGTATTGAAGTGATAAAAGCCATCTTAGGACTCAGGTCATGTTCCAGAGTCCTAAAAAAGTGAAAAACATACACTAGAGGGCAGGGTAGCATACCCTGACTCCTAAGGTCTCATGGTAGGGTCCTGGTGGTGAATTTACAGAGGATCTGAAAATATGTGGCAACATCATTCTTTAAAAAACAGGTGTGGTCCCCCGAATTTTTATTTTTAAGCCCTCAGGTGGGCCAGGTCCTGGGGGAACAAATGTATATCCTTTGGGTGGAAGGGGGTGCATGTGACCCCTCTCCTCAGGCAGATTTCAGCCCTAGGGAACCCATCCCTCTGAGTCCTGTGCTATTTTCAAGGGAAAGGTGCACACAGCCCCTTTTCTTGGGCCGTTTTTGGGCCCTAGGGACCCCATCCCCTGGGTCCTCAACACATTGCAAAGGAGATGGGGGCACGCAGTCCCCCTCCCCATGCCACTTTCCACCCTGGAGGGGTGGGAGACACACAGCCCCCTTCCAGGCTGTTTTTGGCTCTGGGAACCCCATCTTTTGGGGACCAACTACACTGTAAATGGGGCATGCAACCCCTTCCCTAGGTCAAATTCAGCTATGGCGACTCCGCCCCTATGGCCCGGTTGCATATGCAAAGGGCAGGGGGGCCGTTTAGACTAAAGAAGTGATTTATGGCCCTGGGGACCCCATCCCCGGGGCCGGCTCACAGGCTACCTCCTCGGGGCCATGCACTGCTAATCACTTCACACATGACAGTGTGAACATTTGCAGTAAAATTATTGATTAAAAAACTGTGCATGGCGAAGGCACAAGTAATAGTTACATGAGATAACTCACACAATAACTGGTGAATTTCTGTGTTTTTTAGAATTTAAAATGTAACACAAGCTTAAACTGGTCCCTTGCATGTAGTTTAAGTAAGTCCCGAACCCCTTCCAAGAGGTGTCATACCAGTCCTGGACCCTTTGTTGAGGTGCTAAAAGTGCCCAGATAGTTACATTTCACCTAATGTAACATTACTTTAACCTTTGTTTATTTTCAGTGAATATAGAACTATGTGTGCGTTATACACTCACTGAAAAATAGAATGCTTAAAGTGATACTGTACCTAGGTTAGGTGCTAATACATTAAATGTGTTAAAAAAAATATAAATTCACTGACAAATACAACAGTTAAAGTGATGTTATACTTATGTGGTGATATTAGACATGACCTAACATTACAAAACCTCAATCTCCCACCATGCTCTGGGACTTGTCTGTCTCTCTCTTGACCACTTCCTCATTCTGCTGGAGGGAACCTATCATTCTTGGGGTCACCCCTAGGTACCTTCTTGTGGACCCGGGTGCTGATCCAGTGGCCTGCCGCCTTAGCAGGCTCCCTGGGGTCAGTGAGCTTACTATCCCTAAGGTATTGGCAGAGCACTACAAAATAAAGACTGAACTTGTACTCACTAGCAATCAAGTTCTACAGTCCTTTGTAATCACTCACTTCACTGCCCTTCACACAACCATCCAGTGCCTTGCAAAAATGGTCCACTCAATCTACACGGGTCTGCTAGGGTAGCTATTGGCTTTCTCTAAACTTCTGACTATATGCCTCTGGAGTGAGCCTATATTTCCTTGTCAAAGCCTCCTTTGTGAGGGGATACTTCAACCGGTTCCCTTTCCAAAGGCTAACAGGGCATCCCTCCCTTCTTTGGAAATGTGCCTTCAGAGGATGGCACGCCAATCTTTTTTAGGGTCCATATTCGTTTCCAGGGAAAACTCGTAGGTATCAAACCAGTTACCTATATTATCTCCCACAGCAAGAGTAGACACCTAGGGCCATATTTATACTTTTTGACGCAAAACTGCGCTAACGCAGTTTTGCGTCAAAAGAATTTGCGCCGGCTAACGCCATTCTGAAGCACCATGCGGGTGCCGTATTTATTCAATGACGTTAGTCGGCGTTAGCCGCCGGCGCTGCCTGGTGTGCGTGAAAAAGAATGACGTACACCAGGCGGCGCCGGCGTAGGGGAATATGGAGCTTGGGCGCCAAAAAATGGGGCAAGTCAGGCTGAGGCAAAATTATCGCCTCAACCCGATTTGCGCCATTTATTTAGACTCCCAACCCCCATTGAAATGACTCCTGTCTTAGCAAAGACAGGAGTCATGCCCCCTTGCCCAATGGCCATGCCCAGGGGACTTGGGCATAGTGGCACAAATGCCCCCCTATGCCACAAAAAAATAAAAAAAAAATACTTACCTGAACTTACCTTAATGTCCCTGGGATGGGTCCCTCCATCCTTGGGTGTCCTCCTGGGGTGGGCAAGGGTGACAGGGGGGGTCACTGGGGGCATGGGAGGGCACCTCTGGGCTCCTTCCGAGCCCACAGGTCCCTTAAGGCCTGCCTTGTCCAGGCGCTAAAAAACTGCGCAAAAGCGGCTGGACGTCATTTTTTTTGACCCGCCCACTCCCGGGCGTGAATTTTGCCCGGGAGTGTAAATACGGCGCACATGCCTCAGAGTCACTTTTTTAGACGGGAACGCCTACCTTGCATATCATTAACGCAAAGTAGGTGTCCACGCTAAAAAATGACGCAAACTCCATGGACTTTGGCGCTAGACGCGTCTAACGCCAAAGTATAAATATGGAGTTAGTTTTGCGTCGGAATTGCGTAAAAAAAAACTACGCAATTCTGGCGCAAACAGAGTGTAAATATGCCCCCAACTCTTTTGGTATGTGGACTCTCCTTTCTTCAATGGAGTCTGAGGTAATGCTGCCACTAATACTCATCGACTCAGCCTGCTTGTCAGCCTGCTTGTCTCTGATGTCCAGTGTGAAAAACTGGGTTGTTGATTGATTGGTGTGTGATCCCTGGTCAATCAACAGTCACAATCTCATGCGGGGGGAACCACAAAATGTTACTAAATTAACCTTGTGCTTAGCACTGTGTAGCTTGGCACAAAACGCAATCAGGCAATGAGTAAAGTATCAATGCAGCACACAAACAGTAATACAGTTAAAAGACAACATAAGAAACATCACAAACCAATTAAAAAAAATAGATTACATTTTGATAAATTATTTGACACCAAGACAAAAAAAATCCAATAAGTAGAACAGTAGTTATGAATTTTTAAAGTTTAAGGTTTAAAATAGTGCCCAAAAGATTAAACTGCCAACCGCAGTCATCTAGTTATACAAGAGTTAGCGGGACGCGCTAAAGACACCGGGTGGGGGCGGAAGCAGTTTGTCTCGGGCAGGAGCCCTTTAAATCTTCGGAAGCGCTCCCGCTTCGCGGGACGCGCTAAAGACACCGGCTGGGGGCAGAAGCAGTTTGTCTCGGGCAGGAGCCCTTTAAATCTTCGGAAGCGCTCCCGCCTCGCGGGACGCGCTAAAGACACCGGCTGGGGGCGGAAGCAGTTTATCTCGGGCAGGAGCCCTTTAAATCTTCGGAAGCGCTCCCGCCTCACGGGACGTGCGCGGGTGGCACCCGGGCGAAGCCCGGGCCAAGGGCGGGCCCGTCCTGCGCCCGTCAGCGACTGGAGGAGGCCGGGCTGGGCCATACCATTTTCATCCTGACTTCCGAGGTTGGTGATCAGCGGATGAACATACTTTACCCACCCGGACACCTTCCTAATAAAGGTGAGCAGTGCTTTAGGCCCTCCTGGCGTCTCAGCTTTTCTTAATAAAGCCCCAGTAGAGCAAAATAGGGTGGGAAAAGGAGAGGAAGAGCACCTACGGAAATAGACTGTCAAACTTTGGGGCTGGACCTAAATGTCTTACCAAAAATGGGTAGACGGAAGGGGGGGATGCCTTTGGAAAAAGCCGGCAACAACAAGACTCTAGATGGCTTCCTCCAAAAAGCGGTAGGGGCATTAGAAAAAGAAATTGAATTGGTGGAGCGCCGTCTTACTGCCCCCCCACCAACGGATGCTCCATCGAAAACCACACCACAACTTTTTTACCCACCAGCTTTCCAGCCTGCCCCGGCAACTCCACCACCAACTACCCAAACTACCCGAATGTCCGTCACAGAGCCCCTGGACAAAGCCATATATTCTTCAGAAACTACACAGCCTATGCCAGATAGGCCTGCACCCTCCCCAAAGCATAGCTCAAAGGGCAAAAGGAAACGAGGGGAGGTGAACTTAAAGAATAAACGGGCCCGTGTTTTGAACTCCCCCAATCATGCCGTGCCTACTCGGACCAAGGACTGCACACCTGCCCAAGCTACCAATAACGGCAGCTTAGACATAGCTTTTATAATAGATTTTATAAAAGACGAGCTCTCCAAAGAACTACACCCTATAACAACTCGCCTATCAGCTATTGAGGAGAAACTCGACGTTCTCATCAAACTTAACCAGCCAACCACCTCTTCCTCATCGGATTTACCATATTCGCAACAACATTTTCCCCCATGCCCTCCAGTCAACAGTGCCAGTAGCCCTCCTCTATCATCAAGCACGGTTCACAATTCTCAATCACTTTGCCTTGATTCTTCGCATCAACCAGTGAAGGCTTCTGCTGCTAGACTGGCCAATCCCCCTAAAACTTGGCACCCAAAGAGTGATCCCCTCTTCCCAAGGCGGACTGATGAAATTGCTTCTTCCATAAACATGGGCACAAAACTGCACAAGGATCATACCAACCCTCCAGCAGACCGGATGCATAGGGATCTAGGAACCAATATGAGAACTTTACACCTACCACCGGAAGCTTGCCCCTATGTGCTTGTTATCACGAATGTTCCTAAGCTTAAGCCTAATATTCCCGAATCATTCACAGAACTGAAAAATAAGGTCATCCACTGGCTATATAGATACGCTAGATTTGCTTTCTATATGATACGCTCAATATTAATGGTGAGGAGGGTGAGTTGGGTGGGTCCACTCAAAAACCCTGGTACAGGGGACTGTATTGTTATTAACTTCGATGCGCCTTCCCTTGTCCAACAGCTTTCCTTGAATGTGTGTCATTCTAACCCTCTAGGGGGAGTAATCTCACTTTGTAGGCTCCAGGCTTTTTACCCTCACAAAGCTGTACCAACTACTAAGGGGGTAACAATGTCACCCAGAGGTCCCACCAGGGTACAGATGCTGCCTGACTCTCAGCCGAGATGTAGCCCTTTTTCGCTCTCGCTTTCTGAAAATTATTGACTAAAAGCCAGCACTGAGTACAGTTCACTTCAGCCTCAAGGTTCAAACAATTGGGATAAAAAGTACCCTATAGTCGGAAATAATGAAACTCACAAAATAGGGCAAGGCAACCCTGAGGTCGAACAAACCCCTACTGTAGACACCAGAGACCCTATGCCAATTTCCGCACTTGCTCAGTCAGATCTTTCTAAGTGTTCTGAAATCTGTATTGGGGGTGCAAATAAGGAGCGCAAGGTGATTGAGATCAATTTAGCTACAGATTTATTAGATCTCAGTAAACTTGGAGATTCACCACCATTTCAGACACTCGAACTGCTCATGCCACCCCCCGATCTAGACGGGGCAAGAAATATTTTGGGCAATACTGTAGTGGGAAACCCAAACATGGCTGGTATAGATACGATTGAAAAGGGTATAAAACTTCCTCACGGTACCCCATTTGCAAGAGAGAACCCTGTGGCCGAAGCTCCCCGTGACAAAACAGATGGCCTAGATACCATCCTTAGTTGGAATATTGCAGGGTTGGAGAATAAAATGAACAACCCTGAATGGGGCAAATTTATAGACAAACATAAAATATGTATTTTCCAAGAAACATGGGCATTGGAGCCCAAATACAGAATTGGTTAAAAAAGTTACTGGGTCCCAGCAACTAAGGTGAATTCAGGGAGACCCTCAGGTGGCCTGCTTATATGGCTCAGCTGTTCCTTTAAATGTCGGATTGAAACAATTGACTTGGGCTGCCCTGATTTAATGGGTTTATCAATACCATCCCTTAGTGAGAAACCACTTTTAATAATCAATATTTATAACAGGAGCCTGGGTAGCAAATACGAGTCCGACACATTGACTATTTTGGACAGCTTTCTTTCTTGTAAATCACCTTCCCACTTTATTCTTATTGCTGGAGATTTTAATGTTACTTTTGAACCCGACTCGCTGGCCCAGGAACTATACAAAGATGAAGATGCCTACTGGGGTATCCCTCAACTGGTATCAAGCAAAAGACCAAAAATAAATAGATTAACACATCAGGTTGTGGATATTACACTGGCACATGGCCTGCGGGCTTGCAATGGTCGTTCCCGCTCGGACCCTAATCTTCACGCTACATTCAGGCGCGGGGCACAGAAGAGCCAGATAGACTATATTTTGCTTGATATCCGCCTGTGGGGCTATATGGCTGACATGAACATTGTAGAACATGAGGAAAGTCACCACGAACCATTGATTTTATCTCTTAGGAACCTATTACCCCTACTTGAAGTCTCCTGTTCCAAGTCCCACGAACAACAGCTCGCACTGACCAACAATAGACGAAATGTCAGATGGGAATCCCTGTACACCGACACAGCCACCTTGGCATCTGCGTACAGGCAGTTGGCTGATCACATGGATCGTATATCTCAGTCTTTAGAAGACAGTGGTGGGCTTATAGCAGCCCACACACAATGTTTTAATTCTCTAAAAAATCTTTTTACTAAAGAGTCTGCAAAAGAAGTTAAAAAGAAGTGTAACGCAAGGTGGTTCAACGCCGCATGCAGGGAAGCACAGCACAAACTGCTGACAGCTTTAAGAGGAGGCCAGTCAGATCATATAAGGGAAGCCAGGAAAGATTATAAACAGGAACAAGGTAGAGCCCGTAGGACATGGGATGAATCTAGATGGGTCTCCCTCCTGGAGTCTGCTAAAATAAATGACACCTCGAAATTTTGGAAATTGGTGGCTGATGCCAGCGAAGAACCTAATTGTTCGCCTGGTGCCTCAATACTCCCTGTAGAGTGGACAGATCATTTTTCCCGATTATATTCTGGGATCACTGGTGTTACTTCCAGGGAATTGACCCATACCATGATTACTGAGACCCCCAAAATTGAATTTACCCTGGCAGAAACTAAGGCTGCGATCGCTTCATTGAAATGGGGAAAGGCCCCCGGCCTTGATAAAATACCAGGCGATTTATACAAGACAAACCCAGATATATGGGCCCCATATCTGAACCTCATTTCCAATGCGGTAACTGCAGGAGCACCTGTCCCGAGCTCCTGGATGGGAGCAGAGATAGTTCCCATCTTTAAGAAAGGTAACCCCTCTAACCCTGTTAACTACCGCCCAATCTCCTTACTCGACAACTTCCAAAAACTTTTTGCAAAGCAAATTTTGTCCCGTCTAGAGGAATGGATTCTGGAAACCAATGCCATTTCTGATTTGCAAGCAGGATTCAGGCCAGCAGCTAGTACCATAGATCAGGTGCTAAGATTTTTAACAATAAAATGGAAGACTGTGGAAGTAGGAGGGGGCAACCTTTTTGTAGTTTTTATTGATCTTAGAGCCGCGTTTGATTTGGTCCCTAGAAACCAGTTATGGCTGACACTAGCCAATATGGGTGTCCCACATGGCCTTTTGAAACTTATCACCCGACTACACGAGAATACTTATGCTCAAATTAGGAGCGGCAAGAATGGTGATCTAACAGAATCAGTGGCTATTGAGAGGGGAGTCAGACAGGGGTGTGTTTTGGCCCCAACCCTTTTTCTTTTATACATAAATAATTGTATTAAGTATTTAGCAAATTGCACTAATGATTCCCCAAAGCTGGCCGGCACCAAAGTTCCATGCTTACTTTATGCAGATGACACTATTCTCCTGTCCAAATCAGCCATGGGAATCCAGAATCTGGTTAACCAGTTCGGTGTATTCTGCAGAGATTACGGGTTAGACATAAATCTTAAGAAAACTAAACTCATGATATACAGTGCCCCGAACAAGAAGCTTAGAGCAAATATAAAGATGGATTCAATTCTTTTGGAGAGGGTAATGGAATACGATTATTTGGGCATCAGACTATCTGATAAGGGCAACTGGGATCCAGCTATAAGGAAAGGGGCATTAACAATCAGCCAAAGATGTGGAGTGATAGGATGTAAAGCTAGCCCTGCAACAAGCCCCCCTCTGACCCTCATCTCTGAAATATACAAAGCCCAAATCCGTGCCGCGGCCCTATATGGAGCGGAACTTTGGAGATCTCACAGACAAATGGACACTCTTCAAATCAAAGAAAATAATTTCCTTAGACACATATCCAGACTGGGGAAGGGCACGCCGATGCTCCCCCTAAGACTGCACCTGGGTCTAAATAGTATTAAAGATACAGCATACTTAAGACCACTTCTGTACTGGGTCAGAGTATGGAAAACGGATGAACTCGAACCCTTCAGGTCAGCAGTTAAAGAACTATTGCCACCTTGCTATGGATGGGAAAAAGTACGGTGGCTAAGGGAGATGAAAGCGGCTTGGGTTAAACTGAATTTATCCCATTATTGGGAGAATCCCGAGATGATTCCTGGTAACGCTAAACGCCTGATCAAAGACTGTTATTGGGAAAAGATCTATGAGGAATCTCTCGGCTCAAATGGGTTAGGTCGGCTGACAGCAGAGTTTCTGCTGGTTAAGCACGAACCTCTGCCTGTTAAGCTTCCTGGATCTCCCTATACCAGCCCGTGCTCGCTCTTTATTACTTCAGTTCAGATATGGAACATTGGCAGTCAACAGCTTCACGGCTTGCTGGTCGACTAATAGTTCCTTATCTGACAAATGCATAAACTGCCATTTATGCAAGGAAACTTCTGAGCATGTCCTATTTTTCTGTCCTCTGTACAAATGCCCTCGAGGGAAGTGGATTACCCCTCTGTGCAAAACACTGTTATCACAAAACCGTAACAGTGTATATAGAATATGCAAATATGATACTTCCATGCTGATAGTGAGTTCTGTTTCTAAATATCTGGCAGCAGCATGGAAAATCCGCAGTAGGATCACTATAGATCTTAATCCACCGGTTGAAGAACGGTCTAGAAGTTAGCGAACTAGTACCCTGTTATATTAGTCTGGGATTTTAAATAAAACTATTAGTGCGACCTATCGAGGATAAAAGACTGTATCCCCGAGCATGCTGTCTAGTGGGTTACCCCAACTGAAGCGACCTATAGCTCCTCAGCATATATAATTTTATAAATGGCAAGATGCAATTTATTTGATCAACTTATTTAATAGAACTGATTAACTTAGGGCATCATTTTCCACTGGTTGACTTCTAACTTTTGCTAATAGGAGCTATTGTATGTAGTTTTTATGTCTTATTTTATGTATAAACCCGTTTTAGAATGGTTTTTATGCTTTTAACAACTGATTAGTATCATTTTAGCATTCAGCGTCTTGCATAGGGTAAGATCCAGAGACTATTTTGAGAGTTTTGTCTTAATTATTTATGAAACTTTTTATGTAGTTTTATGAACTTTTTTATTTTTTTTCTGTATTAATTGCCAATGTCTTTTTTATTGTTTTATTATGCAATGGTTTATGGCTTCTATCTTTTCGTATGTATGATTACTTTTAACTTCTCAAATGGTCCAAATCGGGACCGAATAAACTATTGATTGATTGAGTTAAAAGTTAAAAGTTATAGTCAACCCCAATGGGGCACAATTTGGATACACAAGATGGATTGGGCTTTGTCAGTACTTACCTTTGCACTAGAAAATTCTTGACGAAACATGTTTGAGATGGGAAAGTTCAGTAGGGGAAGGCTGCAGGAGTTGTCCGAGGAGGGTCCGTCAACATCTGATGACTGTGGGTTGAAGCTGCAGGGAAGATTTCTATGGTTTGGACTTAGTAATCGAAATTGCTGCTGCAGAGAACATGGAAGGAGAAGCTGCAAAGTCAATCCACCTAGTGATGCACCCAGGTGGATAATGGAACATGTTGATCCTTGTCTCTTCCTGGTTCTCAGAGCACTATTTGGTCAAATTTTGTCTAAGTTCTGAGTTTTCAATTGCCTATCTGGGCACTTTTAGCACCTCAACAAAGGGTCCAGGACTGGTGTGACACCTCTTGGAAGGGGTTCGGGACTTACTTAAACTACATGCAAGGGACCAGTTTAAGCTTGTGTGAACCTATAATGTTCATGTGTCTCTGAAAAGGAGGTCAGCAAACAAGTCCTTGGAGTCACTTCTGGTAGTCCAGGTTGCAGAAGTAGTTACAGGACTCAACAGCAGGGCTGACCTCTGAGTATTCAAGGTGGCCTCTAGGCAGCAAATCAGTCCTTCTAGGTACAGCAGCAATCTGGTAGAATGCATAGCAGGTCACAGCAGCAGGCAGTCCTCTGAGAGTCCTTTCTCAGGTCTAGTATTGAACTGAAGAGTGGGTCTGAAGGTCCTACTTTTATACTCTGGTGCCTATCTTCTGGAAGGTTCACTGAAGTGCTTGGAAATCCTTGAATCTCCTGTTCAAGCTGGCTACAGTGACAATACAGGGTTGTTAGGCCCTTTGTGTGAACGCAGAGTACAGACTATTCAAGTACAAGTGGGGCTGTACTCTGCTCTGTCGCCAATCCTGCCTGCAGATGTCTCATTCAGGCACACCTAATCCCTCTGTGTGACTGACTGGGAGGAATTCATAAACTCTAGCTGTCAGCTACACCTAGTCATGTGACCCAAGACAGGATGCAGGCACAAATAGCTAAGGGCAGGAAAATGGCAACTTTCTAATTGTACCATTTTTTAAATTGTAATGAAATATTAAATTTTGCCATTGAAGAGGAGGGATTATCATTACAATTTCATCGGCACCAAACCTGAAATATCTACTTCCTCTCAATTAGGAATTACAGTATATTAGACGTAATAAGAACTCCTCATGTTATCCTAAAGGGGGATGGGCCTCACAGTAGTGAAAAATGAATTTTGATGCTTTTCACTACCATGACAAATAAAACCTAAAAGTATATATGTAACCTTTTAATTATACAGCACCGTGCCCTATGGGCTACCTATGGCCTACCTTCGGGGTGGCTCCTATATAACAAAAGAGGAGTTTAAAGCTTGGCAAGGGGGGCTAACTGCCAAGTTGACATGGCAGCACAACACTGCATTCAGGCTGTACTGGAAGGCCTGGGACAAGTTTTAGAGTGCTACTTTAGTGGATGGCACAATAAGCGTTGCAGACCACTAATAGCATTTAATTTACAGGCCATGGGCATACGGTATACCATTCTACAAGGGACTTATAAATAAATTAAATATGTCTATTGGGTATATGCCAATCAAACCATGCTTAGGGGATTGAGCACATGCACTGTAGAACTGTTTAGCAGTGGGAAAGTGCTTACAGCCCTAAAGCCAGCAAAAGCAAAAATCCAGCCAAAATGAGCAGTAAGTAGGAAAATTGTAAAGTTGGAGTGGATTTTAAAAGCATACTTAACACCAAAGTGACAAAAATCCAGTTAGTAGAACTAGAGTTTGGAGTTTTTTAAGTTTAAGGTAAAAATTAGCACCTAAATGATCAAAGCACCAACAGCGGACATCTAGTTGCATATGACTAGTTCAAAGTCACAAAGTATATCTGACCAGAATGGAGTGGAGGTTGGATACAAAAGGTGGATTGGGCCTGCTTGGCTTCAGAATTACAGGAAAAAGTGTTTTGAGATGGTACAGTTTAGCTGGCCAACACTGCAGGTTGTGCCCTAGGATGGAGTATTGTATTCAGGGAGCCGATGGACGAAGTCGCAGTGAAGTTTTCTTCATTCAGACTTAGTCACTTTTTTGGAGGGATGAGGTTGGAGGCTGTAGCTGATGAGAGTTCAGGAGGCCGGATACCCCTTTGGCAAAGAAGCGCTGAACAGAATTTGCTGCTGCAGAGAAGAACGCAGGTCCCTCAAAGTCAGACTAGAAAATCTAATTGCTGCTTTACAAATGTTGTCATGCCTTAACATATTTTATCTTGTATTGCGACAATTTCAATTTAATTTGTATGCAAATATTTGCGGGGAATTTCTTGCAAATGTTTAATCCACAGTAGCACAGGGTAAATCATCAAGGAGCACATTTACTATTATTTCCCAGGACCACACCACAGCAAGGGAACTTAGGGGCAGATTTACTTAGAACTCATTCAATGCAGTGCAGCAAGGCAAGTTGCTGTTCTGTGATGCGTGAATGGTAGAGCGCTCAAAAGCACCAAATCTGCTAAAATATGGTGCTCTTCAGCTCTCTCTCTGCACCGGAGCACTTGAGGTTGCCTTGCACCAATGCAGGCACTCTTGCACCATGGTGCAAATGTGTCAGCATTATGGGCAGGATTTTTTTTTTTAGAAAGGGACACAGTAAGGTGTAAGCATAGTCCTCTTTCTATGTATGCTGCAGAATGCTGCACACTGGGGAAAGAGGGGATGACTCGGAGAAATAAAGATATTTCCCGCATTGTGTCTTATTTGGGAAAAGCATAGCATTTTGACACATTCCCAGGTTTACTAGCACCAAAAAACATGGTTGGATGCGCGGGAAGGACTTTGCCCCCCCACCCCATGAGAAGCCTTACCAATGCAAAACAACGCAAGTCAGTGGTATGTGCTTCATTATGTTGCTTTTTATTTACTAAACCATGCAAAGGGGCTTTGCATGGATTAGTAAAAACCAAAAATGATTTTGCTTTGGGGCTGTGCCACAAAAGTGACACATCCACAATGCAAAACCATAGCAAATATGGGCCATAGATTTTAATAACTTTTTAAGAAGTAAACTTAAATACATATAGGGTTGTAAGATAATTCTAATGCTATAAATAGTCTTTTGTCTATAAATGAAACTGCAACTGAAAATTGAGACACAGAGTTGTATGCTTAGCTTCCAGAGATTGTGATGCAAATAATTCCCATTCAGTCCTTGTAAGTGGAGAGAATGTTGATGCATGTTTTTTGCCATATGTGCATACTACAGAAATACATTTTATTTTTTCCAGAAGAATAATATCCTCTATTTATCACTTTTGATCATATTTAATTTTTGTTTTCTTCTTTCTTGGGTATAGATCTTAGAGTAGAGTTGAATGAATATACATTTGTGGGTCCAAAGTTTTTCTTGAAGATTATTGATCTGTCTGTTTGATACATGTTTCATAAAAGTATGTTTGTCTTGGTATTTGTCCAGGCAAACCTAGCTCAATAACAATGGAGCACTGAACAGGGGCATTGCCCTCTGGAAAATACCATTATAGCGGGAAGGCCACCCAATAAAACATGTCTCGAAGTCTGCCACTGCAATCTGGCTGTACAGTTTTTAAACTGAAAATTCAGTATGTCAAAATAACTCTTTTGACAGGCCTAAACCTTCCTTTTTCATATTTATAAGTCACCCCTAAGGTAAGCGTTAAATGACCCTTGGCAAGGACACAAGGTATATGAGTAGAAAATGTCTATTTTTACGTGTCCTGGCAGTGAAAAATATCCAAAGTCGTTTTCCAGTGCAACAATGCTGGTTCTCCTATAGGAAACAACAAGGCTACATTAAAATCACTTATAATGCTAAATTTAGGTTTGGGACCAGCCAGAAAAATTATTTGAGGACTTATTTTAATAGTAATTTAAAATCCGACTTAATGATACGGTTGAATTGCACACCAGTACTTGTGAGAGAAAGACACTTTTGGAAAGTTATGTTTTTTCCTGCTTCACATGAAAAGGCCTTTCTGTCAGTGTCACATGACTGCTGATGGCTTCCTGTGGTGAGATGTGGATTTCTTCCAAACAGTGACTAAAGGTCTTCGGAAGTGGGATGGTGTTTCTCTTCCTTTAGCAGGGTGGGCTTTGGGCTGTACCCAGACACTTCTTGTTCTTCAAAGGATGACTGTTCTGTCATTGGCTTGTGGCTCACACCTGGACCTGCCTCACCTTTTCCATTCTAGTTAATATGGCTCTAAAGCTTTGGGATGGGGGCTGCCCCATTACTGGTTTGAAGTGGTCACAAGGGAAGATTTGCCCTCTTTTATAGACACACCTCTGAATGTGCCAAGGGAGCACTGACTAATGGACAAAAGGTCCAGACATCTTCAATTTAGGTGGAGAATGGTACTATAGGATAGAGCACAGTAAAACACACAAGATGTATAATAAAAGGAGGTAGAGTCACATCTGTGAGCTCTTACATCATGGGCTAGGGCTATTGGTTGCCGCCACCTACAGATAGCATCCCGAGTACCATTGTCAGGACACTCCCGGCTCTGTCAAGAATCAGAAGAAATACTGCCCTCCTGTCTGAATCCTGAGGAAAGATTTGACCTGATTTCTTTGACTCCAGCACCCCGGAACTGATTTCAAGGTTCAGTTGACTGACCATTTGCATCAACATCAGAGACACAAAAGGCTTCAAGGGACCTTTTCCTAAGTTCCAGATGGCCAGTCCCAAAAGACCTGACCCGGTCTCTTCTGCTGGCATCTGTGTGAGTGAGTCCCGAACACCCATGTCTTGTCCCTAATGCCCTGGACCCATTGTTGCTTTCAGAGTGTTTTCCTCTATGCCTAAATTAAAGCTTCACCAGTCTCAATGCTGATTATCAACAACAACACCTTTCCTCACAGCTTTACCAGATTCAATGACGAACAGCCCCTGATTGACTGCTTTCCAGGACCTGAACCATACCCCTAAATCGATTTTTTGGCTGTCTTTTGACATTTTTATGTCATTTTAATGTTTTTTTTTGTGTGATGTGTCCTCATTTACTTTATATGCTTCCATTTTGAACTTGAGACCCATATTCCATTCTATCATCCCTGGAGGAGTCCAAATGTTCGTAATAGGAAGTCTTGGGGGTAAGAGACATGACTATGTATGGACCCATCCACTGTAGTGTCTCAGTCCCGTATGGCTTTCATCATCGGACAGCTGCTAGCCTATGATTTGAACGATTTGTATTTAAGAAAAACACCCTGATCCACCCACCTTAACCAAGGCCTCAACAGCTTTGCCACCTCCTTTGCACGAGACCGACTCAAGTCCAAATTGCATGTGCTAGCCACAGTAGTCAGGCATTCAGGCCTAGAAGGGGGTGTGTGGATGTCCATTGCCTGCAGATCTCCCTTCTACCCAACAGAATCAAGAGGAACAACAAATTCCTCTTATAACCGTACAGGTTGTCTATCTTGGGGGACCAGCTGAAGAGGATTAGTTCTGGGGTCAACACTAACTGTACATGTAATACCACACGTAGCACCCCTGAAACATCTGCCCAAAAGCCCAGGATGTGGGGACAAAGCACGAACATGTGGAGATCATTAGCAATAGAGAGGCCCCACTTCCTACCAGCCGTGTTCCCTTTGGATCCAAATTTGGCAGTTTTTTGGGAGTATAATATGCCCTATGAAAAATGAAGAGGTGATTGCTTCTCAAATGCGCAAGTTTCACCACTTGATAGAGGAGACACCATGAGACTAACTATAAGCGATTGACCTCTTCGTTTGGGGCAAGTTCACCCCATAAAGAACCAGGTAGGTCCTGGTCTTGGTCCAAACTATCTAGAAATAAGCTGTAGTGAGCCACTAATTCTTTCCTATCAGATGGACAATTAATCAGCAGCTCCTCCAACTCATTTGTGGCAGCTCCCGCTTCTCAAAGAGAGTGGGCCCAACTTTGTAGTTCGTAATACTTAAATCTAGATAGAGACCCCCGCGTCGTTAGCACAAATTCCTCCCAGGAGTTTAGTTTCCCTTCTTGAAGTACCTCACCCAATTCTATAATGCCTGCTTCCTTCAAAGGTCAAGATAGGGAGTCCATAAGGCACTCTGGTGTGCCCAGGGAGTCCCATTTAGGGGCAAAAATACTGTAGTACAATAAGTTTGTCATTTTCCTTATCTGTGCCCGTAGCAGGGCAGCGGCTTGTAGAACATTCAGTCTTACTCTTTTGTAGAATTTCGGGTGACCACATTTATACATGAATTTTTTCCCCATCCCCACCCTCACTTTTTAACATGGCTTTCTTTAACTGATTACCCCCTCCCCTGATAACAAATCTTTTGCATTCTTTAACTGAAAGGCCCAAGTGTATAACTGGATATCAGGCACAGCTATCCCTCCTTTATCGTACTTCCTTCTAAGCTTCTTCCTTGCAATTCTAGTTCCCTTAGAAGCCCAATTAAAACCATCAATTTTAGCTTGGGGTTTTTGTATCCCTACCTTCTTAAAATGTAAAGGAATCATATTGAAAAGAAAAGTAAGTTTTGGAAGGATGGGTATTTTTATTAAATTTGCTCTTCCATATAAAGTTAGCGGGAGATTATACCAGCTCAGCAGTCTATTTACCTCTCGTGTTACACATTTCAAGTTTACTTCTGGAAACATCTAAGCACTTTATCTCTTTTTTTATTAATCTATGCTCGTTATCCATATTCCATGTCATGATTTCTGTTTTGACCATATTAACTGCTTACCCCGACACCTGGCCAAATTCCAATGTTAAAGATTCAAGCCTATCGAACGTGGAAGACAGATTTGCAGTATAGGTCATGATATAATCTGCGTATAATGAGATTTTCTTTTTCCATCCCATATAGGTAAATGGTTTGATTAGGAGATCCCTCTCAATCATTAAAGCCAGTGTTTCAATATAGAGGTTAAATAATAATTGGGAAAGCAGTCAGCCCTGCCTGGTTCCCCTTGTAATGGGAAATGCTGTGGATAAATTAACATTTAGCACTAATCTGGCTGATGGGGTTTTATAAATGTTTCTCAGAACCCTGCAGAAGTTCACCACAAAATTAAGATGTTCTAAAAGACTATTAAGGTATCCCCAGTACACTCTGTTGAAAGCCTTAGTAGCATCTAATGTTATAATTGCCAGGGGAAGTTTATTTGCTTTTGCCAAATCTATTGCTCCAATCAGCTCATGAGACAGCTCATGCATATATCTACCCTTTAAAAAGCCCTTCTGTCACCTTGAATCAGCCTCCCCATCACCGTGCCCAACCTGTTAGCCAGGATATTGGCAAATAGTTTATAGTCGCTGTTCAGTAAGGAGATTGGTCTGTACGATTCACAAGATAGGGGATCCTTCTCTGGTTTTAGTATAAGGGTGATCACTGCTTCGTCCCATAATTTTGGAAGGGAACTCTCTCCTCTAAGAACGATGTCAAAAAGCTTAGTTAGAACCCAGTTAACTGCCTCTTGCATCTCTAAGTAGAATTTGAATGGTAAACTGTCAGGTCCTGCCGCCTTCCCCCTTTTCCCCTTAGAAATAGCGTGAGCAACTTCCCCTGGTGTAATCGCCTTCTCCAGGGCTACCTTGTCTTCGTTGTCAAGATTCGCCATCTGTACGTCCTTGAGGCATTCTGGCCTAGAGGCTACTATTTTTGGCAAGAATTCAGAGTATACAGACTCAAAGAAGCTCACAAACGTCTTCTGCACTCCTGAAGCCTCTCTCAGCACTTTCCCGGTGGCAGTGCATCTTATCTCTCCTACTTTGTTTCTTGTCGAATCCGACTTGACTTTCCAGGCCAGCATTTTTCCTGCGCTTTCGCCGTACTGAAAGTGTGCTAATTTGCTTGCCTCCCATCTACCTTTCACTCTGGCTTCTATCACAGCTGCTAAAGAGGCCCGTTTGGATAGCAATCCATTCCATAGAGTTTCACCGTCCTTTCCTTCCGTATGAGATTCTAGTAGTTCTTGTTCTAACCGGGCGATATCATGTTCAATATCCTTTGTTATCTTCCTAAAGTCCCTATTTTTCCTAGCACAAATACTAATCAGGACCCACCTGATGAAGGCCTTGTAGGAGTCCCAAACCATGTGAGGAGCCACTGAGTTCATATTAAGCTCTAAAAAATCCCTATTCTCAATTTGCAGAACCTCCACCACCTTCGGGTCATTTAGGATTCACTGCTCTAACGCCCATCTTCTCAAATGAAGCTCTGTGTCACACTTCAACATTAGATCCACTGCTGCATGGTCAGACAGATGTGCTGCGATGTGCTGGATGTTCGAGATAGCCCTTTTAAGTGATCTATCTATTAAAAAGTAATCTATCCTGGAATGGTGTTTATATTTCCTATTATGAAATGTATAACCTCGGTAACAACCACGGGTTTCTCTCCATATGTCTGCAAATCATTTAATTATGGCCCTAAAATATGTCTGAGACTTTTAACACCCCGACAATCTACTTCCACTTGATTTATCCAGTGAATCATTTAGCACAGCGTTAAAGTCGCCTGATATTATGATTGGGTATTGGGTATCTAACAGTTCCCGGCCTTGGCCCTGTAGGAGGCCTATGTCATCCGTATTAGGGCTGTAGTAGCAGGCTAACATATAGATATTTTTATTTATTTTAATATCCGCAATAACCCATCTGTCCTTCCCGTCCAATTTGTAACTCAAAATTGAGGCATTTGACTGGACCTTAGTCAGGATCAGGACCCCCTAGAATGAGACATGTTATCCGAGCAGACCATATGTTTCACCCACCTCTGGGATTAAAAAATAGCGTGAGCCTCTTTACTCGTAAGATGTGACTCCTGGAACATTATTATCCTAGCCGGAGAATCTCTTATAGAATGGAAAATATGGTCCCTCCTAGGTTTTACTTGGAGTCCATTCACATTCCAAGAGAGGAACTCAACCGTCTTAACGGCCATTCCTTTTGTCTCTATAGATCTTGCTAAGTTCGTTTAGTTTATGGTCTGCCCTTGGGACTCCTTTGTCCTGGGAAAAACATCTATTTTCCCCCCATGCTCCTTCCTTTCCCGCAATACTCCTCCCCAAGTGCTTCCCCTCCACCCTCCCATCCCCGTGAACCCCCCACCCTGGAGAACCCTACCCTTCTCCCAATTGGCTAATGAAGCCATTAAGCTCTGTCAGGCCTAGATATATGCACAAAATTGAGAAAAAAGAGGCGGAGGTCAAATTTCATATTTAAACAAGGCAAGGGCCATGAGGCGGAGGAAAAGAGAGATCCCACGTTATGTGCCCCTAAACTCCTCCAGAAGATTATCCGCTTCCTCCCAATCCTTTAGTTTATACATTTTGACATTCCTCATAACCCTCTGAGTTGCGGGGAACCTCGGCTGCACTGTGGCCCTGTTTTGCTTCACTAATGACTGAGCTGAAAAACTCATGCAGTGACAAAAATCTCTGGAATGCACTTCTTAGTCCAAAGAAGATATTTATTATTTTACTACGTAAGGTTCCTAAAAGGAGATTAGCATGCTGAAAGCACATGTTTAAAAATGATCATAGCAATGAAATGAAAAAATGTACAAATGATTCTCCACTGCAATGTACACAGCAAATATATGTACCTATATTATAATGCAATGCAAATAATGAATTAAAAAATATGCATCACCATGAGAAAAAGGCAAAACTGCTTTGTTTCCCTCCTATTCAATATCAGATCTCCAGATCCCAGAATCGATCGAGGAGAGAGAGAGCAATTATCATCACGGGAAGGATGACACACTCCAGCGTCCTAGATATGTCTGAGATCAGCAAACACTCTCTGTCACCGGTCCATCTGGTCTCGGCCTCTTATACTTTGAACAAACAAGAGAGGAAAATTCTAGAACCTCCCTCTCCCTGCAGAAGTTTATTTATTCAAAAAATGCTGATTGCTTTAGGCCAGTTTGATAATAACACGTCGGGGCTTGGCCACAATCCCAAAGTACCAATCCAGAGCCGTCAGAGTACATTCTTATCAGCCTAAGCCCTTGGTGGGGAAAAAACACAAAAAATAAAAACAT
Organism: Pleurodeles waltl; assembly: GCF_031143425.1. NCBI lineage: Eukaryota > Metazoa > Chordata > Amphibia > Caudata > Salamandridae > Pleurodeles > Pleurodeles waltl. The sequence continues at coordinate 366,856,965 of NC_090439.1, forward strand.
GTGCACATTGTACAATGTGGAAAACTACTTGCAGCTTTTAACATGGCAGCGGCTAATGCTAAAATAAAGTCAATAGGCAAAAAAAAGTTGGTGGTCACTAATGTGACAGTGTGCTGCTAGGCTAAGTGCAATATTTAGGCAGTGGTCAAAACTCACATATCATTACAGGCCTCCAGTTTTTTTTAAGTCATCCATCCTTTTGCCTAACTCCCACAGCCTATTTGAGGTAGTATGTGAGATGTCCGATCTAATCTCGAAGGAGAAGTCCTTCATGCTTAAGGTTCCAAATTTCAAGGCCTTTGACAATATTTTTTCTTTGACAATATAAGTAAGGAAGTTCACCAAGATCCTGCAGGGTTTAATTCTGTTTGCAGGTTTTCCGGAATGGGTCTCAATGCACTCGCTGGATATCACTTACTAGTACCGTCTCTGGCCCGTCCCAGGGACCGCTTTGTATCAGAAGGTCCACCACAAAAGCCTTGATATTTTCACCTTCCTTCCTTTTCGGAACATTCATTAACTTAATATTGTTTCTTCTTGCATTGTTCTCTAAGGATTTGAGTTTGTCAAGGCTCTCTTTGTTCTTAACCTTCAATTCATCTACATCTTGTCTACTCCTCGCCATGAACTCTTTTAGCTGTTCAACTTGATTTTCTAGTGCCTGGGTTCTTTGTGCCAGTAAATCCACTTTATTCGCTAGGCCTTCGCAGACATCCTGGACCTTCTTCTGATTAGCTTGAGATACCAGACAACCTAGCCTAACCTCCTTTGTTAGAGAATGGAGCAAAGCTTCTAGGGGACTAGCCTGAGAGGCCTGTACATTGTCTTAATCCAAGTGTGTTCTCTGGGGTCCCCAATACTCCATCCAAATTAAGGCTCCAGGGGTCATTCCACGTAAATGTTCTGGGGACGTACTTATTTCCTCAGCCGGATGGTCTGGGGCCCCAGAGAGACCTAAACTACCATTCGCTGTTCCTAAGCCAGTTTCCCTGGGCCCCCCTCCTGCACCCACAGGATATTTGGGTGTCTCCGAAGTCCGCGGGGTTGGGGTTGTGTCCTCTCACCCCTTATCTAAATCCTCGATCTCCCCACTTGAGCCTTCACCACCATACGGGACTGAAAGGGGTTTGACCACAGGCTCTACTGAGATTTGCGCTTTAAAAACGACCTAAGTGAGGGAGTGACTCGCTGTTGCTGTTTAGGAGGTGTCTGTGCATTTTTTTTCTCCTCCCCTGCAACACTACCTGGCTTTGAGGTCTCCTCTGAACAGGTATAAATTTAACTTACTGAGCTGGATCACTCACTTCACCAAAAAGTCCCCCTATTCTACCACCGTCTGTGGAGGGTGCCCCTTCAAACTGCCCGACCCAGTAGTCTTTAGAGCTGTATTCCCCGCTCCCCCCGAAAAACTTTAAGGGACTTATCTTCGGGTGCAGATGCAGTCGACGACTTCCTATTATTCTCCGAGTGGTCTGATGACAGTCTCCATCTTCCTTTAGTCGCTGTGGCCAGATCCTTCCGCTTGCCACGTGTCGTCTCCTCGCCGGTGCTGTCTCTGCCAGTGTTGCCCCCACTCACTCGTCGCAGCACGATATTGGATGTGAGGTTCCTGACATTCCTCATCTCCAGGATGGCTCTCCTCCAGCAGCCACCTTTTTCTCTGGACTTCTCTGCTCCTGGCTTCAGCGTCCCGGACCAGGAAACCTCCCGAGTCAGGGCACAATCGCGGGCCGGTATGCACGCCCACCCGAGAACAACAACGGTAAGGGCAGTGAGGGCAGAGGAGGAGGGGGTCTCCCTTCCTCGTGCCCTTCTCTTTCAGGCACCTCCACTACACTGCAAAGCCTGACAAATGCTGTGACCCGCTCAGCCGCTGTACACCGGCCGCCAAGTCCCCACCCCCAAGTATTTATTTTTATTTTTGAAATTCACTTTAGTTCTCAAAATTGGCTTAGGAGTTTTCTTGCATTGTGTTTTGACAGTATTACTGTTTGAGTGTTCCATGGATACTTTACACTAAAATGAAGCCTGTTTGCTCTGTCCCAAAGCTACCAGGGGATTGAGCTCAGGTGAATGTAATTATTATAGTGATTCCTTCTGACAAGTATGGTGCTTATTATATGAAGTGAGTTCTCAACCCCGTCAACTAAAACTCCAATTTCTTACATTGATGGCAGTGGTAGGATTCCTCTTCTATGATACTTTATTTTGGCAATAAGCCATAATAGTAAAGTCAAAAAACACAATATGTACACAATCACTTCAGATGACATTGATGAAAAACAATATATCATTAAAATAGCAATAAAATACCATTGGTGAAAAACAGTTAAAATCCAGTGCTAAGAGCCTGAATTCACAATGATTAGCAGCACTTAAACTCCCACCCAGACAGAATATTTCTAGGGGGACACATTTCTAATACCAAGTCTGCGAAAACATCAAAGATGTTTACAACTATTGGAGACATGCTCATTGCCTGACTCTCCACATCACCAGCAAATGGCGAGATACAGCAAAGGCCAGACATTTTCTAGGATCAGTTTTAAAATTAGAAGTGCAGTTTGGTGTTCACTCACACCTAAAGGCCGGCACACAGGAAGTTTCCACTTTTAGCTGCTCTTTACATATGGGTCACAGAAAAATAAAACATGCTCTTGTGTCTCACTGTCCACCCAACACAAGTCACAGGAGAACTTTGAAGGATTCTACTTTTTGGCCCAGGTGCCAGTAAAGGCTGCAGTCGGTAGTGTGCTGTATCTGAACTGCAATCCAATTTCCTGGAAAGGGGGAGGGCTTAATTTCATCTAAAAATTGCTCTATATTAAACACATCCTCAAACTGTGGGAAGGAATTACACAGATTGCCATGTGAGGAGAGTGCTAATATTTGACCCATTACATACTGCCAGTACGTCTTTTTTTTAGCATATATTTATCCATAACAGGGACTGATTTGGGTGCAGTCCACAAACCACTACATCCACCTTTATTAAAGTTTATTTTATATATCTTAACTAATGGATGCTTCTTGAGCCGCAGAGAGTTAGCACCTACTTAAGACTCTCTCGATAGGAATATAACTAGGGAGAAGCCCAGAACCATCTCCAATAAAGAATGGGCTTAATCCCTGCTCCTGTTGTAATAGGCTTAAATCCCAGGTCAACCCTAAGTGGGAGCAGGAGAGTACTGGTAGGGAGGCCCGCTAACTGATGAAAGAAATGATTCTCTGCAACTAATAATGTTGTCAAATCCCTGAACCTCCAAACTCAGCCCCAGAAATAGCAGCCCCCAGAGCTACGATTTATACATTTAATTAGGTGGAGCAATTAGACGAAAGTAAGAGCTGTCATGTATCCTTGCAAGCACCTCTGTGCATTGCACCAATGACAGTCTACGTTTTTGTATTTGGCAGCTCCAATCTAAATTATCCGTAACGGTCAGTCCCAGGTAATCAAAGACATGGACACAGTCTAGGGGAACACCTGCAAGCTTAGAGTTTGGTCTAGTAAAACAGACCGGGTTTAATATCATAAATTTCATTTTTTCCACATTTATTTCTAAACTCCTCAGTGCACAAAAACTCTCAAGATAATTAATAAATCTTTACAGCCCCATAGGCAATTTTGATATCAGAAGGGTATCATCCTTGAACAATAATGCTGGAATCTTGAGATTAGCCAACCTGGGACCATCCCCATTGCAGTGATTCAGATGTGCAAACAACCCATGAACATATATTGAAAAAGGGGCAGACGCTGGGTCAGAGCCCTGCCTGATGCCACGATTCACAGGCAAAGAGGTCCATCAGCTATCCATAGGGTCCACAGCACACCTGGGCATAATTATTGCTGTGTAATGTATTTATAATGGCCAACAAATCAACAGGAACCCCCATATTTGTCATAGTCTTCCCTAACTTGATGTGGGGGGCTAAATCAAATGCAGAACATGTCAACAAATGTAAAGTATAAGGAGCCACCTCCCATTACTACTGTTTTCCAAGAAAATAACTGAAATCTTCAGGCTCAATCTATCTTGCTGATTCCCTCCCTGAATTCTGCCTGGAGCTGGGTCAGAATGTCATTATCTTCCATCCAAGTTTGCAGATGATCAACGAGTATGGAGCTAAATAGCTTTTGGAAGCAATCAAGTAGGCTTATTGGCTTAACATTACATAGATCAGCTTGGGAGCTCTTTTTATAGATGAGGATAATCTCAGCCTCTACCCATGAGGGAAGAATTGGTGCACCAGCCATGATAGTATTGAATATTACCATAAAATAGGGGGCTCAAATGTATGGTTCACTTGAATAAAGATCCCCAGGGACTTTGTCCAATTTGGGTGTTTTATTGGGAGCTATTTTAATAATTGCTGCTCTGACCTCTTCCTCAGAGATTGGGAAATTATTCTTGCTGTTTCTAATTACAATCCCCTTTCCACAGATTTATTGTTCAGCAAAGATTGCTGGAAGGGGTTTGCTCCCCCATTTGATGGATAAAGTGAGGAAAAATTAGTAACCCAATCTGTTGCTGGGACATTTGTCCCTGAGGGACTGGTTCCCTCCTTAGTGGCCCTTGAGGCCAAGTTCCTCAACCACATAGGTCCCCATTCCTTGAGGCAACTAGTATATCCTCCCGCTTTGGTGTTTCTCATTCTCTTTTAGCTGTTATAATTGATATCCTATCCTGTTCTTTAATAGCAGATAGCAGAGCAGCCCTCATATCTCTGCATACTCTATTTTACCAAGTTTGATAGCCCTCCTATCCGAGGATCTGTGAGCAGCCACAAAGAAAATATCATTTAGACCGGTAAACAAATTGTCATGTATAAATCAGTTCCTCTCTCTGCCAGAATCCTGACCAGATGCCCCCTCACCCCTGAGGAGGTCTCCAATACCATCCGTGACCAATGTATAAATTTACCCCAGTGATTTTCTGCGAACCAACCAAGTTGGCCCATTTCACTCTTCGCATATTGCTGGTTATTTGGAAACCATGGATTGGAAGATCTTTTGCACTGACCTCCCTACCCAAGGCTGAGAGAACCACTTCAAGATGCACTTCAAGTATCAAGGCATTGTGATTGCTGTCGTGGTATGATACAACAACATGTCAACCAATAACGGCCAAATCCTGATGTCCGCTAGGATATAGTCAATAGTGTGGTACCAGGGGCTCGATTGAAAGCATGCCTCCTCTCATTATCTGACCTTGTCCTCAAATTCCCAAATCAGAGACCATGTTTCACTGTAAGAGCGTTAATTTACAAAGCCAGGGTAGACCATTACTTATTGGTGTCTTTGTCAGCTGGGGAATGGAACAGACATTTTCTAGTTCTAAAGTAATGGCCACATCACTGTCCTATAAGGGCTCAAACTGGCAGCTAAAGTCACTGCCCACAATTTTCATAACGCCCACTGGTGCTTCTGAAAAATGCGTATTCAGCACTTCTATTGTAGGTGACTCCTGTCTGGCTCTGCAAGGCCTTAAGTACACTATATAAATTACCTATTTGGGATGCAGTACTCTGGGCAACACATAAAATGCTGGAGGAGGGTGTCTGGACTTCTTGGACCTGGAAAGAAAGTCCAGTATAAACCTAAGTTGTTAACCCCCTGGGGGAGGCTTCTTCTATTAAAGATAGCCTCTTTACTAAAATTAGCAAACCCTAGACAGTGCAATGGCTGAACAGACCAGGTTTCCTGAAAGAGACATATGGCATGTGAGTCTATAAATTTAGCCCATTCTGGAATATCAAGTTTAAATGCAAGACCTGCAAAATTCCAAGACAGCATGTTAGCAGCTCAAGTTGGACACATAGGTGGTCATTATGACATAGGCGATAAATCCCACTTACCGCCATGCCAACTGCCGCCAACATAAGGCCGCTGCAGCGGATAACCGCCAATCATATTATGACACACACATATCAATCCGTCACTATACAGCCACACACACAAGTCCGCCAGCCCAAAGGTCAGTGATTAAGTGGTGGTAGCAAAACCCACACCGTTACGCCAACAGAACAACGCCCATAACATTATGACCCACGAATCACTGCGGCGAACATTCAATGGCGGTAAACCATTGGCGTGACATACCGCTCCACTGAAAACACACACACTCAAACAAAACTACACCACATTGGACAATTTAAACTGCACACACCTGACACACATACACACACCCACACCACTATAAAACAAACACCCACAATACCCACATCCCTTTAAGACTAGAAATAATTGCCACAAGAGGGAGATAGAGCAAGAGCACCAACACAACCAGAGGCACATAACATCATCACCTATGCACCATCCACGTACCTTACATCACACACTCCAACACATCACCCCACATACTCTCACCCACACCACTCACACTATACCCATGGCACCACAACAACACCCCATGTTCTCAGAGGAGAAGCTAAGGGTCATAGTGAAGGAAATCATCCAGGTAAAGCCACAGCTATTTGGAGCACAGGTGCAGCAGACATCCATTGCTAGGAAGGTAGAGCTATGGCGGAGGATCATAGACAGGGTTAATGCCGTGGGATAGCACCCCAGAACAAGGGATGACATTAGGAAGCGGTATAATGACCTACGGGGGAAGGTGCGTTCGGTGGCAGCAAGACACCAACTGACTGTACAGAGGACTGGCAGTGGACCCCCACCTCCTCCCCCCACAACTAACTCCCCCCCACAACTAACAACATGGGAGGAACAAGTCTTGCCAATCATGCATCCTGAGCTAGGAGTAGGAGGAGGACTGGACTCTGGTAAGTCAAATCTCTATTACTATCACCCCCTACCTGCATGCCATCACAAACCCCCACCCTTACCCTCACTCCCATCACTTCACCACCTCCCACATACCCTAGCAACATCAATGCAGGAACACTCTTCACAGACCTGCATGGATACCTATCACCACTGCATGCACACTAAAGACAATCACTGAGCCCAGCAAATAGCAACTCACACAAAGGCAAATCTGCCAAAGCGACAAGAACAATAGAGGGCAACACACCCATGCATCATATGTCACACGCAGAAACAACTACACTGCATTCACATCCACACAGGTACCCCAGCCAATGTCACCGGAGAAGAGGTACCAGCAACATCCTGTGCCCCCACAGAAGAGGCCCACAGAGATGACAGCAGCTCTGCTCGGCTGGAACTGGATGACCAACCTGGCCCATCAGGGATCTCCGGACAGTCTGTTACCCAGGCACAGCCACACACCACCACAGAGCCTCCCCTCAGGAAACACCACCACAGCACCCACCCAGCAGGCCAATACCTCTGTCCCCAGGACTCAGCAGTCAGCAGTGTTTCCACCACTACAGGGACCCCAGGCCACCCCACAAACACAGGACGATCAGGGACCTGGGGTCAGTGGCAGTGGTCACACAGTTCAAGGGACAGAGGCACAGGACAACAGGGAAGCTGGGAGGACTGCTGTGCAACAGGGGGAGGACAGGCCCAGGGAACAGACTCTCCAGGAGGCCCTCATAACGATCCCGGGAGCATACCAACAATCCCAGGATACGCTGGGCCAGATACTGGACAAGTTGCAGGAGAACATGCGGCTGCAGGAGGGACAGTACCTGGGGATCAGGTAGGACTTGAAGGACATCAACACCACCCTGGTCAACCATTGCAGGGGTGCTGGCAGACAAGGCTAACACTATGAGGGAGACAGTGGCACACCACCGGGCCCCTGACACTAGCCAAACCGATGAACAGCCCTCCCCCTCCACTGCTGCTAGTGGACGGGAGGCCCCACCACAGGAAAAACAGGCCACCAGCACACCTCCCCCTGCAGAAAGAAAACCGACCCACAAACACTGCCTGCGATCCAGGCAGAAGCCAGAGACTATTGCCAAGACCCTCGCCAGGAAATAAGACTTTCCTGATTGTCACCCTTGTGTCCCACTCTGTCACCCAATCCACCTTGAACTGCCATTGCTCCACTTTCTATGCCCCCTTGGACAATGCACCTGTGATACAAATAGACTGGACTTTATCCTGGACTTTCCTCCATCATCAACCCAGCCCATTCCACTACCCCTTCTACTTCTTAGCACTTAAATAAACACCCTCTGAAAAAACACAAGTATGGAGTATGTCAAATGATTTAAGTATGTATTTGTTTTTCCAGGTTTAAACATTGCAATTCAACTGTACAGTAATGTATACATAGGAAAGACCTGTAGTTGGCTGCAGTCAACACACCAGAAGCGATAGTGGGGCACAAATATCTGCAAATAGAGATGCCAAAGGAAACAGTGAGTGGCCATAGAAGTGGGACAAACAGAATGCCAGTGACAATGTCAAATACAAAACTGTCAATTAAATGCACATTTACACTGTCCTACCTGTGTGTCATTGGAAGTACTGATGAATTATTGCACTTCTGTTGTCCTCATCCTCATCCTATGCCTCCTGATCTTCACTGTCCACAGCATCCACTGCTGCCACACGCTCATCTCCAGCCTGATCCTCCTGCAGAAAAGGCACCTGGCAACGCAAGGCATGATGATCTGGCAGATGTTTTTGGGTGAGTAGCACAGGGATCCACCTGCTAGATGGAGGCAACAAAACCTGACCTTCAGGGGGCCAAAGGTCCTCTCTATAATTCTTCTTGTTCGCCCATGTGCCTCATTGTAATGTTCCTCAGCCCTTGTCCTGGGATTCCTCACAGGGGTCAGTAGCCATGAGAGGTTGAGGTAACCAGGGTCACCTGCAAATATCAAGGGACAACTGTTAGCGACACACTAACCCTTAGGGCCCACACCATGCCCATACACCAACATATACTGGGTGGTTACCAGGGCTCACCTATTAGCCACACCTCGTGCCTCTGGAGTTGAGCCATCAGATTTGGGATGCTGCTATTCCTCAGGATAAAGGCATCATACACAGACCCAGCATATTTTGCATTGACGTGGGAGTTGTACTGGTCCGCCAGGCACACCATCTGCACATTAATGGAGTGAAAGCTCTTTTGATTTCTGAACACCTGTTCATTTCGCCGGGGGGGACAAATATGTGCTCCATCAATTGCCCCAATAATGTTGGGAATATGTCTAATTGCATAGAAATCAACTTTCACTGTCGCCAAATCCTCGACCTGGGGGAAAACAATGTAGCTGCACATTTGTTTAATAAGGCAGGCAACACTCTGGTCAGCACTATTGAGAACATTGGCTGAGATATTTCCTGCTGCCAAGCCCACTGTCACTTGGAAGGAGCCAGTTGCCAGGAAATGGAGCACAGATGGCACTTGCACAAGAGGGGGGTTCCCGGTGTGGTGACGGATAGCAGAGATTAGGGGCCATATTTATACTTTTTGACGCAAAGCTGCGCCGCAGCAGTTTTGCGTAATTTTTTTTACCGCCAGCTAACGCCATTTCGATGCGCCGTGTGGGCATCAAATTTATACTTTGACGCACGGCGGCGCAATCAACAGGTGGGAGTAATTTTTTTTTACACACATCGCGGCGTCAAGTCGTAAAGGAAAACGACGTTAACGCAATGTAAATGACTGTGGGTCAATTTACGACAGCGCAACCCAGAAAGCGCCGTTTTTTTTGATGCAATAGCATCAAAAATACCAGCGAACACTGCCCTTTCAGCAGAGGAGAGCCAAAATGGATCCCAGATGCCACTACAGACCCCAGGAAGATGACAGCAGACCAGGAACCAGCCAGGATGATCCATACAAGAACCAGGACATATATAGAAAAAAAAGAAAGTGTCGCTTCAGTGCAGAGGAGCAGGAAATCCTGGTTAAAGAGGTGACGGAACACCAGCACCAACTGTTTATCACCTCTAAGTTGCCAATCAGTAGGAGAGAGGCCACATGGCAACAAATTGTTGACAAGATCAACAGTGTGGCTGAAGTACGCAGGACAGTCACAGAGTGTAAGAAACGCTGGCACGACTGCAAACGTAGGACAAAGGAAAAAATGGCCAGGAACAGGAAGGCAGCACTACGGACTGGAGGGGGGAGTCCAGCACACCAGTAGGCCCTGGACCACATGGAGGAGATGGTCGCAGCCGTCATCCCTGAGGAGATCGTCACAGGGATTCAAGGACAGGACAGTGCAGACTACCACGAGACAAGGCACATGCAGAGTAAGTCGCATGGGGAATTATAATGCAATAATGTTGAATGTAAGCAGGGGGGGAAATACCTACTACACATTGCATGTAAGTCAGCATATACATGGAGTGGCATGGGTAAAGGGGCACCACAGGGGGGCATGCCCTGCACATACAGAAGCTGGGGCACAACATAACACAACACCAACAACAGTACCATGGGGGCATCCTGTCATGACAACAATGGAGCTAAGGGAAAGCCTCGACAGAAGGGAAGGCCACTACGTCAAACTTACATCCTGGCACTCGTCAGCCAAAATATCTCCTACATTAACTAGGGCCCTATCAGCAATCCACTAGCCAAAACAACAACTGCAATGTAACTGCAACAACAGTTGACACTACCACCTCTGATCTCTGTGCAGCTATAGTAGCCAATGGCAGTAACCTCCCCATGGAACATACATACCTAAATTAGGGGGTGAGGATGACATCTGCAACAATCTCCTGAAACAAGACAAAGGCCCCAGTACACTCATATGTCAATGCCCATAGTTGTCACATACATCAGCCAAAGTAAACAGCAATAGGAGCGACACAGCACTAAGGACACACCCATGCTGCATATGTCAGGGTCCTTCACGTGCCTGGCTAACCAGGCAACATCACAAATGTCATACTGCTCAGACAACAGCATTGAGGAGGGGACACATGCAACTGGTCACTGAAATACACCTGCACAGTCAGAGGACCAAATAGGACATTGATACGATACACAGGGCAATCCAATAAAACACACATTACCCAACATCAGCAGGACACATTAACAATGTCTACATCCATATCACATCATAACATTGCCATGCATAGGATATGCCACATGTCAATTACAATTAAGTCAATGTGAACAATCAGGGATTGGGGCAGGTCCTGAGAGGCAAGTGTGCTGCCAGGGCAATCAGAACAACCACAGCCAGTGAAAGGTCTCACCATAAGAATAGATATACACGGAGGGTTGAGTAGGACAAAAAGATGGCTATTCCCTATTTGGTGCAAAGCAACACCTAGAGGCGATTAGGCAGACAAGTCTGATAACTCAATATCATACATGTGACACACAGGTGGGCCATAGGCCTATAACAATGCCCATATGAAGGACAGCAGATACCAATACCAAACAAGATCACAAAGTAAATTCATCAAAAGGCTGGTATGTTACGTCAAAATTGTCACAACACAGACACACTAATTGTACCCTGTTTTGTTGCAGAGGAACATGGATCTCCTGCCGATATGCCTGTCCCTGATTTCCCTGATGACATGGATGACGAGCCCATAAACAATCCCCAGGAGACCATCCAAAAGGTCCTTGAAACCCTCCAGACCCCACCTTCAGTCACAAGGAGGAGCACAGAACAAGCAGCCATCACAGAAGAACCACCCACCACCCCAATTGCAATACCTACCAGCTCCTACACAGCTGAGGACTCTGACGACACTGGCACCAGCTTTGAGAGAACTGTAGTTGGAGTACAGCGGGAGCTGGCCAAGGAGGTGCGGGTGGGGATGCAAAATATGGCAGCCAGCCTTGAGGGGGTGCGCTCGTGCATGATGTCATCTGCAGATCAGGCAGCAGCTATGCAAGCCCTAACATCCATACTGCAAGGACTTCAAGAAACTATAAAGGAATTCACCACTGCAGTAAGGGAGTTGCCACAACACCTCGCACCCCAAACTTTCCACTGCATGCACGAATGCAATCATGACTCCCTCAGGGCCGACCTGGCTGCCTACCATCGTGATGTAGCTGCTATTCTCAAAAACCAGCAGGCCCTCCTTGCTGCACTACTGCCCTTAAGACCTTCACAGGGAGCAGCCACTGGGATGTCTGACTCCACGTCTTCTAACACTGAGGTGTGTGTTGCCCCTTCACAACCAACAACAACGACAAAGCAGGCAACACACACATCAGAAGAAGAAGACATGGAACAGATCACATTCACACGGAAGAGTACCCGGAAGCACTAGTCCCTGCTCCATGGCCTACTTTGACCAAGGTCCTACATTTTGTCAATTCCCAGTCTCACTACAACTCTACTCAATGACTGTTCTGCTAACCACTGTATGACTTGTCAGCATTGCCAGTGAATGTCTCTCTCCTACTAATCGGCAAATCCTGTCCCTCTGCACTGTCTGTAACATCACCCAGCATGTCAGGAGCATCATACACACCCCTTCTGTAGGATCACCATGTAAGAATGCACTAGAATGGACTCAGCAAACATGGACAATGTACATTTTGCACTACAGCACCTATCAATAAATAGCACTTGCACATCAAATATGTCTCTGTGTAATTTGACACATCAACTGTGCAGCAGATAACTCAAAAGTGCCTGTGTGACAACCATGTAGCTTGTCAACACAACTGTCCTGACATCATGTAGTCTGATACATCTGTGCAGTGGCCAGGATTGCATCATAGCCTGACCATCCTGTGGAGAATAACTGATGAAGGGAGAAACCACACACAATCATGCTGTGTCTGACAGAATAATGCTCCATCAATAGCAACCAAAGTCAACTAATGGTGGCTGACAAATGTGGGCACCATGCAATACTAAAACATTAAATTATGCAGTCTAATCTAAGCAAACACAACTAAACACAGCATCAATCACCCTTTCTGAGTATACTTCCAAGAAGGGAAGTCATGCAGAATTGTTGCACACATGATCTATGTCAGTAATGAAGACAAGAAGACAAGAGTGTTAACAACACCTCATCTACAAAGATGTCCCTGAACATCACACTGCAGTCCGACCTAATAAATTCCCCACAATTCCAAGTCTGGAAGCACACTTTGTGATGTAGAAAACATATTCATCAACACAAATCCTTTGTGAGCCATGTCTACTCCAAATGGTGGTTCTATCAAATGGTGGATACTTACCAAGTTAGCACAGGGATAGCTGCCATTTTAAACCTCTTTCTTCTTCGGTGTGTAGCATAGGACACAAATGTCATAGAAAAACAATCACCTACACTGATGGCAAGGCCATGATCAAGTAGCAGTTAACACATAATGCAAAGGGGTTAACTATATATTTATTCATAAGTATTCACACCAGAGGCAACTAAGGGAAAAGTCATACCTACACTAATCTAATCTGACTACTCCTAACCCACAACTGTCCCTAACTAACCTAAGCTAAACTTACTCCACACATATAACGAATCGATCTAAACATCAACCCCCCACCCACCATTATGAGACAGGACACATGCAGGACAACACATACTAACCTACACACATACTATACTATCCTAAACAATCATATATTTTTTTGTATTTTTGTTATAATTTTTTTTTTTTTCTAAACGGACAGGAATCCCGACATTGACCCCCACCCACCTACCCACACACTCAAAAGTGAAAAATAGAAAGAATAAGGACCCCCCACCCTCCTCCCTAACACTAACTAAGCTAACAACCTATACTAACCTATCACTAATCCCCAAAACCCACCTATCATGATAAAAAGGAAAGAGGAGAGAGGGGAGGGATAAATTAAAATAGACCATATAAGTCCTAGAGGTTGGCCCTCCGTAGGGTCCGCCTGATGGACCTGACCCGCTTCTTTATGTACGCCACATCCTGGCTCAGCTTGTCCACCTTCCGAATGAACTTGTCCATTTTGCGGTCTAAAGCCTGGAATGCCACAGGGTCAATTGGAGGTGCTGCTGCTGTCTGTGTGCTGGCAGAGGTGCTCTGTGTGGGAGTTGTTTGTAGCCCACTGGACTGTCCTGCAGCTCTGATATTGCTGGGTCCAGGTCGTGCTGCAGAGGCAGGGACAACTGTCCCCGCCGTTGCTGGGGCCACTTGGGGAGAACTGGTGGTTGTGGTGGTGGTGGCTGTAGTGGGCAACGTTGGCCCACCCTGTGGTGAGGCCCACCATGCTCTGGAGGCCTGATCCGCCTGGTATTTTCGGGCCATCCGTCGGAACACCGACTGCACCTGCAGGATGTGCTGGTATCTCATGGCCCGCCTCTCAAAATCATGCCTCTGTGCGGCACTCATGTTTGCAGCTGTGAAGAGAAAGGGCAACTATTTACCATAGGAAATGCAATGGGTGGATTAGCACAATGGGTCAATTTGAAATTACTTTTACTGTAGTTGTAACAGCTCATATCACCACATAGATCATTGAAAGTCTCAGAGGAAGTACATGGGAAGGCTGCATACAAAGGGCATCTCACACCTAGCATAAACATGTCTATACATGATGGGTGACATCAGCCTAAACTTCTCATCAAAATAATTAGTAATGCAGCTGACATTATGGCTGCACCTCCTCCGCCTATTGCCTTGACTACATATGTCAGTGTATGTGATAACAATCACAATCCTCAATATCTGCGATTTGTAATTGGATTTGCTAGTATAGAAATCATGTGCCATAACCGAGTGTGTACACTAGGTTCAAGACAAAGTTTCAAATGGTCACAAGTTTGTGTAACATACTGGTTGCTAAAGTCCTAGGTACCCTATTCCCAAACACATGGCAGTCTTTGAGGGGGGGTGGGAAGAACATCCAACAATCCCATAATCAATGCACACCCAGGAGTGTATAGAAAGCTCAACAAGTTTTTGCCTCCACACACACAATACCAGTGAAGGGCTAGCAACAAATCGGAGTCAGCTAAACCTTGTCCTATCCAAGGTCCACACATGTCAAAATGTACTGACTTAGGCCAACATCACATACTACTAGTGAGGCATATTTTTCTACAGACACAGAGGAGCAAGAACACCCATGATCATGAGTAGAATGTACACCTAGGCCATTGCACTTTAGTCCCACACACTTTTAGTACAACTTGTGGAAGTGCATGCCCCCAGAAGATCCAACCTACAGTGTACTCAGTCCATCATTAACTAGGGAAGCAGCAGATTTCAGACAAGCCATTTGCAAAAGCTATCTGGGAGAATGTCAGTCTTAAATGCAGACTCAGTCCGAGACAAGTCCCAGAGCAACTCTTACATTAACCAGTGTATTACACATGACTCACCCCATTCCCCATAGCGGGCCCTACTGGAATGGCCTACAGACCCAAAATCTGAGAAATGGATAAGCATAGGTCAACTCAAAATGAAGTGATAACTGAAAACCGACTAATGGAACAATACTAATGAATGGGCAGAGCATCAAACCTTGAGTTCTGTTAACACACAGTAGTCCATCATGCATCACCAGCAAACATTAAAAATAGCACCCATGCAACACTCACTGTAGGTGTCGGGGTCCTCAAAATGAGCCACCACTCCCACTGTGTACGGTGCAGGTCCACCTGTAAAGCATGGAAGGAAGAATGTACTCAGAATCCGTGCACTGACAAACAATTGCAATTACAAAGACAATGTGAGAATTTGACATGAGTAATGAAACCCTTTCACACATGCTCATACTGCATGGAATTATTCATGAGCAACATTTACATTGGATGAGTCTCCTGCTACAGTTACACACCCTACTACACACATGCAGTGGCCTGAACAGTCATGTGGTGGCAAAGATGCACCTCCATTAGTATGCACCAACAATATAGGGGTGCATCATCTCATCATGTGCATCCAAGAGAGACATCGAAAATCTGGTTACTTGAGGGCTGCATGACCCCTCAAACTCAAACAGCCTATGTGGTCAGTTTCCATACTCACCAACCAGACACACATGTGACATATGTGTGGACAACATTGCTAACTTCAATTGACGTGAAGGCAGCACTCATTTATAGCATCATGTAGGGTTTACAAATGTCAGTCTAGCTATGGCGTCTACATATGTAGGTATGATGTTTCAACATCCATTTTTATCTGGCTATTGTGACCTGTAGAGTCCTAATTGCGTCATTAATGTGTCACTTGTCTGACACAAAGGCAGCACTACATTACATACTGCTACAGGCAACCGGTATGTGTAGAAAACATGAGCTACCTGACTGCTAACATTTGTCTTCCTTCACATTGTGCATCAATTACCCAGTAGGTTTCCCTAGCATTACACACAGTCAGCTACTTATCTGGCAGATTGGGTAACAATCATCACATGTCGCCACACAGCTTTAAAATGTGCACTTGTAATTGATCTGTACTCACCAACATGGCCACCAATCCTGATTCCCAGGTGGTCCAGCAGATCTTGCTCCCTGGATATCAGATCAGCCCAGCGGTGCTTCAGTTGATGGTCAATCCTTAGGCTACCATATACACGGACCAAGTGATGGCGCACCTTCCCCCACCGGACTTTACGGCCTCCGTGTGATACCCCTGTATCACCCTACCCCCAGCCTCCAGCATGAGTGGGAGGAAATGGCAAACAAGCCATATAAATCCCCCCAATTCCTCCTCACCCATCCTGGAAAGCCGTGGCCTACCAGACATGTCAGCACTGACAAAGGGGAAAAAGTTGTAGAAAAAGGAAAAGGGGGAAATGGGGAAAGGTAGAGTGTGAAATAAAAGAAAACTTAAGAAGAAGAGCCCAACTAACCCCTATATTACAGTACCCACAACAGACTCCCACAGACAATAAATAAAACACTGGACTTGACAAAATAATACAACACAGACTCAGACAGTATTCAACAACAAGACAATGATGACAAAAGCACAATTGAGATTGTACACTGGACACAAAAGCACTAATACACAGGACAACACTTTGCACACAGCCACACAGTCTAGAATAATCTGAGACTGCAAAGTGAAAGTGAAAGTACACCCACTGTACAGATTCTGTAAACAGGATATCCTATTACATCACATCCTGCATAAAATGGCCGCCGTTTTCCCCCCCGCTATGCGTCATTTTTTCACGCATACAGCTTGTGCGTCATATAGTGCAAATAATGCAGAGTCAAAAAAAAAATCTTCATTGGTCTATTATATTTGTTTGAGGCTTATTTTACAGTTCTAGAGTTGAAAATTAAGCCGCAGGAAAATATGATATCTAAATATGAAAAATATTTTTGACTCTGCATTATCTGCACTCCTGTGCGTCAAAAATTATGACGCACAAGCTGTATGCGTGGAAATATGACGCATTATGACAAATATGTCTTTCATTTGTCAATTTGAGAAATTAATTTTGTCATGACCAAACGGTGCTAAGTGATACACATTTGGGGTTAGCTATGGCAAATGTCCCTTATAGGATGTATAGAAGGTATTCACAGTGCAATAGTAATGATTGGTCAGAATGGATATTACTCATAATTGTACACATATGTGGGTAATTGCTGATGGCTATTTTCAAAATATGAATGGGATACCAGGATGTATTCCTTAGCAAAAATGTGTCCACATTTATCACGGTAATCAAAATTATAGAAAGGCCAAATAGGTAGTGCAATTGTCACCTACACTTTTTAAGGGGGTAACCATGTCCTAATTACGAGTTAATGTATCTTAAATGTGTTTTACTTTTGACATGTAGGGCACACATGCGCCTTATGCATGTGTGTGCTTCACATGTGCATAAATAATGTATATTTGGGGGGCAGTAGAGGTGGACTTAGGCCCCCAGCACCCTAGGGTTTGCTCTTCCAGACTTGCATATTTATCCAAGGGTTTCCCAAATTCAGTGATGCTAAACCTTCAGCAGCAGGCTCATGGAAGCAAATAGGGTATGATTCACTGTTTGCCATTCTGTAATCCCATTTGCCCATTTTACGTTTGCCCTATTGATTCTTTGGAGAAATCTGACATACCATTTTGCATTGATATATTTTGCAAAATCTCAACGTTCCTCATCTCATGATAGCAAATAGGTTGTTGATGTATGTGGCCCTTTATGCATTACCTGGTTTAGTGGCATGTTTCATTCTTCCTGCTAGGTTACAACTGGGACACTACTGTGATCGGCGCTTGCGAATATTTTGTTGATTGAATGGTACATGTACATGTGTGTGGTCCAATATTGATCCAGTATCAACTGTCAGGGTGTATGTTGTCACTGTAACTTCCAGGTCTCCTCATGAGTTAGTGGCAGCTAATCTTGTTTCTATTGGGTATTGTTTGTAGCAAAATTTGAGAGAAGCCATTGAGGACATGGTCACCTACACATGGATGGTCCCACCCTGTCACTGAAAACGTGTAATGAGACTTTCAACTGGGCAACCTTGGTCTGCTGAGTGAGAGAATGTCTCAGGTGTCTGGATCCGGCATGTGTCATTGCAACATTTGTACTCCAGTTGGCCTCTGTGGATGGTAATGTATCAGGAAACATCATAGCCTCTGTGCAGAAGTAAATGGCTGGTATTCAACACACACGACTCATCTTTATCATTTGAACAATGTTACTCAGCGTTTGAACAGTCAGGGTCCTCATATGTGTTGACTTTTCATGGACATTATCTGAGGTTGCTGGTTTTGATGGAGGCCATTTACACCATCATACACTATGGTCCTGGTCCACTGTCACACTTTGTAGTTTGGCTATTCAAGGGCACTGTCACAAATCGGATGCAAATAACAGTCAGATGATGCAATACTATGTATTTGAGTATACATTGATGAGGCTAATGACAAATTAGTGTCTGAGGTACAAGAGGTTTTGGACAGCACGTGTGGTCCATAGGTGGATCCCAGGTATCTGTAGAGTGACCCACGGACAGGTGCCAGTCAGGCTGACAGGATGCTGGGTCAATCAGGAGCAAGTTCTTTCAGTAATTACATGATCAAGTGTTCTGACTAGGACTGGTCAGAGGGAGCAGTAGACAGTTGAGATGTCACACTGTGTATGTCCTGTGTTGTTTTGAAGGTGACACATGAACCCTGATTAAGTTTTCAACGGCAACATTAGCGTCAAAGCTTAATGATGTCATAGCTGAAATTCAAACATGTATGCAGTAGGAGGCATCAGCAGGGATGGGGCATGTACATTTGGGTGGTGTGCATGGAGGGGATCACTGGTGTGGCCTCCATCAGTGGCTCACTAGTCCTGTCAGATGGGATTTGCTGATAAATAGCCTACAGTACCTTTCACAGAAGAATCAATCTACAGGTGATACCAGGCCTTATAAACTCTAAGCCAGTGTATTATATGTGCTGAGTCCCATGCAGTGAGAGGGTACTATGACAATGGTAGGCATAGGAAAGGGTGTGGCACACTGGATGACTCTTGTGAGTGTGTGTGTGTAGATGAGGGAATCTCAGTGTACACAAATCGGCATTCCAGGGACCTCTTCAGACCGGTGGGGTGTGAGCAGCTGCAAGTGTGTGTAATATATTTAGAAAAGGGCTGACATGTAGATGGGATGTGATGTGCTGGATGCTTGTCATAGGTGTAGCACTTGTGCTGTGTATGTTCTGCTTATGTGTAACTCTAGTGACAGATAGTCATTGCAATGATAGTAAGTAGTTGGAATTACTGTTGGCAAGAGTCTAGTACTACATTCCTGTTCCTGAAGCATTAGCATGTGAACTGCCTGATGTATGAGGCCTGTTTTCCACTAGTTGAGTGATGGTGTTTTAGTTGTGTGCCATCTGCTGCGATGATCCATGTTTACTACATGTATGTGAGTCATATGTGTGGTCCTCAGCTATTGCCCTTCAATGGTGAACTGTACAGGATGTCTGTCATTTACATTGTGTGTGTATTTGACCATTGTATGGTGGCCATTACATTTGTGGTGTATTTTTTTGTGTCATGATTGTTATATCATTATTGCTCAATGAGACAACATTCTTCTTCAGATATTTCAAGCTAAAGGTGGGCAGAAATGAATAGGCCAAACCATGATGTGGTGTTTGTTATCAGTGTTTATTTACAATAGTGCATTAAGTGGTGATGGTGATAATTATGAAAAGAAATTATTTACAATGTGTTGGTGCCTACGCACTCCAGCAGCTGTGTTTGGTTGTTCCCCCTCCTGTTGCAGGCCAGCATCCTCCTCTTCTTCGTCTTCAGGCATGCATGGGTCTGGTTCGAGGAGGGGAATGTTCCTTTTTACACAAATGTTGTGCAATATTGCACATGTGAGTATGATCCTACAGACCATCTCGGGGGAATATAGTAGGCTACCACCAGTGATTTCAAGGCAGCGGAACCTTGACTTGAGGATCCCAAAGGTCCGCTCAACAATGCTGCGTGTCCTCTTATGGGTGTCGTTGTATGCCTGCTCTGCAGCAGTACTCGGGTTCCCAAATGGTGTCATTAGCCATGGCTGGATGCCATACCCCTGATCAGTTGAAAGAAAAACACAGAATGGGATCATGTAGATGTAGCTGGCACTATTGAAAAGACCTTTAATGGCAGTAGTTGTCTTGTGTTGTGTGTGACTCTTTTGTGTACTAATGTGACATCCTATACTTGTAGGCTATACCATCTGCATTGTGTTGTTTCCTTGGCTGAGCAAGTGTTTGTCTGCTAACCGTTTGTCAGCAGTATGTTTTGGGATTTTCAGTACAGTGTGCCCTCCCTAGCATTGTGACTTGTGATACAGGTGTCCGTGACTGAGGGGGAGATGATAGTTCCATGCACATTTAAATTTGGAAGTGTTGTTAACACGTTCATATCAAAGTACCCTGTACATCCCATACCTTGAAACTTATGCAATGTATTAATGTAAAGGTCATTGTGACACTTAATATTTGCAAGGTGACATTTTGGCAACCACACTCATTAATGTCTTCACATTAGGCTGTACAGTAAATTCCAATTTGTGACAGGTTCAATGGTGAGTTAAGAAACATGGCTAGTGATGTCAGGACCTCAGTGTGTTCCTGTCTAGATGTTGCTGTTGTGGTGTATGTGTTGTGTGTCCTAGAGGGTTGCTGTGCAGTGTGTATATAAGTAGGTTTCTGTACTTACCAACAAGTAGTCCATTGCCATACCGTCCATCCTGGAAGTATTGGTTGATGGTGCTGTGACGGAAGATGAATGAGTCATGGACACTCCCAGGATATTTTGCCACGATGTTGGTGATCAATCCCTGGTGATCGACTATGGCCTGCACGTTGATTGAATGTGTGTGCTTCCTGTTGCAGTAGAGGTGTTCTGTTGCAGCAGGTGGCACAAGGCGTACGTGTGTGCAGTCAATTGCACCAAGGACGTGTGGGAAGCCACTGATTGCATAGAACCCCTATTTAGTTTCCTGCTGCTTCTGCAGTGTGTTAGGGAAGCAGATGTGGAGGGGTGTCAGGCGAATGATGGCATCCAGTACTTTTGCCAGAAATGCGGAGAATGATGGTTGTGATATTCCGCCAACCAGGGCACCAGTTGTTTGAAATGAGCCACTTGCCAGCAGGTGAAGTACGGCAAGCAGCTTTGTTTCTGTTGGGATGGTGCGGGGTGTCACTAAAGTGGGGGCCAACTGCGGTTCAATGTTGCGCAGCAGCTGCTGAATGGCCTGCCAGTTCAACCGGTACCTCTGTATGATGTCGTGTTCCCTGAGGCCATGCATGGTTGTTCTTGGGCGGAATATCCTCTCCTGCCTTCTGCGCTGCCTTTGGGGTTTCTGCTGGTGTTGTTGTAGCTGCTGGGCTCTGCGTCTACGTGCACGCTGGATAAAAATCACCTCCATGTCTCCCTGTTGCTTCTCTGCTGCTCTGCTGCTCTGCTGTTTGTTCTGTGTGTTCTGGTTAAATACAGGTGTGTTTGCCCCATTTTAACGCCTGCCCTGACCCAGGTGTTAAATTTTGACGCACATCGGGCTGTGTGTCATTTTTTTGCTCCGCCTCCCTGCCGAGAGTCATTTTTGCCCGGAAGCATAAATACGACGCTCGACCGTTTGCGTCGTTTTTTGGACGTGAACGCCTACCCTGCATATCATTAACGCAGGGCGGGTTGCCGCATCCAAGAAATGACGCACACAGCAGAATTTTGTCATCCGCGGGCTCGGGCGTCAGAGTTTAAATATGGGGCAACGTTTGCACTGATTGTGCGTCAAATCTTTTGACGCACAATCGGCGCAAACGGAGTATAAATATGCCCCTAGGTCTGGCTCCAATTGGGCACACAGTTCTGTGATTGTGGCCCTGTCCAGTCTGTAGGTGAGGATAATGTGCCTATCCTCCATTGCTGCCAAGTCCACCAGGGGTCTGTATACGGGGGATGTCTCCATCTCCTATTCATCTGCAGCTGTTGCAATCTATAGGGCAAAATGGTGAGCAGCTGGTCATTATCTCTTCATTCCAACCACTACAGTTCAATGCATGTTGTGATTGTAACGTTATTTTTTGGGAGATGCCCAAATGGTGCATTTGTGTACTGTGACGCAGTTCGGATCCATATCCTGTGCCCGCCCCCAAAATGGCATCTACCTCTCCTGTATGGAGGGACAGATGGAAATTAGGTAATTCCGCTGACGTTGTGCACCGTTGCGGGAGGCGATCGAAAACCGCCATGCAACTCCTCATTGGATAACCTTGGGCCACATGGGGTACAGTGGCCAATGGTGCTGTACGCTGGTGGTGACGGTATGCACCGCCGCAGACATCACCGCCATTTTCTATCTGTTCACTAACTTGCTACCTGACCTTCAACAGGAGAGGACCTACACTGCAAGTGCTGCTGTGACTTGTGTCTGGAACTGACCATGGCTCATGTGACTGGGGAAAGGGCCCCTGCCTTCTCCTCGGCGAAGATGGAGAGACTGGTGGATGGGGTGCTACCCCAGTACCGAATGCTGTACGGGCCTCCAAACTAACAGGTGATTACATTGTGAGTACGATGCATGGTGCATGAATGCATGGAGTGTGTGAAGGCCTCATGTAGGGGGTGTGTGGTGGATGGGCCCTGACCAGCATGCAGCATGTAGGGTGGGCCATGTCTGTGCTAGTGGGGATGGGAAGGGGCACGGTGGGCCATGAGTGTAACAGACAGGACGGTCAGACTAATACCTTTCCCTGTGTCCATTTCCCTGCAAGTCAGCGACCATTAAAAGAAGGGTATTTGGCATGCCATCACCAAGGACATGCAGACCCTGGGGGTCTACAGCAGGCGGAGCACCCGCTGTTGGAAACGGTGGGAAGACCTGAGATGCTGGGCACGAAAGACAGGGGAGGCCTACCTGGGGTGGCCTCCCAACGAGGAAGGGGTGCCCATCGAACCCTGACCCCCCTGATGGCCTGCATACTGGCGGTGGCCTATCCAGAGCTGGATGGGCGCTTGGGGGCATCACAGCAGCCACAAGGGGGTAAGTACAGTGCTCCAATATACAAATTGCACCTGGTGGGGTGGTATCCGGGTGGGGGTGTGGGCCCTGTGGGTGCCCCTAGGCCAGGCCTGGTATTGCAGGGTTGGTCCCATGTTGGGGAGGGATCTGCTGTGAAAGTACTCCAACCAAGCTAGTAGGCATCCACTACTGGGCAGGGGTCTGTGGGTCTCACGTATGCTGCAATTGGCGTAAGGTGTCCCTATCAATGGCCTGGTGACTAGCATTGTGACTGGTAGTACATTGCCTAGAGCATAGGGCTGTTCCCTGTGTGTGAGTGTGTATTGTGTTTTGTCACCCTGTCCTTATGTGCATTAGCATTATCTGGCGGAGGAGCAGAGGCACTGGCGACGGAGGGAGCTACATCCCACAGGACCCAGGATGCCGAATCCACTGACGGTGAGGGCACCAGTGAGACAGAGGGCGAGGGGAGCTCCACGGCAGGGAATGGAGGGGACAATTCGGACACGGATACCTCCTCCGATGGAAGCTCTCTGGTGGAGGCGGACACCTCTGTGCCCACCCCAGCTACAGGTACAACCACCAACCCCTGTACCAGCACCGCCCTCCCAGCAACCCCTCAGCGAGTTTCCCGTGCCTGCATACTGAGGAGGATGGCCATCTCCTTCGCCCCAGGCACCTCAAGCCCTGCCCCATTTAACCCTTTTGCCCTGAGTGAGGAGGCTATTGACCTCCTGCGATCCATCTCTGTTGGGCAGTCAACCATTGTGAATGCCATCCAGGGGCTGGCTGCCCAAATGAAACAGACAAATGCATTCCTGGATGGTATTCACATTGGCATGGCAGCCCAACATAGATCAATCCAAGCTGTGCCCTCCTCTCTGATGGCAGCCATTGTCCCTGTTTCTAGCCTCCCCCTCCAAGATCCTCTACCCAATCCCATTCCCCTCAACCCAATCTATGCCAAGCACACAGTCAGACGAGCATGCACCCAGGTCAACACACAAGAGTGGACATGGCAAACACAAGCACCACACTTCATCCCACAGGCACTCACACAAACACCATCCTGAAGCAGATATACCAACATCCACTGCCTCCACTGTGGCCCCCTCCTCCTCGTCCTCCACCTCCCTCCCAGTTGCGTCTGCACTCACACCTGCATGCACTACATCCTCATCCACTACCACCATCACCAGCACACCTAACAGTACAAGCCCCTCACTGGCAGTCACCACCCCCAAATCCCTGCACACGTCTCATGTGTCCTCTCCCACTGTGTCTGTGTCCCCTCCTCCCAAAGTTCACAAACGCAAGCACTCAGACACCCAACAGCCATCCACCTCACAACAGCATCCAGCCCATGCACTTGTATCCAAACACAGCAGACAGAGACCTCCTACAACCACTCCCTCTTCCTCCACTCCCACACCTTCTCCTTCTTCCCGCCTCAATGTCCCTAAGCAGCTTTTCCTCTCCACCAATTACCTCTTCCCTACCTCTCCCCCCGTCCCTCACATCAGGCAAGGTCGGTCAAAACCCAGGCAAGCACCTCAGCCACCCAGTCCACGGGCACAGTAGGGCCCACAGCTACTCCTGGTGGGAGAGGACCCCGAGCACCAGGCAGCCACACTGAAAGGGAGCCTGCACCAAGTGCTGCAAGGAAGGGAAAGGAAGCTCCCCCAGCTCCTAAAAGAAAGGGCAAGGAGGCCCCCCCAGCTAATGAATGGAAGGGCAAGGAAGCAACCTCAGCTGCTAAAAGGAAGGGCAAGGAGCAATCCCCAGCTGCTGAAAGGAAGGGCAAGGGGCCTGCACCAGCAGGCAGGAAGGACAAGAGGCCTGGTGCTGGGACTCAGTCGGAGCCCCCACCACCAGCCATGGTGGTTCAGCCATCGGAGGTTGCAGGGGATGGGCTGGAGCCATCAGCACAACTGTCAACAGCAACAGCCCCAGTGGGCAGTCGTCCAAGGGTGCAGGTGCTTGGCTGGAGCCTCCCCCCACCACTGCCAGGACCGCCACCAGCACCGCCACCAGCACCGCCACCAGCAGCAGCAGTCCCAGTGGGAAGCTGTCCGAGATTGCAGGGGATGGGTTGGAGTCTCCCCCCACCACTGCCAGCACCACCACCAGATTCACTACCAGCAGCAGCAGCCCCAGTGGGCAGCCGTCCAAGGCTGCAAGGGAAGGGCTGTAGCCTCCCTCTACCACTGCCAACTCCACCAGCAGCTCCACCACTACCACCACTGGGCAGCCGTCACCACCGGAGGACAATGTGTAGTCCTGCCTCGGTGGGCTGTTGTGCGGCCTGGCCCCAGCACATCCTGTGGGTCTGACACGCAGGTGAGAGACTGTGACCTTTCACTCCCCAAGATCTGCATCACAGGGCACAATGCCTCCTCCAGAACCAGTGGAAGAAGCCATACACTCACCCCATCCTCCCCAAGATGAAGCTCACTGAGCACAATGCCCCCTCCAGAACCAGTGGAAGAAGCCATCCTCTCACCCCATCCTCCACAGGATGAAGCTCATTGGGCACAATGCCCCCTCCAAAACCAGTGGAAGAAGCCATCCACTCACCCCATCCTTCCCAGGATGAAGCTCACTGGGCACAAAACCCCCTCCAGAACCAGTGGAAGAAGCCATCCATTCACCCCATCCTCCACAGGATGAAGCTCACTGGGCCCAATGCCCCCTCCAGAACCAATGGAAGAAGTCACCCACTCACCCCATCCTCTCCAGGATGAAGCTCACTGGGCACAATGCACCCTCCAGAACCAGTGGAGAAAGCCATCCACTCACAACATCATCCACAGGATGAAGCTCACTGGGCACAATGCCCCCTCCAGAACCAATGGAAAAAGTCACCCACTTGAGAGACTGTGGCCTTGCACTCCCCAGGACCAAGCAGTGGGCAAGTCACCCCCTTGAGAGACTGTGGCCGTGCACTCCCCAGGACAAAGCAGTGGGCAAGTGGGCAAGTCACCCACTTGAGAGGCTGTGGCCTTGCACTCCCCAGGACAAAGCAGTGGGCAAATCACCCACTTGAGAGACTGTTGCCTTGCACTCCCCAGGACCAGGAAGTGGGAAAATCACCCACTTGAAAGACTTTGGCCGTGCACTCCCGAGGACCGAGCACAGGGCATGTTGCACCCACCAGAGCCAGTGGGCAAGTCACCCACTTGAGAGACTGTGGCCTTGCACTTCCCAGGATCAAACACAGGACATGTAGCCCCCTCCTGGAGCGGTGGCTTTGTACCATCTTCCAGCTGAGGTGCCCCCGTTCCCTGTCCCCCTGAGGTGCCTCTATATTTTCGACCTGATGCCCCTGCAGTCTTCTCTCCATGTTCTCGCAGGAGTAAGGTGGGGCCTTGGACTATGTGATGTGACCCTGTGGCCCACGGACATTGAAGGCTGGGCAATGTCCCTACATTTGTAAATATGTATATACTTTTTTATTTAGATGCACATATTTCTACTTTTATGTATCATTACACTCACTTTAATCAATTCCTTTTGTCCTTGCATTATTCCTGAGGGACATGGGTGTATATGTAATGGTACTGCATCTTGTTATGTGTATGGTGTTGGGGGTGGGGGTGTTGCATGTGTGTGTCACTCTCTTTTTCCTCCCCCCTCCCCTGTGTGCTAGGCGGCAGTACTCACCATGGTCATCTTCATCGGCGTTGGTGTTTGTAATGAAGCAGAAGGTAGAAGATCATGGGGAACATATGCAACTCGGGCTCCATGGCGGCGTGGTTGTTCCCTGAGTCTCCAAAGGTGAGTCATTTCCCTTCTGTGCAGTGTTTCCACCAGGCTTTTGATGTTGTTGGTACTGCCCCAGAAAAGGTGGCGGATTGGTGTCTCATAATACATTGGGTGGAACATTGTCTTCTGCCTGGCTGAAGGCGGTTACCGCCGCGGTGCCTGTTGGTTTCGCCCTGGCAGTGTGTTAAAGTGGCTGTCTGTCTGAGCAGTTTCCGCCGTGGTCATAATTTCATATTACCGCCGGCCTGTTGGTGGTATTACCGCTGCTTTATCACCATCCGCCAGGGTCGTAATGAGGGCCATAGGTTGCATATGCCCTTGGTTATGCAATACCACATGGTCATCATTACTACCCATAGGGGCTGGTGGATCAATAGCTATCGTCAAAGTGCTGGGGTCCAAAGTCCTTCACCTAAGGATTTCACTGGCAGGATGACTAATCTTACTTTGGGGTGGTCAAGGGCCAGTAAACTCCCAACTATTGGGAGATATGAAGTCACGATGCTGCTGGTGACAGATTATGGTGAAGAGGAAGAAAGTGAACCCTCCTCCCAGACCTTCTATCTTTCATGGAACATGGTGGGTCTATGCAAGAACTTGTCCTGTTCCCTACCCTAACCCCATAGGAGCAACAGAGGGATTTTTGCCAATTGTTGGTGCTGTACACTTCTTTTTTTCGCTCCCACCCTGGGCTCATCGATCGGTGTACTTGTGACATAGACACAAGGAACAGCGTGCCTGTCAAAAACAATGTTTACAGGATATGTTACATAATGAGAACCAGTATCAAGGATGAGGTAGCCGAGAATATGGATTTGGGGGTGATTGAACCCAGTTGTCCTTGGTCCAGCCCAATGGTACTCTTAACAAAGCATACCCCACCGGACGTCACCCTAGAACTTACATTCTGTGTGAATTAAAGCCTCATCAGGTCACTAGCCAAGACTGATGCTTATCCCATCCCCCGAACTGATGAGCTCATGAATTGGTTAGGGGCTGTTGAGTAACTCAGTACCTCTGACCAGATGGTCAAGGTATTGGCAGATTGCACTAACCCCAGAGGGCCTCTTTCAGTTCAGAGTGCCCTTGGAGAAAAATAATAGTACCCTTCCAGAGGCTGGCCAACCTTGTCCTGCCAGGTAGCAAACTTCAGTGCAGAATACCTGAATGACATTGCTTTTTTCAGTTCCAGCTGAGATGACTACCTGCACCACCTCCAGGAAGTGTTCCTGCAACAGGAAAGCCTGACTATCAAGGCCACTAGGTGAAAGACGGGGCAGGGATTGGTGGTGTTCTTGGCCACCAAATTGGTGGAGACAAAGTTCAGCTCACTTCAGCCCAAGCTACAAGCATTTTTAGGCTTTGGAACCTCCCAGAAACTAGACCCAGCCCTTACTGGTTACTCTAAGACATTTGTTAAAGGCTATGGCATTATTGTTGCTTTCCTTTTTTCTAAATAGGTGATCTGGGCAGAGGTGTGCCAGAAACCTTTTGATGCTCTGAAGGAGACCGTGTATGCAGTACCAGTGCTCAAGGCACCTGATTTCTGCAAAGAATTCCTAGGTCAGAGATCGGCCTTATGTCTTGTCACAACTAAATAATAAGGGCTTGGGCCAACCTATAAACTTCATCAGCTGGAGGCTACTTCCCAGGGAAAAGAAGTTGCACGCAAAGGAGAGGGAGGCTTTTGGAGTGGCCTGGGTGCAGAAGAAATGTATACTTTACTTGTTTGGGAGTCACTTCTTGTGGTCAGATAGGCCAAACAGCTCATGCAATTGAGGGGTGAAAATCTTAACCTGTTGAGCTGGTCAATTTCCCTACAGGATATGGACTCTGTGGTGCAACATCTCCCTAGTACTGACCACACCAATGCTGATGGACTATGCATTTTTTTCTGTCTTAGTGATAAGAACTCCCATGAAGGTGGGTAGTTCTCCTGATGGTGGTACACATGTTGAAAATGACCATCTTTTAATTGCTATAACTCCCAGATTTTTGCCATCCATTAAACCGTTTCATGTTGGCCATAGGAATCAGCACACGTTACCCCTGCTAGCCAGGGTGAAAGTGCTTTTGCTTTCCTTGTTAAACATAATAACAATGACATACATCTTACTGGCTTAAACCTTATTGGCACACCTTATAAGTCCCCAGTATATGCTACTACCTGCACCCTTAGCCTGTAATTTAAATGCTACCACTGGGCAGCAGCACTCATTGGGCCACCCACTGCCATAGTCCTGTAAAACATGTCTCTAGACCTGTCACTGCAGGCTGGCTGTACAGCTTATTAAATTCCTAATGCTTCCTTTTAAATACTTATAAGTGATGCCTAAGCTGGGCCCTGAATGGTCCTACGTCAGGCTATTCTAACGTACAGCATATATGAGCTGGAAGTGAAAAATCGCCACAGCTGTGTTTCACTGTAGCAAGGAAGGCTCTCGCATAGAAAAGCCCTGAGTTACAATGTAACAACTTGTAATGCTTAATTTAAGTTTGAGACCAGCTTGAAAATTGAAATTGATTTGAAGACTCATTTGAATAGTAATGTATAATCCAACCTATTTGCAAGGCAGGATTTTACATTACTATTTCTCCTGCCTAGAAGCAAAATGCCTTTCTTCCTGTGACCAGTGTCACATGACTGCTGATGACTCCTGTGTGCTGAGACGTGGATTGCTCTCAGACAAAAGACAATGGGTTTTTGATGTAGGGAGGTGTTTATCTTCATTGGACAGGGTCGCCTGGGGGCTGTACCTAGACCTTTCCTGAGATTCAAGGGTTGCCTACCCTGACAGATGCAATCACAATAAATAATAGCAGGCAGGGACAAATCTATTCATTAATTAAATTAACCAACCCACTCACTTTTGGCTAAAAGGGTAAATTACTTTCCCATATTTATTTTATTTATTTACAAATAGCAGTGTGTACCTCATCATGATAACATATAATTAAACATTTACACATCAATTACATATATTACACAACACAATTCTAAAATACTAAACAAACAAAATGGGTAATGCCCAACGGAATAACTCAAAAAGATCACTCTAGCTTAATTCACATTATGATCATGCCTTAGACAGATGGCCAAGGGGTTAGCACCCAGCTGAAAACACCTAACAATTTTTTATGGTATTATGTAGTGCTTCTCATTATTTGATCTCTCAATTTCTTAGTTATAAACCCTTGGTCCCATTAGACTAGTGTCGACGCGTTTCGGCCTCAAAACTCGTGGCCTCCTCAGGACAGTCGTAGGGCACTAGCACCTCTACAAAAAATAACATATATGTTAAATATTAAAAACGAGCAATTACACTATATTGCTTCTCTATCTCTCTTCAAATATGTACGGTAACAAAGTCTGAATTTTAAATTATGAAGCGAGTTATCAGGCCTCAAAACTATAATTGTACCAAAAAAAATGGTAAGTAATAATCTAAATTATATCACTCCCAGTGCACTGATTACATGAGATCGAAATAACTACACACCAACCTGCATCTCCAAGTGATATTTGTGCATCCACAAAGAAATAAACCTATTCAATAGCAACCAAAGTCTCACATACCTTTTTCTACAAAACGTAGTCAAACCTTGTCAACCTTCAAGCCACATTGCCTATTTGTCTATTTGTTTTACTCTGAAACTAGGGAAAGAAGACAACAATTGAGTCCGCTTCGCCATATCAAAGAAGGCTTTTACATTCGATTTAAGGATTACAGTATCATAACCAATCTACATTTAAGTTACCTTCTGATTTCACTGAGCGGTAATGGCACCAAGCAATCACATGCTTTTCATCACTGCCAAACAAGAGAGAAATAAAATCTTTCTAAGTACCAATGGCAAATCACTCGATTGCATAGCCTACTGCACACCGCTCTTACTCCGAACAGTATTGCTCTAATGGCACTTACTTTTCACCAATTCTCATCTCGTTCTGCCACTCGGTCCTTGTCTGACTCTTGTTGCTGACTGCGCGCCCGCTGTAAAGACGCGATCGGCCGTGTGTCGGCCATTTTTAAAAACATTATCTCGAAGCAAACTAGTGTGCTATTATTTATCAACAGTTTATCTTGGTCGGCGCCATCTTGGGGGAACTACGTCCCTTCCTTATTCTTATCTAGGCTTCCTATACGTGTAATATACCCTAATCGCAGCCTCTCTGTATGCTTTGGTATATGTACAGTTCTGCCATAGTCTACAGGATAAGGGAACATTAGCAATCATGTCAAAGACACATTTATCTTCATTGTAAGCAACACCAAGTTGTCAATTACCACATTAGAGTAGTCATTTTAAAAGTAAATACACTATGGGGGTCATTCTGGCCTCGGCGGTAAAAGGCGCTTACCGCCGGTCAGAAGCCCGCCATAACACCGCCGCGGCCGCTGTAAACCGCCACGGTTATTCTGACCCGCAACTGCCAAACCGCCGAAAACCCGACATCCTCAATAATCCGCCACACCAAAGGTCAGCGAAAAAATGGCGCTGACCAAACCTCCACCGTCACGCCAACAGAAACACGCCCATACCATTCCGACCCACAAATCCATGCGGCGATCTTTCAAATGCAAAATTCCATTGGCGGTACACACCGCCGCGGTCAAAATACACACACACATATAAAACTCAGCCACATTGGTCACTTCGAAATACACACACCTGATACACATACTAACACCACTCCCAC
Organism: Pleurodeles waltl; assembly: GCF_031143425.1. Classification (NCBI taxonomy): domain Eukaryota; kingdom Metazoa; phylum Chordata; class Amphibia; order Caudata; family Salamandridae; genus Pleurodeles; species Pleurodeles waltl. The sequence goes on from NC_090439.1 coordinate 366,888,728, forward strand.
ACACCCAACACAATATAAAACACACACCCACATCACCCACAAGCCCCTACAACCTGAAATCATTGACGAAGGCTAGAGACAGAGCACAGAATAGCGAATCCCACAACACAGAGGCACACAACACCATCACCCACACAGAATCCACGCACCAAACACCACACACCACCACACGCACCACACTCATCACCACAAACGCCACCCCACACCTCAACCACACCACCCCATGGCACCCCAAAGACACCCCAGGTTCAGTGACGCCGAACTCAGGGTCATGGTGGAGGAAATAGTCCGTGTAGAGCCCCAGCTCTTCGGGGCACAGGTGCAGCACACCACAATTGCCAGGAAGATGGAGCTATGGCAAAGGATAGTGGACAGGGTCAACGTGGTGGGACAGCATCCACGCAATCGGGAGGACATCAGGAAGAGATGGAACGACCTACGGGGGAAGGTGCGTTCCATGGTATCAAGGCACAACATAGCGGTGCAGAAGACTGGCGGTGGACCCCCACCTACTCCCCCAGAATTTACCGCGTGGGAGGAGGAAGTCTTGCACATCCTGCATCCTGAGGGCCTCGCTGGAGTAGGCGGAGGAATGGACTCTGGTAAGGCAAATCTTCACTACTGCTTCCCACCCCCACCCCACCTGAATGCCAAATCATACCCCCACCCTCACCCCCTCCCCCATCACACCAACCCCTAGCAAAAGCCTCACCATCACAACCCACCCATCCCAACACCAAGCCCTGCATGAGACCCCAAAGCCTGGACACCCATCACCAAAGCATGCCCACTGCACACACACATCAACCCCACAAGCCACCCTCACAAAAGCCCCCACAAGGAAATGCCTGCACATGGGGACACGGACACCCACCCATCACACGAAATGCCACTCACAGAAGCAATAACCATACCTTTATACCCCTGCAGGACCCGAACGCCACCACACCGCCACGGAGGGTCCAGAGATGTCCATCCCACCCCCAGAAGAGGCCCCACGCGATGACAGCAGCTCTGTCTCCCTGGAGCCAGACGACCAGCCCGGCCCATCGGGGACCTCTGGACAGTCAGTTCCCCACAGACAGCCACAGGCTACACCAGACCCAACCCCCTCTGGGAACACCAGCACAGCTCCCACCCAGCGGGCCCATGCCTCTGTCTCCAGGGCACGTAAATCAGCGGTGTGTCCACCACTACAGGGCACCCAGGTTGACCCACCACCCCAACAACAACAGGGACCTGGGGGCAGTGGTAGTGGGCACACCGGCCAGGGGACAGAGGCCCAGGAACGCAGGGGAACTGGGAGGGCTGCTGTGCGACAGGGGGAGACAGGCCCGGGGAACCGACTCTCTAAGAGGCCCTCTCCACCATCATGGGAGCATACCACCGCTCCCAGGAGACGATGGCGACGGTACTGGCCCGGTTCCAGGAGATCCAGGAACTGCAGGAGGAACGGTACATGGGGTTCAGGGAGGAACTGAGGAACATCGGTTCCACAATGGGGACCATCGTCCTGGCCCTTACCCAGATCGTCACCACATTGCGGGACCATGTGGCACCCCAAAGGGCCCCTGTCACTAGCCCGGGACAGGAACTGCCTACCACCTCCGCCGGCGCTAGTGGACAGGAGGCCCCCACACAACGACAGGCCACCAGAACCCCACCTCCTGCAGAAGAAGAACCACCCCGCAAGCAGAACCTGAGATCTCACAAGAAGACAGAGTAGGATTGCAAGACCCCCGCCAGCCTAAGATACCCCCTCATGTCATCCCAGTGTCCCACATTGTCACCCTGTCCAACCTTGAACTGCCCCTGCTCCATCCTTCCACAGGCATATGGACAATGCACCTGTGCGACTGAGAACTGGACTCTGCCATGGAGATTACTCCACCCCCACCCATCCCCGCTTCCCAATCATTTACCTATATCTAGCACTTTAAATAAATCACTTATTCCACTTAAATAAGCAGGAGTCTGCTTGTATTCTTAACAAATGTATTACACATAACGGTTCAATAATGTCCAGTTAGTTTGTGATGACAACATACCAATTTCAATAAGCTTTAGTCCATGGGCAAACAAAGCTGAAGTCAGGCAGTGGGTCATACAGCTCTGAAAAGGGAAGGGAAAGTCACAAATCAGTTAACAGGAACTGGGGGGAAACACAGACAGTGGAGACGCATGAGGCCTCAAGTAAATGTAAATTGGGGTGGCTGTTTCTTACCTGTGTGCTACTGAAAGTATTGTTGTATGACTGTATCCCTGTTGTCCGTGTCGTCCCCGTCGTCTTCCTCTTCTTCACTCTCCACAGGCTCCACAGCTGCAACAACACCACCATCTGGACCATCCTCCTGCAGAAAAGGCACCTGGTGTCGCAATGCAAGATTGTGAAGCATACAGCAGGCCACGATGATCTGGCACACCTTCTTTGGTGAGTACATGAGGGATCCCCTTGTCATATGCAGGCACCTAAACCTGGCCTTCAGGACCCCGAAGGTCCTTTCTATGATCCTCCTAGATCGCCCATGGGCCTCATTGTAGCGTTCCTCTGCCCTTGTCCTGGGATTCCTCACTGGGGTCAGTAGCCACGACAGGTTGGGGTAACCAGAGTCACCAATTAGCCACACACGGTGTCTCTGTAGCTCTTCCATCACATAAGGGGTGCTGCTATTTCGCATGACATACGCGTCATGCACTGACCCAGGGAACTTGGCATTTACATGGGAGATGTACTGGTCAGCCAAACAGACCACCTGGACATTCATCGAATAATAACTTTTTCTGTTTCGGTACACCTGCTCACTGTCTTTGGGGGGAACCAAAGCCACATGGGTCCCATCAATGGCCCCAATGATGTTGGGGATATGTCCAAGGGCATAGAAATCACCCTTCACTGTAGCCAATTCGCCCACCTCAGGAAAAATAATGTAGCTCTGCATGTATTTCATCAGGGCAGACAACACTCTGGACAAAACCTTTGAAAACATAGGCTGAGACATCCCAGATGATATGGCCACTGTTGTCTGAAACGACCCACTTGCCAAAAAATGGAGTACTGACAGAACCTGCACCAGAGGGGGAATCCCTGTGGGTTGGCGGATGGGGGACATCAGGTCTGGCTCCAGCTGGACACATAGTTCATGTATAGTTGCTCTGTCAAGCCGGTATGTAAGTATATGTCGTTCTTCCATTGTCAACAGGTCCACCAGCGGTCGGCACACGGGAGGATTCATCCTTCTCCTCGCAAGTCCCAGCGGACGGTGCCTAGGAAGGACAACATGGAGCACAGAGTCAAGCAACCCACAGGTTCGTTCACACAGCTTGCACAGTACACGAATCGCTATGCATGGAACGGCTTGTATGAGTGGCAATGCAAGGCCTAGGCCTGTGTGACGCAGTAGAAATCATGCCATGTGGGCCCTTGAGATGGCGGCTGCCTGACCTGTGAAGTGTGACAGTGGGATGTGAGGTCACTGCGCTGGCGTGGCACACCGTGGCGTCAGGCGGTCGAAGACCGCGGCGCAAAGCAGCATTGGTTAACATTGAACCCTATGGGTCTCAGGAGCCAATGACGATGTGCGCCGGCGGTCGCGGTACGCTCCGCCGCGGTACGCACCGCCGCTGGCGTGACCGCCATTTTATATCTGATTAATCACTCGAGACCTGATCATCCACAGGAGAGAACCTATACTGCAAGTGCCGCTGTGACCTCGGTCTGGGAGATACAATGGCTGCTGCGACTGGGGAAAGGGCCCCTGCCTTCACTTCCGAAGAATTGTAGAAACTTGTTGATGGGGTCCTCCCCCAGTATGCGCTACTCTACGGTCCTCCAGACCAACAGGTTAGTACACAGGGTGCACGCTGAATGGGCTATGCCTGTGTTGAGTGGGGTATATGTAAGATGGTGGGGAGGGGAGCACCGCCGCGGGCGTGACCGCCATTTTATATCTGATTAATCACTCGAGACCTGATCATCCACAGGAGAGAACCTATACTGCAAGTGCTGCTGTGACCTCGGTCTGGGAGATACAATGGCTGCTGCGACTGGGGAAAGGGCCCCTGCCTTCACTTCCGAAGAATTGGAGAAACTTGTTGATGCTACTCTACGGTCCTCCAGACCAACAGGTTAGTACACAGGGTGCACGCTGAATGGCTATGCCTGTGTTGAGTGGGGTGTATGTAAGATGGTGGGGAGGGGAGCGAATGAGGAGTGCAACGCACGACAGATGGGAACATGTGCCACATGGCAAGGTTGGGAGGGGGGGCCACTCACATCTACCATGCTGAAAAGTGATGATATTTCCTTTCCCACCCTGTACATGTCAAATAGGTCAGCGCCCATCAGAAGGTCGACATTTGGCGTGCCATCGCCAAGGACGTCCGGGCCCTGGGAGTCCACAACAGACGGGGCACCCACTGCTGAAAGAGGTGGGAGGACATCCGCCGCGGGACCAGAAAGACCGCCGAGTCTCTGCTGGGGATGGCCTCCCAACGTAGGAGGGGTGCCAGCAGCCAATTGACCCCCCTGATGTCCCGGATCCTGGCGGTGGCCTACCCCGATTTGGATGGGCGCGTGAGGACATCACAGCAGACACAAGGGGGTGAGTATCAGCACATTCTGCTATCTTTGCGCGCAGTGGAGGTGTCTGGGTGGGGGAGGAGGGCTGTGGGTAACTCAAGGCCAGGGCACTTTCTTTAGGCTAGTCCCCTCCATTAGCCATGGCCCTGTGCCCCCACCCCCCACCTCTGTAGGGTGCCAAGTACAGCTATCCATGGTCCGCCATCACCCATGTGTGCATTTGTCGTACATAGACCTGTAGGCCTAGTCACAAGAACTGAGTAGTGTACCCCGATTGCGCAGCGTAGTTCAGGGGGCTTCTGTGTCTGTCCTCTCCGCCAACGGTGTTGCCAATGCATGCACTCAACCTGTCTTCATTTTTCCCCCCACCCATTTTCTTTTTCTTCATGTGCATGTGTGCATTTGCATCATCAGGCGGAGGAGAAGTGGCATCGGCGCACGAGGCAGCTGCATCTCACATGGCCCCGGAGGGCCATGCAACGGACTCCGAGTTCAGCAGTGAGACGGAGGGCGAGGGGAGCTCCACAACGGGGACCCGTGGAGACGTCAGCGACACCGACACGTCCTCGGAAGGGAGCTCCCTTGCGGTGGCGGCAACATCCGTGCCCACCGCAACTACAGGTACAGCCGCCACCCAGCGCACCAGCTCCACCCTCCAAGCAGCCCCTCAGCGTTCGCCCCATGCCCTCTCGCACACCAAGGCGGGCATCTCCTTCGCCCCAGGCACCTCAGGCCCTGCCCCAGTTACCCCTGCTGCCCTCAGTGAGGAGGTCATTGACCTCCTCCGGACGCTCATTGTTGGGCAGTCTACCCTTTTGAATGCCATCCAGGGGGTGGAAAGGGAGGTGCATCTGAGCAATGCATACCCGGAGGGCATTCATTCGGGTCAGGCTGCCCATCAGCGATCGTTCAACGCTCTGGCCTCAGCACTGATGGCAGCCATTGTCCCTGTCTCCAGCCTCCCTCTTCTAACTCCCTCTACCCAGTCCCAGTCTCCTGTTCCTCAGCCTATCCCATCCACACCATCAGACCAGCCTGCACACACCTCAACACCCAAGGGCAGCTCATCCAGACATAAGCACCACAGATCCCACAAGCATTCACACAAACAACATCCAGATGCAGACATGCCAACAGTCACTACCACCTCTGTGTCCCCCTCCTCCTCGTCTCCCTCCTCCCTCCCTGTGATGTCTCCACTCACACCTGCATGCACACCACCATCAGCCAGTACATCCATCACCAGCACACCCTCCATTACAGTCAGCACACGTGCAGTCACCCCCCCACTGCCATTTACACGTCCCCTGTGTCCTCTCCCACTGTGTCTGTCACCCCCTCTTCCAAACCACACAAACACAGGCAGCCACCCACCCAACAGCCATCCACCTCAAGACAGCCTCCATCCCAAGCACCTGCACCCAAAGATAGCACACTTGACTCTCCTACAACCACATCCTCTTCCTCCACTCCCATACCCACTGCACCTACCGTTCCCATTGCTCCTAAAAAACTTTTCCTCTCCAAAATTAACCTCTTTGCATCACCTGACCCACCCCCTCCATCTGGTAAGAGTCCAAAGAGCACCTCAGCCACCGCCAGCCCTGCATCTAGTATCACCATAGTGCAGGGCTATTGGAGTCCACCAGCTCCTAGGGAAGGAACATCGGCCAGCAGCAAGGGGACAGCCAGCCCACCCCCTGGGAAGAGGACAAGAAAACTTAAGGGCCGGCACGAAAAGCCTGAGACGGCTGCCACCACGGAGAGTGGCCTTGCCACGTCACCTGCCACATCATCTAAGGGAGGCAAGGGCCCGAGAGCTGCAGCGAAGGAGGGCAAGGGCAGCAGGGCGGAGAAGACATGCAGCAGCCGAGCGCACCAGGAGGGCCCCACCAGCCCCATACCGGATGTGACGGACGACACCCACGGGCACAAGACTCCATCACAGGAGGGCCCCGCTACCGCAAGGTCGGAGGGCGACTAAGCGGGGAGTCTTGGCCAGGTCTGGCTCCCTTGAAAGACAGGACAAGCACCGCTGAAGAGGGCCCCGCCAAGACAGGCACCGCTGAAGAGGGCCCCGCCAAGACAGGCACTGCTGAACAGGGCCCCGTCGTGAAGAGCACCGCTGAACAGGGCCCCGCCGTGAAGAGCACCGCTGAACAGGGCCCCGCCGTGAGGAGCACCGCTGAAGAGGGCCCCGCCGTGAAGAGCACCGCTGAACAGGGCCCCGCCGTGAAGAGCACCGCAGAACAGGGCCCCGCCGTGAAGAGCACCGCTGAACAGGGCCCCGCCGTGAGGAGCACCGCTGAAGAGGGCCCCGCCAAGACAGGCACCGCTGAACAGGGCCCCGCCGTGAAGAGCACCGCTGAAGAGGGCCCCGCCAAGACCGGCACCGCTGAACAGGGCCCCGCCGTGAAGAGCACCGCTGAACAGGTCCCCGCCGTGAAGAGCACCGCTGAACAGGGCCCCGCCGTGAAGAGCACCGCTGAACAGGGCCCCGCCAAGACAGGCACCGCTGAACAGGGCCCCGCCGTGAAGACCACCGCTGAACAGGGCCCCACCGTCTCAAGCACCGCTCCTCTGGGCCCTTCCTGTCAAGCACCGCTCCGCTGGGCCCTTCATCTCAAGCACCGCTCCGCTGGGCCCTTCATCCCAAGCAACGCTCCGCTGGGCCCTTCCTGTCAAGCACCGCTCCGCTGGGCCCTTGATCTCAAGCACCGCTCCGCTGGGCCCTTCATCTCAAGCACCGCTCCGCTGGGCCCTTCATCTCAAGCAACGCTCCGCTGGGCCCTTCCTGTCAAGCACCGCTCCGCTGGGCCCCTCATCTCAAGCACCGCTCCGCTGGGCCCTTCATCTCAAGCAACGCTCCACTGGGCCCTTCCTGTCAAGCACCGCTCCGCTGGGCCCTTCCTGTCAAGCACCGCTCCGCTGGGCCCTTCATCTCAAGCACCGCTCCGCTGGACCCTTCATCTCAAGCACCGCTCCGCTGGGCCCTTCATCTCAAGCACCGCTCCGCTGGGCCCTTCATCTCAAGCAACGCTCCGCTGGGCCCTTCCTGTCAAGCACCGCTCCGCTGGGCCCTTCATCTCAAGCACCGCTCCGCTGGGCCCTTCATCTCAAGCACCGCTCCGCTGGGCCCTTCCTGTCAAGCACCGCTCCGCTGGGCCCTTCATCTCAAGCACTGTTCCGCTGGGCCCTTCATCTCAAGCACCGCTCCGCTGGGCCCTTCATCTCAGGCAACGCTCCGCTGGGCCCTTCCTGTCAAGCACCGCTCCGCTGGGCCCTTCATCTCAAGCACCGCTCCGCTGGGCCCTTCATCTCAAGCCCCGCTCCGCTGGGCCCTTCATCTCAAGCACCGCTCCGCTGGGCCCTTCATCTCAAGCACCGCTCCGCTGGGCCCTTCATCTCAAGCACCGCTCCGCTGGGCCCTTCATCTCCGCTGGGCCCTTCATCTCAAGCACCGCTCCGCTGGGCCCTTCATCTCAAGCACCGCTCCGCTGGGCCCTTCATCTCAAGCCCCGCTCCGCTGGGCCCTTCCTCTCAAGCACCGCTCCGCTGGGCACCGCCGTCTCAAGCACCGCTGGTCCATTGACAGTGCTGGTTCTGTGTCGAGCAGGTGTTCACGAAGCACTCTGGGCACCATGCCTCCTCCAATACCAGTGGAGTCGGTTATCCATCTGATGGACTGTGGCTTTGCACTCCCCAGGATGGTACAGTGGGCATGGAGGCCCCTCGTGGATCTGGCGTCGTGGACTCATGTGGCTGAGGTGCCCCCCTTTCCCTTCCCCCTGAGGTGCCTGTTGTTTTCTCATCTGATGCCCCAGCAGTGTTCTCTCCAATGGTTTCCGGTCTCCTGTGTGGGCTTTGCCCATGTGTTTGTACACATTGGCCCACGGACTATGGATATTGAACGGAATGTGCAGGACTTATTGACTATGTTTATAGTTTGCACTATGTTCATTATTTCTTTTGTATATTTCATATGGCATATTTACCATGACTTAAATGAACGTATTTTATACATAAATTTTAAACTTCATTTGAATTATGTCTTTGCATTCTTCCGGGGGGTTTGGGGGGTGTCACTCTGACTTGTTGCTCTGCATTGGTGTGTAGGTATTGGGGGGGGTTGTAAAAAATGATCTTTCTCCGTGCAATTTCTCCTAATCCTAAGAAATTGTCGATATGGTAAATTCTCTTTGATTACCCTCGGATGTCCGCTAGTAAAATGTAGTAATGTATTCCGGTCTGTCGGTTTTTTATACAGACTTACCACCAATTTGCCGTTTTTAGGCAAAATCCAAATATCCCAAAAACTTATTTTGGTTTTGTCTTTATTCATCGTAAATTTAAAGTCGAAAGTCCGTTGGTTAAGCCAATCATAGAAGGACCCAAGTAACAATTCAGGGCCTTCCCAAATCATTAGGATATCATCAATATACCTGAACCACTTAACAATATGCTTTTTAAATGGATTATTTTGATCGTATATCCATTTTTGTTCAAAGAAATCCATCACCAGATTGGCGATCTCTGGAGCAAAGCTGCAGCCCATGGCAACTCCTTTAACTTGCCGATATAGTTTTTCATTAAATTTAAAGAAATTATTTTTCATGCACAATGTTGCTAAATCGACTATAAAGTCTGTTGGAGTCCTTGCTATTTCTGTGTTGTTATTTAAGGTAAGTTTAATAATCTCCAGAGCCTCGTCTTGTGGTATGTTTGTGTAAAGCGACTCTATATCAAAAGTCACTAAAATATGTTTCTCCTCATTGAATGTTACGTTTTCATTTTTATTGATAATATCCACAGTATCACGTACATATGCTGTTGTCTTAAACACATATGGTTTCAAGAATGTATCTACAAACCGGGCGAGAGGTTCTAATATAGAGCCACATGCCGAAATTATCGGTCTTCCTGGTGGTTCTTCAGTATTTTTATGTATCTTAGGGAGGATATAGAAACAAGGCGTTCTACCGTCATTTTGATTTAAAAACTCATATTCTTTTCTACTGATCCATCCTTGTTCTTTGCCTGACTGTGTCAGTGCTTCAATTTGATGTTGAACGTGTTTAGGTGTGTTCGTTGGCAACTCACGATAATGTGTGCGATTATCCAGCTGTCTCATTGCCTCCTTATTATATTGTTCCACATTCCAAATGACTATTCCCCCACCTTTGTCGGCTGGTTTGATTACAATGTCTTTGTTCTCAGCTAGACTAGCAATAGCCTCCTTTTCCATTTTTGACAGATGCAGCTCATACTTTAGCCTGCCTCCCTTTTGTCTTGCTAGTCAGCTTGGCTCCAAAGGAGAGGGCGCTGCCCCAGAACTGGTTTGGAGTGACCACAAAGAAGGGTTTGCCCATTATCATAACTACACCTTTGTGTGTATCAAGGGATCTCTGACTAAGGTAAGAAAACACCCGCTGCCTTCGATTTAGGCAGAGAGAGACATTGTAGGATAGGTCACTTGAAATCAAATAGGAAGGGTTGTGAAAGTGCTGTAAAAATGGGTTGGGTCACCTCGCAAAACTCTTATCTCATTGGTAAGCGTGTGCAAAGTCTTTCACCCCTACCTAGTAGCTGGCACTGCATATAAATGTAGCAATCCTGGAATCCTCCCAAGAACACTCATGGCCCTGTGAAGAATCAGAAGAAGAGCTGCCCTGCTGTCTGAAACCTAAAGGAAGACTGGACCTGCTCACCTTGAACCCAGGATTATAGAAGTGACTCCAAGATTCATTTGGCTGACCTCCTGTGTATGATGCAGGAACAAGTTTCAAAAGGCCCTTTTCTGCTTTTAGGGTTTTCAGTTGATCAGTCCCAATAGGACCTGACATGGTCCAGTCCACTGGCCTCTGTGTGACTGGGAACTGACCCTAAAGTTCTGAATCCCAGGTCCTGGAACCTGGGGTGTTGTCAGCGTGTACTCCTCCATGTCTGACTGAAAGCTTCCCCAAACTCGCCACCGAGAATCCACACATTTTGTTGGTAGATATAAACAGCACCCAATTGACAGCATCACTGGGCTTAATGCAGAGTAGCTCCTAAGCAATGGTGACAACCTTTACCAACCGGCCCTATGCCGAGCAGCCTCAGGTCAACTCTAAGACCTTGCAAGTCATCAGTCTTTCTTTCCCCATAAAAAGTTCTAAATAAAAAGGCAATTTTGTAACTGAAACAATCCTGGTCCCTGTATTCGACCTACGATCCAACATGGTCAGCATTAACTTTTGCCTTTGACCCACTCTAGCGCAACAATATACCTGTGGTGGGTACTAAGTAGTTTTGACACTAACTTAAAAAAATAATATTTACAATTCTACTGATTTGATTTTTGCCTTTTTGGTGTAATTTTATTTTATAATATTTACTCTATTTTTCTAAATGATTTTGTTTTTTTTCTTTTGTTCTGGTTCGAATTAATACTTTACACTTTGCTTCTAAATTAAGACTTCTGTACACCATAGCTACTGGTGGTTGAGCTCAGGTAATTTTAGTGACTTTAGTGGTTCACCCTGACAAGGGTAATCATTGTTATTTGAAGGGGCTTCTTACCCCTTAAACCACGAGAATGATACTGATGTGATATTGATAGGAACACTCTTCTAGATCGTGGAGCATGAACAGAGAAGGCGTACCTTGTGGTGTTTTTCTTTTGTAAATGTTTTGTCTTCCATCTAGCAATATCTCACTTCCTGGTTTACCAGTGTCTCACACTTGCGGCTAGTTTGCCTGGTAAGATACTGTTTTGTTGTTGAGAGCTTTATAAGTGATCATCTGTGCTGGGCTCCAGTTAGCCTCTTTTTTTTGCCTCTCTTTTCTTCTTATGATGCTCTTGAGGTGAGCACTATGGCACTATTGCTGCAAAGTTATTTCCTTAGTCAGTGATACCAATGGCCTAATTCTAGCATATATCTATGGGGCAATAACACATCTATACAGCGGTGATGCCATCAGTGTGTCAAAAGCAAACCCATCAGTGCCCAGACCATAATCAATACCAGAACCTGTAGTCATCCCTCTTCTCAACCCAAGCATTGATGCTCAGCAAAGCACCTATTCACCTTGAATAGCTCAGAATAATATTGCACACCTCAATTCCTAAAGCACACATCTGTCCTGGGTACAAATCCCATCACCCCATCCTTGCTTCTACATGGTTTCCTTTTTAATATGGGGTCTCAGCAAACATCTACTGGATGTTAATGGAATCCCACAATATTGATCTTCTAGTTTTCACTGAAACCACCTTTGAGAACCCTCAGCTCTGTGCATTGCTGTTGTGATCATGTCAGGTTATTCCATCTCCCATGTGGATTGCCATCTCAAATAGAAGGAACATTACATCATGTATAAGCCAGTGTTTTCCTCCTTAGCAGTTGATTAAACTAATCCCCTACATGGACAGTGCTTTTTATTCACTTTGTGGTCCCTCACACTCTTGTGTTCTCCACAGCCTTTTATAACTCCTTGTCTGAAATATGGCATACTGCCAGCCTTGACAATGTTTTGCTCATCTGCTCATTGTATCAACGAAAGTGGTGAATTTAACTATTTTAGAGGATCCCAATTTTCACACTGAAAAATCAGGGACCCTGATAAAACTGTTCTAATAGATTCTATTAGCATCCTGGATTTTAAGCAATGAGTATCAGCCCCTTGTCATCATGCAGGAGACACCCTTGACCCACTTTTCAGCAGCTTCCTGGTTGTTGATACCCCACTCCAGTTATTATGGATCAATTAACACAGTCATCTTTCACTTTTCAGTACAATCCCAGGCAGTCAATAGTGTGACCATGTGAGCATGAGCCATATTCAAGAAGGAAAATCTGGACCAAGCTCTATTCATGCCCCGCCTTTCTTTACTAATATACACTAAAGTATTAGCATTCAAAGGCTGAATTTCTTCATTTTTGGACCCATGTGCACCTATAAAATGTTTCTTAGTTCACAGAGGAAAGTTCCTCTCTCCTCTTGATACTCTGAGGAATTTACTATTTTCAAGCACCAGGGCAGGAAGTCTGAATGGAGCTGAAGAAACTAGTATTCTCTCAGCAACAACAGAATCAGTAGAAAGTCAGTTAAACACTATAATTGACTACTGTGCACTACATGAGTGGACTTTATGTCACAAGAATTGAGACACTGGAATTCTTCTGGAGGGAGTTTTCTATTGTGAAGGGCCTCACTAAATCAGCAGCTTGAAGAAATAGCATTAATCTTGCTAAAAAATGATCAGACACGGGTATGGATTGGCACTGCTGAAAATGGATGCAGCCTAAGTTGGCTCCACCACTGCCTTTCTAATCATCCCCCATCTGCACATTATCTGACCTATATCGCAAGGACACCCAGCTGCCCTACACACAGGACATGATGTGGAGTTACTGGGGTTTATGAGGGCCTGCGATGCCACGCTTTGCTGACAGTCACTCATGAGGCCTGAGACACACATGGGACCTACAAGTGAAATGTTTAAGGGGCAGCCATAGGGGCTTGGATTGACCTGAAGCTGCTGAGGAAGAGCAAAATAGATCAGGAAATCCTGTATGGGGAGAAGACCCTACCTGAACAAGTGCCTGCACCAGTCTCCGACTGCAGAGCCATACCAGAGGGTGGCGGGGTGCTGCAGGCTAGCAGACCTCTACACCTTCCTGCACCCATAATGGGGTCTAAAGACTCTGATGCCTGGGCCGGGAGAAGGTGTGGCTTTGAGTGACTTGCTGGTTGCCCCTGGAGAACCCCTGAGGTGAGTGGGATGCAGTGAACAGGTCACTACCAATGCTTAACCTGCCACCCAGCCACAAGGGCAGCAACTATTTGAAATGTAGTATGAGAAGGCAAGTGACTGTATTAACCCAAGAGACTGTGGGTCTTGTCTGTTTGCTACAAGCAGTTTGCTGGAGATCCACGCTCAGGAACATTGTCTCCTTCTGGCATCCGAAGGATTCAACAAACACGGTCTCCTCCCACTCTTGCAACAGAGATAGAGGTATGAAAAGGGAAAATTAAATGATGAGAGTACAAACTTTTATGCCTATGAGGAGAGAGAGGACAGGTGGCCAGCAGCTTCAACACCTCCATCATTGACTGCATCAGTGGCCAGATTGACACTAGTGCCCCCTTTCCCAGATAGTGTTAGTTCCTCAATGAGTCATACAATACAGAGACTTACATTGGGGGTCTGCACTACAGTCATTTGTAGCATGGTGGGGGCGCCAATCACAATTGAAGAAAAAGGACGGGTGGTGGTGCTTCCAGCCTTTGCAACAGAAGGAGGGGCTAAGGGGCCCACAGCAACACTGCCAGAGGGGAAGGAGGCCACATTGGTGAATTATCCCTAAAAGAAATAATGGCAGCAATAAAGAAGATGAAGTGGACCGCAGAGCCACAGTTGGATGCTATCTCAATTGACGTCTCTCTCCTTTGGGCTGACTATCAAAAGGTGTTGGAAAAGGTCACCACATTGGAATCAAATGTCATGGCCCTGCAGGTGTCCACACAATCTTTTGAAGAGAAGGTCCTCTTGCTCGAGAAGCAACATACCATGATGTCACTCAAACTAGAAGACTATTGGGTGAGCCAGGCACAATAACATCTGGGTAGTGGGAGTCCTGGAGAAGGTGGAGGACCTGAGCATTGAGCTCTTTTTAAAAGAGCTCAACACCAAACACCTTAAACTGAAGAGATCCTACCGCTTCTTCACCACTGAGTGGGCAAAATTGACACCGGTTCCCCAACCTAAGTCAGGCGAGCTACCAAAACCATTATTGCGCGGATATTCAACTATAGGGACTGGGATGCCATACTCCAAATGGCTTGTGTAAAGGGGGATATACAATTTGAAAATGCAATGATCCAGTTCTTTCCATACTTTATGTTTCAGGTACAAGCCAGTGATGCAGCTTCCTGGATGTTAAGAAAGCCCTCTGTGATGTGGAATCGAAATATTTGATGTTATCCCATGACAGACTTTGAGTCATAGCCGACGGTTAGGACTGGCATTTCAGTACACCTAAGAGGGCATGGGACTGGTTGGAGGGCTGGTGAGTCGTGAAGAAGGGACACAAGAACTTTCAGAAAGACAACAAACACCAGAAATTCCAACAAGACAAGTCTAGATTGGCCTCAGAGTTGTACATGGATAATCCTATCTAAGAAGCAAAGACTGTAAAGAGGGACCAATTGCCAGTTGCATTGTGCCTTTTTTGTGATATTGTCAAAGACTATGCTGGGACCCGGGATGCATGTATACTGTGACATGCATTATCCTACACTGGGAAGTTTGATTAACAATTGATTTTTTTTACCAGTATACAAGTAACATTCTGATTACATTATGTTTATCTTGGGGTAACAATCACTCTGCATGTTTGGGTGGTAGGCAGTTTTACCTCTACCTTGCAGTAGGGCTGGGTGGGAGGAGTTGGGCTTTAATTCACTAAATGTAATGTTTTTGTTATTTCTTGACTACTCTCGGAGATACGTGGCACAGTCCAGCAGTTGGCAGGGTTGTTCCTCAAACATATGTTCAGTATACATTCCATCAGGGCTACACACACAAACACTGCCAGACCTTGGTGCCACCTTAGTGAGAATGCTACCTGCGGTCCTGATTGGGGGGATGGTGACTAGAACGCAGTCATGGGTCCTACGACAGACAGGTCAGGACTCAGTGAGGGTGAAGGTAGGTCTTCCTCACTGCCAGTGTTCATGGATGCCTTTGACTTGCCACTTAACCATCAATACACCTTCTCCTCAGCAGACTATTCCAGTGGCTTCCTCTTTGACTATAGAATGAACCATTTTGCGACTATATAGATTTGTGGGGTCCTGACATAAGCCAAGTGTATATCGGATCACTCCTCATTGGAGATGACCTTTCAGGGGTTAGTGCCACAATGGGATTGGATTCTACATATAGAACCCTTGTACTTTAATGTTAAAAATGGGATCTCTAGTTGGCAGTCAGTTTACATCCTGTCTAAGTAGGGACCCTCACTCTAGTCGGGGTAAGGAAATCACACACCTAAGATAACCCCTGCTCACCCACTTGGTAGCTTGGCTCAACCAGTCCAGTTTATCTCAGAGGCAATGTGTAAAGTATTTGTACACACACACACAGTAACACAGTGAAAACCAAAAGTACTCCACACCAGTTCAGAAAAATAGCCAATATTTATCTGTGTTAAACAAGACCAAAACAACAAACATCCAACATACTGAAGTAGAGATATCACTTTTTAAGGTTTAAAAGATTCTTAATCCTGAGGAAACAGTGGTTGCATCCTTATAACACAGTACCTTGAATGTGTAAAAAACAAAGATGATGCAGGCCGCAAGGGAGGTGATGCATACATTTTTTCCCACTGGATGGGCAATGTAAGGGGCATATTTATACTCTGTTTACACCGAATGTGCATCAGAAATTTTGACGCACAATCGGCGCAAACCCTGCCCATATTTATACTTTGACGTCCAACCCCGCGGGCGTCAAAATTCCACCATGTGCGTCATTTTTTGGAAGGGGGAACCAGCCTTGCGTTAATTATATGCAAGGTAGGCGTTCCCTTCCAAAAAATGACTTTAAGGCCTGTGCCCCATATTTATACTCTGACGTCATTTTGACGCACAGGAGGGGGTGGGCCTTAAAAAACGACACACAGCCTGATGGGCGCCGTTTTTTAACGCCTGGGTCAGGGCAGGCGTTAAGGGACCTGTGGGCCCGGAAGGAGCCCAGAGGTGCCCTCCCCTGCCCCCAGGGACACCCCCTGCCACCCTTGCCCACCCCAGGAGGACACCCAAGGATGGAGGGACCCATCCCAGGGAAGTAAAGGTAAGTTCGGGTAAGTATTTTTTTCAGATTTTATTTGTGGCATAGGGGGGCCTGATTTGGGCCCACCTACATGCCACCATGCCCAATGACCATGCCCAGGGGACATAAGTCCCCTGGGCATGGCCATTGGGCAAGGGGGCATGACTCCTGTCTTGCCAAGACAGGAGACATGTCAATGGAGGTTGGGCGTCAAAAGAAATGGCGCAAATCCGGTTTGAGGCCTGAATTTTTCCTCAGACCTGACCTGACCCATTTTTTGACGCACAACCCCCATTTTCCCATACGCCGGCGCTGGTGTGAGTCATTTTTTTTTACGCACACCAGTCCGCAGCACCGGCTAACGTCATTCCATAAATAAGGCGCCCGCATGGCGCGTTGGAATGGGGTTAGCCGGCTGTAAAATTTTTGACGCACAACTGTGTTGGCGCAGTTGTGCGTCAAAAAGTATAAATAGGGGCCTAAATGTGCTGATTATTTACCTCACAGGAACGGTGATGCAAGGAATCCTTATTGTGGTGCAACATTGATGAAGAATATGATGCCCAGGGGTGATGAGTGGAGAATCCAGAAACACCGCAAAGGTGATTCTGCACTGAAGCAAGAGATTTGTCCAGTCTGCAGCTGCGAGACAGGTGCTGTGTCGATATTTCAGCGGCTGTACAGGTGCTGTATCGGTTTTCCTGCTGCAACAATCCTGTGCTTGGATTTTCCTTCAGGTCACTATCTTCCACTTCTAAGGGCCCACAGATTGGATTGGATTTGGTACCACTTGGCAAGTCAAGACTCTCAGCAAAAGAGCCCAGGCACTGGAAGATAAAGTATTTGATGTCCCTGAGACTTCTTAACAGGCGGCAAGCTCAGTTCTAGCCATTGGAGAACCTTGGAAATCAGTATGTAGAAAGCAAAGTACAGTCTTTTTTTTTCTCCCAGGGCCGAAGCAACAAGTAGCAGGCCAGCAGGCCAGCACAGCAAAGCTACAGGTAAAGTAGCAGGTCCTCCTACAGCACCCAACTTTTCTCCCTGGCAGAATGTCTTCAGTCAAAAAGTGTTCTGACCTTGTGGTCTCACAGATCCAGTACTTATTCTCATTTCTGACTTTGAAGTAGGCAAACTTCAAAGGAAATTCTTTGAGGTGCACCAGACCCTTCCTTCTCTGCCCTGGCCTGAAACACATTCCAAGAGGTTAGAGACTGCTTTGTGTAAGGACAAGCTCAACCCTGTTCAGGTGCAGATGTCAGCTCCTCCCACCGCTCTAGCGCTGGAAGACCCATTAACATATGTAGGGCACACCTAAGCTCCCTTTGTGTGACTGCCTAGAGTACATTTACAAACTGCCCAACTGTCATCCTGACCCAGACATGTATTCCACAGCCAGGCAGAGGCACAGAATTGTTAAGCAAGACAATGCCCACTTTCTAAAGGTGGCATTTTCAAACTTACAATTTAAAAAACAACTTCACCAAAATATGTTTTTTTTAAATGGTGAGTTCAGAGACCCTAAAACCCAAATCTCTAGCTGCTCCTAAGGGGAAATTACACTTAAAAGATATTTCAAGGCAATCCCCATGATAAGCTATGGGAGAGATAGTCCTTGCAATAGTGAAACATTTTGTATCAGTATTTCACTATCAGGACATGTTGAATACACCCATACATGTCTTACCTTTTAAATACACTGTACCCTGACCATTGGGCTGCCTTGGACTTAACTTAGGGGTGACTTACATGTAGTAAAAGGGAAGGTTTGGGTCTGGCAAGTGGGTACACTTGCCAGCTCGAACTGGCAGTTAAAACAGCACACAGAAACACTGCAGTGGCAGGTCTGAGACGTGTTTATAGGGCTTATCTTTTGGGTGGCACAATAAGTGCTGCAGGCCCACTAGTGACATATGATTTAGGGTCCCGGGGAATACATTGTACACTATACTAGGGACTTAATAGCAAATCAAATATGCCAATCATGGATGAAACAATCACCAGTACCATTCAGATAGAGAGCACTTGCACTTTAGCACTGGTCAGCAGTGATAAAGTGCCTAGAGTCATAAAACCAACAAAAATAGATCAGAAAAAATAGGAGGAAAAGAGTAAAATGTGTGGGGATAACAGTGCAAAAAGGACCATTCCCAAAATTTAAGGAAAAAAAACAAGATGTTGCACCTTAAACAGCAGCAGAGCGGTATTTTTAGGACAATGTAGTTACAGTAGACTCCCCCAGCACATTGTGGGAAGCGTTCAAAATGGTAATACGAGGGAAGGCAATCACTTTGATCGCAGGGATCAAGAAAGAACAATGAGCAACCTTAAAGGCCATAGAGAGTGAGATTCAGGATCTAGAGCTTGGGACCCAGGCAGGGGACAGGTGCAGCAGGACCAGGAGCTCCAGCTTAACTGGAGTGAGTTTAGAGTGATTTCTGAAGGACAAGCTGGAAAACAAGCGATCAGTTAGCAATGCGGATTATAAGAGATTAGGAATAAAGAAGGCACACTCCTGGAATAGCTAGAGTGGAGAGCTCAAGATAGAGGAGAGATGCTCTAGATCCATGATAGAGAATGAGAATTCTGTAGATCAGCTGATGGGATTGCCGAGGCATTTGCTGATTACTATGAGACACTTCATACAACATTCCATTTTCGAGTGCCACACTAGGGGACTGCTGTGAGTTTCTTACAGGCATTCTGGTCTAGACCCTGTCGGATGCCAATAGGGAAGTCCTGGAGAGTGAGATCACTGAACGTGAAATAAAAGGAGCTGTGAGATCCCTCCAGGTTGTTAAGGTGATAGGCCACAATAGTTTGCCAGTCAAAATATACAAGGAATGACTTTGAAGATAAGTAAACACCTATTTGCATCATCATGGTAATTCCCAAGAAAAATAAACTACCAACAGAGTGCTCATCCCATCAACCCATATCTCTCCTGAATGTAGAAACTAAGGTACTGGCTCTAAGACTATGCAAGATTACTAATACAATAATAAACCATGACAAGTCAGGGTTCATGCCACATAGGTGAACACATTTTAATTTAAGATGTCTATAGAGAGTGCTACATATGACACAGGAGGCGCAGAAAGACCCAACAGTGATCTTGTCCTTAGATTCACAGATGACCTTTGATAGCAATGAGTGGGACTACCTCTGCAGCTCTCCAGCATCTTTGGTTTGTGTAGGAGGCTGGCCTGATTTGTACTGAGCACCTAAGGTACTTACACCTTATACCAGGTCCAGTTATCCCTTATTAGTGAAATGTAGTCAGTGTCTAGAAGCCAGACTGTCTAGAGGTAGCTGTAGGCAGAGCAGCCAAGGGTGAACTAGGAGACATATAAAGCTCGTGCAATACCACTGTAGTCACACAGTACTTACACAGAACAAAGACAATACTCACTGTACTTTATTTTAGTGACACAATGCCAAATATATCTTAGAGGCTATACTCCCTTAGGAGGTAAGTATTATACACAAAATATACACTACTAACCAAAATCTGGTAAGTAAATAGGCATAAAATAGAGCAAATAGTGAAAATCACCATTGGTTACAATGAGCCTAGGGGGGACACAAACCATATCCCAAAAATAATGGAATGTGAATCATGGCTTTCCACCTAGGCAAGAATAGTGTGTAGAGGGGCACTGTGAGTGTAAGAAAACACCAAAGGTAAGTAAAGTACACCACCCCAGAGCCCAGGAAAAGAAGGAGTAAAGTACAGCAAGTTTCCTCAGAACACAGTAGAAGTCGTGATAAAGAATAATGCAAAAACCAAGCAAGACAGCAACAGTGGATTCCTGACCTGAAGACCTCGGAGAGAGAAGGCCAAGTCCAAGAACAGCTGAAGAGTCCAGGAAGAACAGAAGCCCCTGCTAACCCGGATGAAGGTGCAAAAGTGAAACCACCGGTTGAAATAAAATGTCAGAGATGCACCAAAGAAGACAGCTGCGGGTTCCTGCTTGATGCAAGACATGTCCCATATAGAGTAGATGAATGCAGGCTGGATTTCACCATTGGATTCTGCCAACAAGCCTTGGCTCAAGCAAGAGATGCATTTGGTGGAAAAAGGCACCGCCAGGGCCCAGGAGGGACCTGGAGGACTCAAATTAGACTGAAAAGACAGAGGGGGCTCTCAACACCTCAGAGAGCCCTCAGAAGACCAGGCAGCACCCACAGGACTCCGAGGACATGGGGACCAAGGTGTTGTAAATTAATCAATCAATCACTGCATTTGTAAAGCGTGCTACATATCCGCAAGGGTCTCAAGGCGCTGGGGAGGGGGGTTGCTACTGGTCGAAGAGCCAGGTCTTGAGGAGTCTTCTGAAGGCCAGCAGGTCCTGGGTCTGTCGTAGGATGGTGGGGAGAGTGTTCCAGGTCTTGGCGGCGAGGTAGGAGAAGGATCTGCCGCCAGCAGTGGTTTTTCGGATGCGGGGGACTGTGGCGAAGGCGAGGCTGGCTGAGCGGAGGCTTCGGATGGGGGTGTGGAAGGTGAATCGGTTGTTGAGGTAGGTGGGTCCGGTGTTGTGCAGTGCTTTGTGTGCGTGGATCAGGAACTTGAAGGTGATCCATTTGTTGACGGGGAGCCAGTGCAGGCCTCTCAGGTGGAGTGTGATGTGGCTGCGGCGGGGGACATCGAGGATGAGTCGTGCCGAGGCGTTCTGGATGTGTTGGAGTCGTCTCAGGAGCTTGTTTGTAATTCCTGAGAAGAGGGCGTTCCCGTAGTCGAGTCTGTTGGTGATGAGGGCCTGGGTAACGGTTTTTCTCGTGTCGAGGGGGATCCATTTTAAGATCCTGCGGAGCATACGGAGGGTGTTGAAGCAGGACGCGGAGACGGCGTTGACTTGCCTGGTCATGGAGAGAGTGGAGTCGAGGATGACCCCCAGGTTGCGTGCGTGGTCCGTGGGTTCCGGGGCTGTGCCTAGTGACGTGGGCCACCAAGAGTCGTCCCAGGCTGATGGGGTGGGTCCGAGAATGAGGACCTCCGTCTTGTCTGAGTTCAGCTTCAGTCTGCTGTCCTTCATCCAGTCAGCTACGGCCTTCATTCCTCGGTGGAGGTTAGCTTTGGCGGTGTGGGGATCTTCGGTGAGGGATATGATCAGCTGGGTGTCGTCGGCGTAGGAGATGATGTTGAGGTTGTGTTGTCGTGCGACATGGGCTAGGGGGGGCCATGTAGATGTTGAACAGTGTCGGGCTGAGGGAGGATCCCTGTGGGACGCCACAGATGATCTCAGTGGTTTTGGAGTGGAAGGGTGGGAGGCGGATGCTCTGGGTTCTGCCGGAGAGGAAGGATGTGGTCCAGGCCAGGGCCTTCTCTTGGATACTGGCGTCATGGAGGCGTGCTGATAGGGTGCGGTGGCAGACCGTGTCAAAGGCTGCTGATAGGTCCAGGAGGATGAGGGCGGTTGTTTCTCCTTTGTCCATCAGGGTCCGGATTTCGTCAGTGGCGGCGCTGAGGCCGGTCTCGGTGCTGTGGTTGCTGCGAAAACCAGATTGGGAAGGGTCCAGGATGTTGTTGACTTCGAGGTAGCGGGTCAACTGTTTGTTGACAATCTTCTCGGTCACTTTTGCCGGGAAAGGGAGCAGAGAGATGGGCTGTAAGTTCTTGAGGTCCTTGGGGTCTGCCTTGGGCTTCTTCAGAAGGGCGTTGTTCTCGGCGTGCTTCCAGCTTTCTGGGAAGGTTGCTGTCTCGAAGGAACAATTGATTGTTTTCCGGAGGTGGGGCGCGATGGCTGCGCTGGCTTTGTTGAAGACGTGGTGAGGGCAGGGGTCTGATGGGGATCTGGAGTGGATGGAGTTCATGGTTTTGATGGTGTCTTCGTCGCTGAAGCTGGACCAGACGGTCAGGCGACTGGTGCGAGTGGTAGTCGCAGGGGTGGTGGATTCGGTGGTGGGTGCGGGGGGTCGGGGTTGAAGCTGTCGCGGATGTCGGTGATCTTGCGGTGGAAGAAGGTGGCCAGGGAGTCGCACAGGTCTTGAGATGGCGGGATGTCGTTGGTGATGGAGCTGGGGTTGGAGAGTTCTTTCACAATGCTGAAGAGCTCTTTGGTGTTGTGTGCGTTGTTGTCTAGGCGGTCCTTGAAGGCGGTCTTCTTGGCGGTCCTGATGAGTTGGTGATGTCTGCGGGTTGCGCTCTTGAGGGCTGTGTGGTTGTCTGGTGTTCGGTCGTGGAGCCATTTCTTCTTCAGCTTCCGACAGGTGTGCTTGGAGATCCGGAGGTCCTCGGTGAACCAGGCGGCTTTCTTGTTGGTGTGGTTGGTTGTAAAGGTCTTGAGAGGGGCGAGGGTTTTGATGCAGTCGTTGATCCACTGTGTGAGGTTGGTCGCGGCGGTGTCTGGGTCTGGGTCTGGGTCTGTGGGTGGTCTCAAGGCGAGGGCGGTAGTCAGTTGGTCCTCGGTGACCTTGCCCCAGCAGCGGCGTGGTAGCTGTTGGGTGCGGTGGTGTGTGGTGGGTTTTCTGAAGGTGAAGTGGACGCATCTTTGGTCGGTCCAGTGTGGTTCGGTGGTGTGGTTGAAGGAGACGTGGGGGCTTGCGGAAAAGATGGGGTCGAGCGTGTGTCCAGCGGCGTGAGTGGGTGTCGTTACGAGCTGTTTGAGTCCGATGTTGGCGAGGTTGTCAATCAGGGCGGTGGAGTTGGCGTCGTTGTTGTTCTCGAGGTGGAAGTTCAGGTCCCCGAGGAGGATGTAGTCCGTGGAAGCGAGGGCGTGGGTGCTGATGAGGTCGGCAATGGTGTTACTGAACCGTGGGCGGGGTCCGGGAGGTCTGTAGATGAGAGTTCCTCTGAGGGTGGTGTTGGGGTCGGTGTGGATCTGGAAGTGCATGTGCTCGGCAGTGGTGAGGGTGTCATCGGTGTTCGTTGAGATTTTGATGGAGTCTTTGTGGATGATGGCGATTCCTCCTCCCACTCCGTTGGTGCGGTCTCTGCGGGAGATCTTGTAGCCCTGTGGGATCGCTGTGGCGATGTCTGGTGCTGAGGTGGCGTTCAGCCAGGTCTCCGTCAGGAAGGTGACATCGGGGCGGTGGAGTCTAGGAGGTCCCAAAGTTTGATGGCGTGCTTGCGAGCGGAGCGGGAGTTGAGGAGGATGCAGCGGAGGTGGTTTGGGTTCTCTGGCTGGTGGTGTGGAGGATTGGATGCTGGTGAATCTGCAGTTCTGGCAGGTGAAAGGCCCCTGGGTGCGTTTCGGGGTGTCCCGGTAGCAGGGGTGGTCTCGTCTGGTGTTGAGTGCGTGGAGGGTGCTTGCGTCGTAGTGCAGTTTGGTGTTGCGGGGGGTGCGGGTTCCAGGTGTTCTGGTGCTGCGTGCGATCCAGGCGCGGACGGGCGCAGACGGGCTTTCCTTAGGAGCGCCTTCGGCGCGCTAGCAGCGCGCCCACTGCGCGGCCTCCATATGAGGGCAGAGAGAGGGAGGAGCAGCTGGGAGGTGGGAGCTGGGCGGCCAATGGGAGTGAAGGGGGCGGGGCAGCAGGGGCTCAGCAGCAAGGGAAAAACCCAGGGAAAAACCCAGGGGAAAACCCGGGGAAAAAACGGCGGGAAAAGATGGCGGGAGAGGGACAACAGAGCACAGGGGTACAGAAAGCAAAACACAGGGGCACAGAATGAAAAAACGAAGTGGCACAGAAGCCAAGCGCAGGGGTACAGAAAAAAGGGAGCGAGTAGTCAGGCGGCAAAAGCAGCAACGGAGGTTCAAACCACAGGGGGCTGCGTGGCAGATGGGGGGAGCGACCTGCCTGGTGACAGGGTCAAAGGTCGCTCTCTACCACCACTTTGCGGCCTCCATATGACGGCAGAGGGAGGGAGGAGCAGCTGGGAGGTGGGAGCGGGGCGGCCAATGGGAGTGAAGGGGGCGGGGAAGCAGGGGCTCATCAGCAAGAGAAAAACCCGGGGAAAAACCCAGGGGAAAACCCGGGGAAAAAACGGCGGGAAAAGATGGCGGGAGAGGGACAACAGAGCACAGGGGTACAGAAAGCAAAACACAGGGGCACAGAATGAAAAAACGAAGTGGCACAGAAGCCAAGCGCAGGGGTACAGAAAAAAATGAGCGAGTAGTCAGGCGGCAAAAGCGGCAACGGAGGTTCAACCCACAGGGGGCTGCTTGGCAGATAGGGGGAGTGACCTGCCTGGTGACAGGGTCAAAGGTCGCTCTCTACCACCGCTTTGCGGCCTCCATATGAGGGCAGAGTGAGGGAGGAGCAGCTGGGAGTGGGGCGGCCAATGGGAGGGAAAGGGGGCAGGGCAGCAGGGGCTCAGCAGCAAGGGAAAAACTCGGGGGAAAACCCAGGGGAAAATCCGGGGAAAAAACTGCGGGAAAAGATGGCGGGAGAGGGACAACAGAGCACAGGGGTACAGAAAGCAAAACTCAGGGGCACAGAATGAAAAACCAAAGTGGCACAGAAGCCAAGCGCAGGGGTACAGAAAAAAGGGAGCGAGTAGTCAGGCGGCAAAAGCGGCAACGGAGGTTCAACCCACAGGGGGCTGCGTGGCAGATGGGGGGAGCGACCTGCCTGGTGACAGGGTCAAAGGTCGCTCTCTACCACCGCTTCGCGGCCTCCATATGAGGGCAGAGGGAGGGAGGAGCAGCTGGGAGGTGGGAGCTGGGCGGCCAATGGGAGTGAAGGGGGCGGGGCAGCAGGGGCTCAGCAGCAAGGGAAAAACCCAGGGAAAAACCCAGGGGAAAACCCGGGGAAAAAACGGCGGGAAAAGATAGCGGGAGAGGGACAACAGAGCACAGGGGTACAGAAAGCAAAACACAGGGGCACAGAATGAAAAAACGAAGTGGCACAGAAGCCAAGCGCAGGGGTACAGAAAAAAGGGAGCGAGTAGTAAGGCGGCAAAAGCAGCAACGGAGGTTCAACCCACATGGGGCTGCGTGGCAGATGGGGGGAGCGACCTGCCTGGTGACAGGGTCAAAGGTCGCTCTCTACCACCGCTTCGCGGCCTCCATATGATGGCAGAGGGAGGGAGGAGCAGCTGGGAGGTGGGAGCGGGGCGGCCAATGGGAGTGAAGGGGGCGGGGAAGCAGGGGCTCAGCAGCAAGGGAAAAACCCGGGGAAAAACCCAGGGGAAAACCCGGGGAAAAAACTGCGGGAAAAGATGGCGGGAGAGGGACAACAGAGCACAGGGGTACAGAAAGCAAAACACAGGGGCACAGAATGAAAAAACGAAGTGGCACAGAAGCCAAGCGCAGGGGTACAGAAAAAAGGGAGCGAGTAGTCAGGCGGCAAAAGCGGCAACGGAGGTTCAACCCACAGGGGGCTGCGTGGCAGATAGGGGGAGCGACCTGCCTGGTGACAGTAAATTGACATGTAAATTGTAAATGTAAATATGTAAATTGCAGTAATCGCAGCACTACAAAAAGGGATCCCATGCTGCCGGAGAACAACTGAGGGAGCTGAGTGTTGCAGACAACTTACATGGCCATATTCGGAGTTACCATTGTGAAGCTACATATATGTATTGACCTACATGTAGTGCACACTTATAATGGCATTCCCGCACTCACGAAGTACTGGAAAATGGGCCTGGATGATGTGGGGGCACCTCTGCTAGTGCAGGGGTGCCCTCATACACAGGCACTCTGCACCTACCCTTCAGGGTCTTAAGGTTAGACATATAGATGACTTATAAGTGACCTAGTGCAGTGAAAATGGCTGTGAAATAATGCTTACACTACTTCACTCAGGCTGCAGTGGCAGTCCTGAAGAAGTGTTTGTATGAGCTCTTTATGTGTGGCAGAAGAAATACTGCAGCCCATAAGGATCTCCTGGAATCCCAATGCCATGGGTACCTAGATACCATATACTAGGGACTTATAAGGGGGGGCAGTATACTAATTTGGAGTGGAATAGCCAGTATGTAAGTACAAATTTGGAACCAGAGAGAGCAGAGGCACTGGCGTTCTGTTTGGCAGGACTCAAGTGGCACAGTAAAAACATACTGACAAACACTGACAAAGAGGCAAAAATGGAGGTAATCATGCTAGAAAGAGGGTACTTTCTCACATACCCCCCCCCCAAATGAAGGATAATAAGGCTAACCTTGGCCAGTTGAGACTTTATTGTCTAAATGGTGATAAGTGGAGAGTAGATCTTCAATAGAGTGGTTTCTCCCTTTATCATCCACTGTATGGTTACTGCCTTGTGGAGAGGTAAAATGCCCTATTTGGAGATTTTTACCTAGAAAACAGTGCAAGTGTGTACTCAAAGAATCTCTACTTGTAAGGTTTAAAGTGGGGCAGTGGGACTGCTCCACAGATCCTATTTCAAGACAGGGCTGCTGCCCTAAGGATGGGAATACTAGACAGGAATGCTGTTTCAGCAAGGCCATAGCTGGGCAAAATGTTTGTCCATGGGGCTGTAAGAGAGAACAGGGTTGCTGTTTCTCTTGGGTCGGAGCAGAACAGGGCTGCTGTCCTAAAAGCTCCACACAAGGACAGAACTGCTGTCCTATGTGTTCAGAGGTAGTGCAAGGCTGCTGCGCTAATGTTTCTCTGGGAGGGCTAGAAAATTTACTAAAACAGTGCAGTTTTGCCTACCTGGTTTAGTGGTTCCACATAGAGGGACTTTTGCCTCTGGGAGTTGAGTTCTGGCAGCTGTGGGCTCCCTTGGTACAGGTTCCACCCTAGGAGAAGGGTCTCCCACCACAGGAATGGTATCCTTAGTGGTAGGGTGGGGAAGAGATACTTTGATACCCTTTTTACCTGTTGGATGAGAAGGATCCTGAGGCTTCAGGGCTCTTTCTCTTCTTTATTTCACCAGAAATGAGAGGAAGCAGTTCCTCAGGCACACCCAGCATGGATGCATGGGCCATAAACTCCACCTCAGCCCAACCTGAGGCCTCTAGGTCATTGCCTAAAAGACAGTCTACAGGTAAACTAGGTGATACCACCACCTGCTTTGGGCCAGTAACTCCAGCCAAACTAAGGCCCATATTTATACTCGGTTCGCGCTGAATTAGCGTAATTATTTTTACGCTAATTCAGCGCAGACCTAACTCCATATTTATACTTTGGCGTTAGACATGTCTAGCGCTAAAGTTATGGAGTTAACGTTATTTTCTGTGGGGGGAAACCTACCTTGTGTCAATAAGATGCAAGGTAGGCATTCTAGTCCAGAAAAGGACGATATTGCCTTTGCGCCATATTTATCCCCCTGTGTTGGACACAGGGGATGTGGGCCTTAAATATTGGTGTTAAGCTTCCTTAGCACCATTATTTAATGCCTGGTTATGGGCAGGTGTAACGGGACCTGTAGGCATATTTCCATGGTTGGAGACAATGGAAATTGTCCACAGGAGTCCTTCCCTGGCCTCAAGGACACCTCCACCCACCCCCACCCATACCAGGATGACACCTAAGGATGGGGGACCCATTCCAGGTAAGTCCAGGAGAGTATTTTCTTCCCCAACACCGCTTCGTCCCCTGGGCATGGCCATTGGGGTGGTGGGCATGGCTCCTGTCTTTACTAAGACAGGAGCCATGTCCATGGGGGTTGTGTGCCAGAAATGGTGCTACACTGCTTAGAGGCAAATATTTTTGTCACTAAACAGTGTAGTGCCATAATTCGGCACACAATCCCCGGTTCCCCCACGTCTCCTCTTTCCTGTTAGAGTCCTACAAGGCATTAGAGCCATTTAAAAAATATGGCACTCAGCTGGCGTCTTGGAATGGCGCTAGCTGGCACCATACTTTTTCAATCAAAACTGCACTAATGGAATTTTGCGTGAAAAAGTATAAATCTGCCCCTGAGTTGCACTACAGCTAAGGGGAGAAACTAAGTTGTTGATATCAGTAACTTGGTACTTCTGTCCAAGGAGGTGTTGTGCAGGTGACACCAAGTTTTGAGTCACCAAAGTGATACTGGCACCTGTGTCCCTCTAGGCCTGGACCTCCATTCCATTTATTAGAATTGACTGCTTTTACTTGTCCATGTTAAGGGGACAACCAGCCAAGGGGTCAAGGCCAATGCTACTAGGTGTGATAGAAACTGTCCTGGGTGTTTCTACACCTACCCCAGTTTCTATGATGGACCCAAAAGTGAACCCAACTACACCTTTTGTTTGACTATTGCCAGAAGTCCCATCACTACTACTACTACTACTACTACTAGTGGCACTAGAGTTTGAAGTGGATGTATTAGTGATGGTAGGCTTAGAGGCTTTACCTGGGCAGGACCTATCCCCTGGCTTATGGCCTTTACCTCTGCAAACATAGCACCAGGGCATTTTATTGTGTGTAGAGTGTGAAGAAGAGGAAGATGATTTATCCCCACCCCCATAGGACCTGAAGAAGGATATTTATGTTTTTGTATCCCCATGCCTATCCTGAGATTTTTTTCCATCTTTCTTCTTTTCTTTGTCACCCCCTGTATGAGCTTTTCTGCTAACCCTTGTTCTTACCCATTTGTCTGCCTTTCCCAATTCTTGGGGAGAAGTCAGATCTGAGTCCAAAAGATACTGATGCAACAAGTCAGACACGCAATTATTCAAGATATGCTCTCTCAAGATGAGATTATATAAACTTTCATAATCAGACACCCTGCTGCCATGCAACCAACCTTCTAAGGCCTTCACTGAACTGTTCACAAATTCTATCCAATCTTGTGAAGACTTGTTTCTGGTTTCTCTGAACTTAATCCTATATTGTTCAATGGCTAAGCCTAATCCATCCAAGAGTGCAGTCTTCAGAACATTTTAATTGCCTGAATCATCCTCTCTGACAGGAAGGAGCCTATCTCTCCCCTTGACAGAGTAGGACAACCACAGAATAGCAGCCCACTGTACCTGAGGGACCCTCTGAATTTTACTAGCCTTCTCGAGTACAGCAAACCACTTGTAGATGTCACCCCCCTCCTTGTAAGGGGGAACAACTGTATGCAGGTTTCTATAATCAAATGTATGTTCTTTGACATTGTAATTTCTAAAACAGCTGTTGCTGCTGCCACCATGGGGAACTAACCCCAACCCCTTTCTTTCCCTTTTCACAGCTAGGGATTCCCCATCTAAGGCCAAATGTTGCTGCTGTAGCCTCAGTCTGGCCTCCTCCAACCTCAGCTTTCTGAGCTACCTATCTAGGGACTGGTTCTCAGGGTTGGATGTGTGGGACACTTCTGACACAGAAGTGATATGGGAGTGGGCAAAGGATGATCTTTCCCTAACTTGTGTAACCCTAGTGACCTGGCCTCTAGGTGGGACGAGTGCCCTACTTGTGTGTGAGCCCTTCCCCCTACCAGCTACACTAGGTGGTTTGTTAAGCGAAAGATCTGTGCTATGACCTTACCCTGCATCTCCAGGACCCTCTCCTGAATCTACCTGGTCAGGTTCCCACTCAAGCTCTCCCTCTGGTTGTACATGACCATCAGAATGCTCCTGATCATTTTGCAAGAGGAGATTTGAGAGGAAATCCTTATTGGGGTTCTTCCCAACCCCTAAGCTTCTTTCTAGGCAGAGCCCCCTAAGACTTTTAAGGTTAAGGTTCTCATAGGTTGTCTTGATAACCTCTGGGGTAGCCTCAATAGAAGACATAGGTGGTCATTATGACCCTGGCGGTATTATAACCGCAGGGCCAAAACGACGGGAGCACCGCCAACAGGCTGGCGGTGCCTCCTGGCGTATTTTGACCGCAGCGGTAGCGCCGCGGTCGCACCGCCGGGGCCGGCGGTTTACCGTCACAATGGCCCCTGGCGGATGTAATCCGCCAGGGCAGCGCTGCCCAGGGGATTACGAGTCCCCGACCGCCAGCCTTTTTCTGGCGGTCTGAACCGCCAGGAAAAGGCTGGCAGTACCGGGAGTCGAGGTGCCCCTGGGGGCCCCATGCGGCTTTTCACTGTCTGCTGTGCAGACAGTGAAAAGCGTGACGGGTGCAACTGCATCCGTCACACGGCCGCAACACTGCCGGCTCCATTTGGAGCCGGCTCCTATGTTGCGGCCGTGATCCCCGCTGGGCCAGCCAGCCCAGCGGGGATCTCCAAATGGCCGCGGCGGGGGTGCGGCCGCATTGGCGGCCGCATGGCGATCAGATGTTGGCGGGCGGCTGATGCCGCCCGCCAAGGTCGTAATGACCCCCATAGTGATGGAAAAGTTAGGAAAAAGATTTAGAAGTAAGGAAAGCTATTTCACCTAACTTTTTAGAGAGAAAGAAATATTTTGGGGGAAAACAATTTCTTTAGAGTGAAAATTAGACAGCTAGATATAATTGTATATAGCTCTAAGTCTTAGAGTACACTTTCTTGTGAAAAGCGCCAGTGACAAAGTGATAAGGCAATTGCAAGTACTTATCCCACAACTGGGTCAATGTGAGAAGATGGCCTGGCTTGTAGTGAGTACCAGAGGCACTTAAACCTTATACCAGGTCCAGTGATCCACCTTAGTGAAATGGTGGCAGGGTCTAGCAGCTTAGGCTGTCTAGGGGTAGCTGTAGCATAGCAGCCAAGGCTGAATTAGGAGACATGCAAAGCTCTTGCAATACCACCATCGTCACACAGTACTCATACACAAGAAAGACAATGCTCAGTGTTACCAAAAGTAAAGGTACTTTATTTTAGTGACACAAGCCAAAAATATCTTAGAGGCAATACTCCTTTCGGAGGTAAGTGCTATACTCAATATATACACTAGAACCAAAATCAGGTAAGTAAACAGTCAGAAAACAGTGCAAACAGTGAAAAACACAACCGATTGCAATGGGCCTAGGGCAACACAAACCATATACTAAAATAGTGGAATGTGAATGTCGGTTTCCTCCCCAGGCAAGTGTAGGGTGTAGAGGAGTGCTGGGAGTGTAATAAACACCAAAGGTAAGTAAAGTACACCCACCCCAGATCCCAGGAAACAGGAGTAAAGTACAGCAAGTTTCCTCAGAACACACTAGAAGTCGTGGTAAAGGAGTATGCAAAAACAGGCAAGACTGCAAGAAACCAGTAATGGATTCCTGGACCTGAAGACCTGTGAAGAGAGGAGACCAAGTGCAGAAGTCAATGAGAAGTCCAGAAAGAACAGGAGCCCCTGCTAACTCGAATGAAGGTGCAAAAGTGGATTCTCCGGTTGGAAGAAGAAGTTAGAAATGCACCACAGAAGACAGTTGTGGGTTCCTGCTTGGTGCAATAGATGTCCCACATTGAGTCGTTGGATGCAGGCTGGTTTTTGACGCTGGATGCAAGCTGATTTTCACCTTTAGATTCTGCCACCAAGCCTTGGCTTACGCAAATCATGAGGTTCGCGGGAAAAGGCGCTACCTGGGCCCCGCAGGGACCTGGGTGTCTCAACTCGGACTGAGGAGACAAAAGGGGCTCTCAGCACTTTAGAGAGCCTTCAGAAGACCAGACAGCATCCACAGGAGTCCCAGAACATGGGAACAAAGGAGTTGCAAAATGCGGTGAGGGCAGGATTACACAAAGGGACCCTATGCTGCCGGAGAACAACTCATGGAATTGAGTGTCACAGGATAGAGTGCTGGGGACCTGGGCTATGCTGTACATGAAGGATTTCTGGAAGAAGTGCACAGAAGCCCAAGGAGCTGCAGAACATGTGGTACACAGGGGTACTGTTTAGCATGGGGCCGCAAGCCCTTGCCTCCACCGAATTTGAACAGCTGGACCTTTGGACAGTAAGGATTACTTCTGTCTACCACCTGTGGGCCAGGGATCATGCTCATCGACAGGAGAGGAATCCCAGAGTACCAGTTGTCATTGCAGATAGGTGCCTGGTAAAGCAGGGAAGTGACAGTCCTCAGAGCATGCACATCCTGGAAACTGTTGCAGTTGCTGGCAGGAGCTGAAGTTGCAGGATCATAGTAGCCTTCTTGGATACTTTGTTGCAGTTACAGTGTTCCTGCATCTGTCTGCGGTTGTTCTGATGGAGCTGAAGCAGAGGATGCAGAGGAGTCCCGGTGGAATCTTGCAAACCAAAACTGAGGAAACATCCAGAGGAGAGACCCTAAATAAAGCAGAGAGGGGAACTGGCTAACTATCCAGGTCTGCACCTATCAGGAGGGGTCTCTGACGTCTCCTGCTGGCACTGGCCACTCAGATGCTCCCAGAGGGTCCCTACACCTTGGAATCTAAGATGGCTAATGCCAAGGAGCTCTCAGCACCACACCTGGGGTGGTGATGGACAGGGGAGTGGTCACTCCCCTTTCCTTTGTCCAGTTTTGCGCCAGAGCAGGGTTTGGGGGTCTCTGAACCGGTGTAGACTGGATTATGCAAGGAGGGCATGGTCTTTGCCCTTCAAAGCATTTCCAGAGGCTCTGGGAGGATGCCTGTCACACCTATTTCCAATGGGAGAGAGTGTAACACCCTTATCCTAAAGGTAATGCATTGTTCTCCCTTCCTGGGATTGAGCTACTTGATCCTCAGAAGGGCAGAAACCTGTCTGTGAGGTGGCAGCAGCTGGGGCTGCAGTGGAAACCTCAGACAGCTGGTTTGGCAGTGCTGGGGATCCATAGTGGAGCCCCCAAGGTGCATGAAACTGGACCCCCAATACCAGAATCAGATTGGGGGTACGTCACATGGCCATATTCGGAGTAACAATTGTGAAGCTACATATATGTATTGACATATATGTAGTACACAATTATGATGGTGTCTCTGTACTCACGAAGTCCGGGAAATTGGTCCTGGGCAATGTGGGGGCACCTTTGCTAGTGCAAGGGTGCCATCACATACAGTAACTTTGCACCTAGCCTTCATTTCCTGAAGGTGAAACATATAGGTGTCTTATAAGTTACCTGGTGCAGTGAAAACGACTTTGAAATAGTGTTTGCACTCTTTCACTCAGGCTGTAGTGGCAGTCCTGAAGCAGTGTTTGTATGAGCTCCTTATGTGTGGCAAAAGAAATGCTGAAGCTCATAAGGATCTCCTGGAACCCCAATGCCTAGATACCATATACTAAGTACTTATAAGGGGGGTCCAGTGTGCCAATCTCGATTGGAATGTGGAATGTGGAGTCACTAGACTACAGTGACAAATTTGGAAAATATAGCAAGCATAAGCACTGTAGTTCTGGATAGCAGGACTCAAGTGACACAGTCAAGCATACTGACAACCCAGTCAAACATAGTGACGTCTAGGCCAAAAACTATGAGCACTAGGGTCCCTACTAGCAGGATCCCAGTGAAACAATAAAAACACTGACAAACAGGCAAAAACGGGGGTAACCATGCTAGAAGAAAGCCAACTTCCTACATTGTGCAAGTGACACCAGGTTTCCAGTCACCAAAGTAATACTGGCACCTGTGTCCCTACAGGCCTGGGCCTCAACACCATTTATTACAATTGACTGCTTGTACTTGTCCACATTAAGGGGACAAGCAGCCAAGGTGGCAAGGCCACTGGAACCAGGTGTGACTGAAACTGTTTTGGGGGTTTCTACACCTACCCCAGTTTCTATGATGGACCCAAAAGGGAACCCAACTACACCTTTTGTTTGACTATAGTCAAAAGTCCCACCATTATTACTACTACTGCTAGGAGCACTAGAGTTTGAAGTGGATGTATTAGTGGTGGTAAGCTTAGGGGCTTTACCTGGACAGGACTTATCCCCTGTCCTATGGCCTTTATCTTTGTACACATAACACCAAGGCTTTTTGGTGTGTGCAAAAGATTAAGAAGATGTGTTTTTATCCCCACCCCAGCAGAGTGTTGTGGACCTGAGCAGGTATCTTTATGTTTGTCCCCATGCTTGTCCTGAGATTTTTCACCATCTGTCTTCTTTTTTTTGTCACCCTCTGAATGAGCTTTTCTGCTCACCCTTGTTCTGACCCGTTTGTTAATCAATCAATTAATCAGAGTATTTGTAGAGTGCACTACTCACCCGTGAGGGTCTCAATGCGCTGGGGGGAGGGCTGCTACTGCTCGAACAGCCATGTCTTGAGATGTCTCCTGAAGGTAAGTAGGCCCTTTGTCTGATGCAGGTGGGTGGGAAGAGTCTAGAATGATCTGCCACTGGGGGTCATTCTGTGGATGGGTGGGACAGTGGCGAGGGCAAGGTCGGTGGAGCGAAGCTTTCGGTACAGGGTGTAGAAGGAGAGCCGTCTGTTGAGGTATTCTGGTCTGGTGTTGTGCAGTGCCTTGTGAGTGTGGGTGAGGAGTTTGAACATGATTCTCTTGTTGATGGGAAGCCAGTGTAGGTCTCTCACGTGGGCTGTGATGTGTCAGTGGCGGGGGATGTCCAGGATGAAGCGTGTGGAGGTGTTCTGTATGCTTTTCTGGAGTTTGGCCGTGGTTCCTCCGTAGATGGCATTGCTGTCGTCCAATTTGCTGCTTATAAGGGCTTGGGTGACCGTCCTTCTGGTTTCAATGGGGATCCATTTGTAGATCTCCCGAAGCATGAGGAGGGTGTTGAAGCAGGAGGCGAAGATGGCGTTGACTTGCTGGGTCATAAATGGTGAAGAGTCCAGGATGAATCTCAGGTTGCATGTGTGGTCGATGGGTGTCGGTGTGGTTCCCATTGTGGCAGGCCGCCCCATGTGGAGGGGTGGAGCTGAAGATAAGGACCTCAGTCTTGTCAGAATTCAGTTTCAGGCAGCTGTTTTTCATCCATTCGGCAATGGCCTTCATTCCTTTGTGGAGGTTCGTCTTGGTGATGGTGGGGTCCTTGGTGAGGGAGAGGATCAGCTGGGTGTCATCGGCATATGAGATGATGTTGAGGTTGTGAGATCGGGCGATGTTAGCGAGCAGAGCCATGTAGACGTTAAAGAGGGTCTGGCTGAGGGACGATCCCTGGGGTACGTCACAGATGATTTTGGTGGCTTCAGAGTGGAATGGAGGGAGGCGGACTCTCTGAGTTCTGCCGGGGAGGAAGGAGGTCATCCAGTCCAGGGCTCTGTCATGCATTCCTGCATCATTGAGGCGTGTGCGTAGGGTGTGGTGGCAGACGGTGTTGAATGCGGCTGAGAGGTCCAGGAGGATGAGGGCTGCAACTTTGCCATTATCAAGTATGGGCCTGATATCGTCGGTGGCAGCGATGAGGGCGGTTTCGGTGCTGTGGTTGCTGCGGAATCCAGATTGGTATGTGTCCAGAGTGTTGTTCTCCTTAAGGAAATGAGTCAGTTGTTTGTTGACAATTTTCTCTATGACTTGTGCCGGGAAGGGGAGCAGGGAGATGGGCCAGAAGTTCTTGAGGCCCTTTGGGTCCGCCTTGGGTTTCTTGAGGAGGGCGTTGATTTTAGCGTGTTTCCAGCTCTCCAGGAAGGTGGTGGTCTTGAAGGAACTGTTGATGATCTTCTGGAGTTTGGGTGCGATGACGGAGCTTGCTTTGTTGAAGATGTGGTGAGGGCTGGGGTCGGATGATGAGCCGGAGAGGATGGTGTTCATGATTTCAATGGTGTCATTGACGTGAGTCCAGGAGAGCAGGAGGCTGGTGGGTGCTGAGTCTTTTGTGTCAGTGGTTGTTGAGAGGGTCTGAGTGCTGAAGCTGTCAGGGATGTCTGTGATCTTGCGGTAGAAGAAGGTGGCTAGGGAGTCACAGAGGTCTTGTGATGGTGGGATGTCATTGACTTTGGAGCCGGGGTTTGGAGAGCTCCTTCACAATGTTGAAGAGCTTCTTCTACCTGTGTTCTTTGTTGTCAATGCGTTCTTTGAAGGCGGTTCTCTCTGCGGTTTGGATGAGTTGGTGGTGCCTGCGGATGGCGTACTTGAAGGCTTTGTGGTTGTTCAGTGTCTGATCTCGGTGCCACTTCTTTTCGAGTCTTCGGCATGTTTGCTTAGATTCTTGGAGGTCGGCGGTGAACCAGTAGGCCTTTCTGTAGGTGCGTTAGTTGGAAGGTTTCTTGATCGGGCGAGAGTGTTGGCACAGTCGTCATTCCATTGCCTGAGGTTGCGGGCTGCAGTGTCATTGTCGGTGGTGTCGATAGGTGGGTTCCAGGAGAGGGTAGTGATCATTTGGTCTTCAGTGACCTTGTTCCATCTGCGGTGGGGAATCCATTGTGGGTTATGGTGTGTTGTGGGTTTCTCAAAGGAGAAGTGGATGCAGCAGTGGTCAGGCCAGTGGAGTTCGGTGGAGTGGCTGAAGGAGGCGTGTTTGCTGGTGAAGAAAATGGGGTCAAGCGTGTGTCCTGTGGAGTGGGTGGGTGTCGTGACGAGCTGGTTGTGGCCGAGGTTGTTGAGGTTGTTGAGCAGGGTGGCGGAGTTGTTGTCATTGGTGTTCTCGAGGTGGAAGTTCAAGTCCCCGAGGAGTATGTAGTCTGTGGATGCGAGAGCGTGCATGTCTGCCTTCTTACCCAATTCTTGGGGAGAGGTCAGATCTGAGTCCACTAGGTACTGGTGTAACAAATCAGACAGATAACTATTCAGCATATCCTCTCTCAAAATCAGATTATACGGACCCTGGTAATCAGACACTTTACTGCAATGTAACCAACCTTCTAAAGCTTTGAAAGAGCAGTCCACAAAGTCAACCCAATCTTATGAAGATTCTTTCTTGGTTTCCCTGAACTTAGGGCCAGATGTAGGTAGGTTTCCTTTTGTGAGGTGCAAATTGCGAGTCCCAGCAACTCGCAATTTGCACCTCGCAAAAGGAAATGCAGAAAGGTGTCTCAGACACCTTCTGCAACTCGCTATGTGGTCGCAAAGACCCACCTCATTAATATTAATGAGGTGGGTCACAGTTTGCGACCCCATAGCGAGTGTGGGCAGTCACGGGGATGGTGGTCTGCTGGAGACAGCAGACCACCATGTCCGTGACTGCTTTTAAATAAAGCTGTTTTTTTTTTTCTATCTGCAGCCCGTTTTCCTTAAAGGAAAACGAGCTGCACATAGAAAAAAATACCGAAACCTGTTGTTTCGGTTTTTTTCAGAGTAGGCAGTGGTCCTTAGGACCACTGCCTGCTCTGAAAAAATAATTTTGTGATCATTCACAAAGGGGAAGGGGTGCCATGGGGACCCCTTCCCGTTTGCGAATGAGATACCATCCACTTCAAGTGGATGGAAACTGCGAGTTGATTTGCGACCGCTTTTGCGGTCGCAAATCAACTTACATCGCGGTGCGAGTCGCAAATAGGAAGGGAACACCCCTTCCTATTTGCGAGTCAGAAACGCATTTTGCGAGTCGGTTCAGACTCGCAAAATGTGTTTCTGCATCGCACGCGGGCATTAGCGCCTCGCAAACTGCGTTTTTCGAGTAAATGCAGTGGGACACCATCCACGCACCTGGGACGACATCCGGAAGAGATGGAACGACCTGCGGGGAAAGGTCAAGGACATGGCATTAAGGCACCACATTGCAGTCCAGAAGACTGGGGAGGACCACCACCAACACCACCAGAATACACAGACTGGGAGGAAAAGGTACTGGCTATCCTGCACCCTGAGGGACTCACTGCACTCACTGAAGGAATGGACTCGGGTAAGTCATCAACAAATACCCCATATATACCATACCTGTAATGCATGCACCACCCCACCCCACCCACACCCACCAGGAACAACACCCCATCCAAGCAACAGCCACTAAATCCACCCCCCCCTGCATGACCACAAACCCACAAACAGGCCCACATCCCTCCCCCTGTGCACAGCCACCTACCCCTGCAAGTAGCCACAATGGAACAACACCCCCCACCACAATGCAACCCTACAGTCAAAGCAAAATGCAGTGTCAACCTCACAAAGGCATCCTGTAAGGCCACTGAAAGTAACCCCAGGACAAAATAGTCCAGTCCCGTTCACCTCAGACGTTCATGCAGCTATAACAGACATGTCTATGTCCCCCAACGGACACCACTACCCATGCCACCCTAACGGATGGGACAAGGAGTGCCAATGCGCCCCAGGGAGACAGGGGCATCTCACAGGACACTAGTGAAGGATCCCTGGACACTGAGAGCAGGCAGACCCCTCACACAGTCCCGGACTGTCGCCATGCAGCAGCCCCACCCAGGAAACCACTATCACCCCCACCACCCAGTCAAGACCAGCAGCCCATGGCAATCATCCCCACACTAGTGTATCCAGGCCACAGACTGGTGGAACACAGGTACAGAGGCCATAGTGTCCCACTCCCAACATGCAAGAAGGTGAGGGCCCCAGTACAAGTGGTACTGCCAGACCTGTGCAGGGGACACAGGCACAGGGGGCTAGGGCAAGTGCAAGGGTGTCAGCGGGCCAGGGGGGAGGCCACGGGATGGATGCAGCAACCCAGGATGTGATATCAGAGGTATTGGGGGCCTGCCAGCATACCCATGACAGTTTGGCACCGATAGTGTCCACCCTGGAGCACACTCAGAAGATGCAGCAGGAACGCCACCAACAGGTCATGGAGCAGTGGAAACAGCACAACACCACAATGGCCACCATAGCAGGAGCACTGCTACAGCTGGTACAAACTCAGTATGAGAGCCACACAGGACAGGAGTCCCCTACTACAGCACTGGGCACCCACCATGAGATTACACCATCAGCAGAAACATCCCAGGAACTTCCCTCACTGGAAACCCAAGGGCCTACCATGTCATCCCCTGAAGATCAACAGCAGGCACCCAAACGGACCCTCAGGCCAAGATATGGCACTGGAACCCCAGCAAAGAACAAGGCCCCCTTCAAGAAGTAACTCAGCAACAATCTGCACAGCAACTGCCCCACGCAATCAGCCACCACACATTGCTAAGAGGCAATATGAACTAATGTAAGAAAAGATGGACCCATCAATACTACCAACAAGGCTGCCATCATGTTGGCTTTGAGGACACCCACCCCTGTCATCTTGCCATTACTGTAAATAGCGCTATTCACTCCCTCCAACCAATAAAACACATACCACACCTGTAACACTGTCCCCTGCGTTAAATTGTGAACAAAGTGAAGTATGGATGCAACTGGCTGATAACAACTTTATTGTCAAATCTTTGCATGAAGGGAGTCCTGTGTGCCTAAATGTGGGCTATAAGTAAATGCAGAAAATATCAACAGAACTGGACCATGTTTCACCTATCATTATCAACCCACCCTATATGACTGAGCACACTTACAGTATGTGTCACAAACCCCAATGTCAGCCCAAAGTCCCACATAGTTACTGGAAGTTGAGTTGTATCAGTTGGGTCCTGGAATTGACATCTTCCCCTTCCTCATCATCACCATTACTCTCCTCCCCTCTCTGAGGTAGCTGGTCAGGACATAAAGCCCCCTCCACATCCAAGATGGGGATAGAATGTCTCACTGCCACATTGTGCAGCATGCAGCAGGCCACCACTATTCTACACACCTGTTCAAGCCCATGGGCCAGGGAACCCCCAGAGATATGTAGACAATTAAATCTAGCCTTCAGGAGACCTATTATGCGCTCTATCACCCTCCTAGTACGTCCATGGGCCTCATTATAATTCCTCTCTGCATCTGTCCTAGGATTCCTCACTGGTGTCAGGACCCAACGTAAAGTTTGGATAGCAAGAATCACCTAGAAAAAGGTGCAATACAGAGTAGTCATTGTTAAGCCCCTTAGCCAGACAGCCTGACTGTCTGCTGTGTTTCAGTTAGTGACAGACACACTTACCTATGATGCACCCTCTGTCCTCTTGGCGTTGTTCCATCCTCTGTGGCACACTGCTGTTCCTTAACACAAAGATATCATGGACTGAACCTGGGAACATGGCATTCACATGTGAGATGTACTGGTCTGCAGTATATACCAATTGGATGTTCATGGAGTGAAAGTTTTTTCTGTTTCTGTACACCTGTTCACTGACTCTTGGGGGGATGATCAGTATGTGGGTGCCATCGATGGTACCTATCACATGGGTATGTTGGCAAGGGCATAGAATTCAGACTTGATGGCAGGGAGGTCAGTGCTTTGGGGAAACCTCACATAGGACTGCAGGTGTCATACAAATGCATTTAGAAATCTTGTCAGTACCATGCTGAACATTGGCTGTGAAAATCCAACACCCATGCACACTGTCACTTGAAATGAACCCATGGCCAGGAAATGGAATGCGGAGAGCACCTGCACTTCAGTAGGGATGGCATGCTGATTACGATTTCAGGGAGTTAGTGCAGGATCCAGTAAAGCACAAAGTTCCAGAATTGTTGCACGTGTGAGTCTGTAATTTATTATGATCTGCCGCTCCACCATGGTCCTCATATCCACAAGTGGTCTGTACACCGATGGTGCCCTTCCTCGCCACAAGGGTCGGTACCTACGAGGGGTAACAAAAAGGTGTGATGAACACACATACATCGGCACACATTGTCATCAATTGTGCACTGCATATTTCATTGTAGTGACTCAACATTAACTGCTTCTTGGCAGATCTACAGCTACACCTCAAAGAGGGAATAGCGTTTTTCATGTGTGGTATATGACGGAATGGTCACATGCATAGGTGCTTCATGTGGCTAGTAGGGCCTGTATTTGCACATTTTTATTTATAGATGCGTAGTTAATGCCAAAATGTCTGCCCACTGTAATCCAGGCCTTTCATTGTGGAAGTGACCTCATACCGCTAGTGGTTAACGTCACAGCGTAAGGTGGTGTTTACCGCCGTTCACACCGTCATTGGTTAACATGGATGCCAATCGGGAATCCTGGCGTGTCATGATTGCCGCCGGCAGTGACGGTGCACACCGCTGTGGTACGTACGTGATTTCATCATCTATTATTCACTTGACTCCATGATCTCGTACGGACAGGTACTCCACTGTGTGTACTGCGGTGGCCTGCCTCTGGCAATGGATGTGGCCCATGTTGCAGGGGAAAGGGCCCCAGCCTTCACCTAGGAGGAACTGGAGAGGCTAGTGGATGGGGTTCTGCCCCTGTACGCAAAACTGTATGGACGGCCAGAGGTACAGGTGAGTCTGGGTTTGGGGAGCACTGTTTGGGTGTAATGGATGGTGTTGAATGGACATATGGGTCACCTCAGAGCCTGCATGGGCCGTGGTGCATGGAATGATGCGTGCGTATGGCCTATAAGTCTGAGAGTACTGTCCGTCCCATAGTGGACAATTAGCCAGCTGTACCTATCTTGCAAGTGCCTGACCTCTGTGTTCCATATCTGTGTCACCCTTTTAGGTCAGCGCCCACCAGAAGAGGGCACTTTGGCGTGCCTTCGCCAAGGAGGTGAGGACCCTTGGGGTCTACAACCAGCGGAGCACCCACTGCAGAAAGAGGTGGGAAGACCTGCAGTGCTGGGTGCTTAAGATCTGTGAAGCCCAGCTGGGGAAGTCCTCCCAACGTGGAAGAAGTGCCCATCGGGCACTGACCCCCCTCATGCGACGTATCCTGGCTGTGGCATACCCAGACCTGGATGGGAGCTTGTAGGCTGCACAGCAGTCACAAGGGGGTACTCATGTCACAAACTTCAGTCTGGAAGGATTTCTGTGTGTGCATTAGGGTTCATGCTGCTTAGAGGCAGGGACTCTGACTGGTGTCCATGTACATTATGGTCCCCAAAGGGTGTAGGGGTGTCTTTGTCAGGTCTCCCACACATCGCCTCCTTGGGTAGTCCAGCGGATGGGTGTAGAGCAGTATTCTGGTCAGGGGCATGGCTATGGGCATAGTGAATGGTGCTGGCTGTTGGGTGTGTCTTCTGGGTGGGTGTATGTCTGGCCATTATGTACCTCCATTCAGCTATTTACAAGTGTCTCTCCTGTTTTGTCTCACCATCCCTGTTCTCTTGTGTTGGTTTGGTACAGCAGCAACATCTGGTGAGGGAGCTGAGGCACCGGCAAGTGGGGAAGCAGCGGCCCATGGATTCTCGGGGGCAGAGACATCTGACGCCCAGGGGACCAGTGGGTGGGAGGGCAAGGGGAGTTCCACGGGGGAGGCAACTACCACTGGAGGTAGTGACTCCGAGACTTCCTCCGATGGGGGCTCCCCGGCGGTGGCGGGCCCTAGTGGTCACACCACTACAGTGATATCTTCCTCCACCCCCATTCCATCACTGCCCTCCCTTCTGCTCCCCACCGAGCTGTCCGTGCCCGCTCACCCAGAAAGGTGGGCGTCTCCTTCTCCCCAGGCACCTCCTCCCCTGCCCCAGTCAGCCCTGCTGCCCTCACAGAGGAGGCTATTGACCTCCTGAGAACCATCTCTATAGGGCAAACAACCATTGTCAATGCCATCCAGGGGCTAGCATCAGAGGTGCAGCAGACAAATGCCTATCTGGATGCCATTCACGGTGCCGTGCCTACTGAGATCTTTTCAGGCTCTGGCCTCCTCTTGGACAGCAGCCGGTTTCCCTGGTCATTCCGTCCCCCCTCCAACTTCCTCTACCCCTTCAAGCACCCCACTCCCTTCACCCGTCCAAAGCACACATTCAGACACGCAGTCAAGCACATCAACGCACAAGAAGCACACTTCTAAACACAAGCACCACACCTCCCAACACAAGCATTTGCACAGCCAACAGACACATGCACACACAACAACATCCACTTCCCCCAGTGTGCACACCTCTTCCGCCTCCCTGTCTGTCCCCTCTACATCCACACCCTCATGCACTGCACCTTCAGTCACTGTTGCTGCTCCTCCTGCACTCACCACAATAGCAGCCATCCATACATGCGCCCCATACACCACACCTGCACTCACCACACCTACTGTAGTTGACACATGCAGCACACTCACCAGGCTTGCAGACAGACCAGGCTATGCACACAACATACATCCACACTAGCTGCCTGTCTTCTCCCACTGTGTCCACCGCCCCTCCTCCAACAACACACAAACGCACCAAGACACCCACCCATCACACATCCACCACACCACAGCATACTGTCCAGTCACTTGCACCCACTACACGCACCCCTACACCACATACATCCACTGCCTCTGCCTCCACTCCCACGCCCTCATCCAGGAACACACCAATTGCTCTGAAAAAACGTTTCCTCTCCTGTGCTGACCTCTTCCAACCCACTGGCCCACCCTGTCTCGTCCCTAAGCGTGCTCACCTCCTTGCCCTTTCCACTCCTCCCACTTCACAGCCCACTCCTGTCCGCCCTTCACATTCCCGTGCCCCTTTCCCAGAGAAAAAAAAGGCCCGGGCAGAGCCTTGTCCATCTGGCTCCACCCACTCAAAACACCCCCACCTTCAAAGGACAAGCCCACCCCCCCTCCACCTTCCAAACGAAAGTCCAAGTCCCACCCCATTGCAAATCCTCCCCCCCCACCACCTGCCCCTGTTCCGTGAGGTGCCTGGACGCTCCTTTGTTGCCCCATTAGGTGGAGTACCGTGCTCTTTTGGGAGTCAGGTTGGGTCCGTTGTAGCCCATGGCACTTGTAGCCGTACGGACTGGCCATTGGCCCTGTTTGGAGTATTTGACTCTGTGAGCTTTAATAAAATATTTCTGTGTGGCCTGTGTTTTGGCGGCACACTATTGAACCCTGGTCCTTCGTTTCATTGTTTATGGGTGTGGGGCATTTGTATGCACTATGGTCAAGTTGGAATTTCCTTGTGTCGGGTAAGTACCTCTTGCTGTGTGGTGTATGACTTGTGCTGCTGTGAAGGGTTGGGGCGGTGTTTCAGGGTGGGTGGAGTGGGTGGGTATGTAACTGTGCCCTTTCCTCCCTTGTTTCGTAGGTTGCGGTACTTACCGTTGTCGTCTTCGTCGGTGGTTTCAGTCGTGGAGGTATATGGCAAGAAGCAGGGCTGGAATGATCTGCAGCTCTCTATCCATGTCTCCTTCGGCGTGTTGTGAGGGCCTCAGGTGAGTGTCTCAT
This sequence comes from Pleurodeles waltl, assembly GCF_031143425.1. NCBI lineage: Eukaryota > Metazoa > Chordata > Amphibia > Caudata > Salamandridae > Pleurodeles > Pleurodeles waltl. The sequence continues at coordinate 366,932,780 of NC_090439.1, forward strand.
TGGATTTGGTTCATTTCCGCCTTGCTTTGCGTGGCGGTGGTTCCCGCCCCAGAGCTGGCGGCGGACTGGTGGTTCATTATTTGATGGGCGGGTTGGGCTTTTCCGTCGGCCAGTGGGCGGACTCTGCCGTTGTCGTCGGCACTCCTCTACTGGCGGTGGGTGGTTTCCTGAATGCCTGTCTTTCATTTGGTTCATTATTTGGCGGTCCAGCCCGCTCCTCTTTTGGCGGTTTATACCGCCACCGCCGGCGGTGCGGTTCGGTCCACCGTGTTCATAATGAGGGCCATAGTGATAGGAAAGTTAGGGTAAAGTGAAAAGATTAAATATACCTACTTTATCTAACTTTTAGAAGTTTTTAGAATGCAAGTGAGACTGCTAGGTATAATTATGTATAGCTCTGACTATAGAATACACTTTTCCGTGGAAAGCACCAATGACAGAGTGATAAGGGAATTGTAAGTACTTATCCCGCCGATGTGTCACAAATGTAGGCGGCTGGCCTGGTTGGTAATGGGTACCTAAGGTACTTACACCTTATACCAGGTCCAGTTATCTGTTATTAGGGAAATGTAGTCAGTGTCTAGAAGCCAGGCTGTCTAGAGGTAGCTGTAGGCAGAGCAGCCGAGGCTGAACTAGGAGACATGCAAAGCTCATTCAATACCACTGCAGTCACAAGTACTTACACACAAGAAAGTCAATACTCAGTGTTACCAAAAATAAAGGTACTTTATTTTAGTGACACAATGCCAAATATATCTTAGAGGTTATACTCCCTTAGGAGGTAAGTATTACACACAAAATATACATTAGTAACCAAAATCCGGTAAGTAAACAGTCATAAAATAGTGCAAATACTGAAAATCACCATAGGTTACAATGGGCCTAGGGGAACACAAACCATATACTAAAATAGTAGAAAGCGAATGTCGGTTTCCCACATAGGAAAGAGTAGTGTGTAGAGGGGTGCTGAAAGTTTAGGAAAACACCAAAGGTAAGTAAAGTACCCACCCCAGAGCCCAGGAAAACAGAAGTAAAGGACAGCAAGTTTCCTCAGAACACATGATAAAGAATAATGCAAAAACCAAGCAAGACTGCAAGACACCAACATCGGTTCCTGACCTGAAGACCTGCGAGACCAAGTCCAAGAATAGCTGAAGACTCCAGGAAGAACAGGAGCCCCTGATAAACCAGATGAAGTTGCAAAAGTGAAACCTCCAGTTGGAAGAAAAAGCCAGAGATGCACCAAAGCAGACATCTGCAGGTTCCTGCTTAGTGCAAGAGATGTCCCACGTCGAGAAGATAAATGCAGGCTGTTTTTTGTCATGAGATCCCACCAACAAGCCTTGGCTCAAGCAAGAGATGTGTTTGGCAGGCAAAGGTGCTGCCTAGGCCCAGGAGGGACATGGAGGTTTCAACTCGGAATGAGGAGAAAGAGGGTGTTCTCAGCACTCCAGAGAGCTCTCAGAAGACCAGGCAGCACCCACAGGGGGGGCAAATCGTGGTCGTTGCAGCACTACACAAAGGGATCCCACGCCGCCGGAGAACAACTCAGGGAGCTGAGCGTCACAGGATAGAGTGCTGGGGACCTGGGCTAGGATGTGCATGAAAGATTTCTTTGAAAAGGGCACAGAATCCCTAGGAGCTGCAAAACACGCAGTGCACAGGGATACTGTCTGGCACAGGGAGGCAAGCTCCAACTGTCCACCAAATATTGACAGTTGGACCTTTGGACAGTCATGGTCACTTTGGTCCAGTACCTGTGTTCCAGGATCCATGCTCATCATCAGGAGAGGGGACCCAGAGTACCGGTTGTCGATGCAGAGAGGTACCTGCTGAAGCAGGGCAGTCCTGAGAGCGCACATGACCTGGAAACTGTTGCAGTTGCTGGCAGGCGCTAGAGTTACAGAGTTGCAGTAGCCATCTTGGATACCTTGTTGCAAGTTGTAGAGTTCCTGGAGCAGTTCTGCAGTTGATCCGATGGTATAAGGTGAAGCAAAGGATGCAGCGGAGTCCTGCTGGACACTTGCAATCCAAATCTGAAGAAACACCCAGAGGAGAGACCCTTAATAGCCATATGAGGGGATTGGTCACCTAACCGAGGGAGCACCTATCGGGGGGGGGGGTCTCTAATGTCACCAGCTGGCAATGGCCAGTGAGATGCTCCCAGAGTTCCCTGACCACCCTGAAAGCAAGATGGCAGAACCCAGAGACACTCTGCATGAGCTCTGGGCACCACCCAGAGTGGTGATGGACAGGGGAGTGGTCACTCCGCATTCCTTTGTCCAGTTTCTTGCCATAGCTGGGAGTGGCGGTCCCTGAACCGATGTAGACTGGATTATGCAAGGAGGGCACCATCTGTGCCCTTCAAAGCATTTCCAGAGGCTCTGGGAGGATACCCCTCCATGCCTGTAACACATATTTCCAAAGGGAGAGGGTGTAACACCCTTCTCCTAAAGGAAATGCATTGTTCTGCCTTCCTGGGATTGAGCTGCTCAAGCCTCAGGAGGACAGAGGCTTCTCTCTGAGGTGGCAGCAGCTGTGGCTGCAGTGAAAACCTCAGAAGACTGGTATGGCAGTACTGGGGGTACATGGTGGAGCCCCCTGGGTGCATGGAATTGGACCACCAATACCAGAATCAGTATTGGGGTACAATTCCCAGTTCTTAGACACCTTACATGGCCATATTCGGAGTTACCATTGTGAAGCTACATATCTCTATTGAACCATGGATAGTGCACACTTATAATGGCGTCCCCGCACTCACGAATTCTGGGAAAATGGGCCTGGACAACGTGGGGGCACCTCTGTAAGTGCAGGGGTGTCCTCACACACAGGTCTGAAGGTTAGACATATAGGTGACTTATAAGTTACTGGGTGCAGTGAAAAGGCTGTGAAATAGTGCTTACACTATTTCACTCAGGCTTCAATGGCAGTCCTGAAGAAGTGTTTGCATGAGCTCCTTATAGGTGGCAGAAGAAATGCTGCAGCCCATAAGGATCTCCTGGAACCCCAATGCCCCGGGTACCTAGGTACCACATACTGGACTTATAAGGGGGGGGGCAGTATGCCAATTTGGAGTGGAATACTGGGTTACTAGTATGTAAGTACTCATTTGGAACCATAGAGAGCATAAGCACTGGAGTTCTGATTAGCAGCACTCCAGTGACAAAGTAAAAACGCACTGACAAACATTGACAAACAGGCAAAAATGGGGATAACTGTTCTAGAAAGAGGCTACGTTCTCACAGTTTGGGCCTGGTTATTGTGCTCTTATACAGTATGCAAAATCAGTGGTATAGGTTAGAGGTAATGGTGTACTGTCCAGAAATGTCAGTCTAGGTAAAGGTGTCCAACAAGTGTGTCCAATATCTCCCATGATGACAGAAAGATATGGACTGGTGCCGATGTGCTGAAAGAATGGTGTATCAGTGGAGGGTCTGTGTTGAAAAATGGGGGGAAATCTGGAGCAAATGGCAGTCTTTTAGAGAAGACAATAGTATGTCAAATTAATCTCATGAGAGATGATGGATAATGTGTGATGATTAGAGGGACTCCGGTGGAGAACTTCCAAACAAATTTATGCTTGAGTCACTGGCAGCCTGTGTGAGGATTGACCCTCTCATTTGGGGAATCATAGGCCCAGGTGACTGGGAGGAACACCTCTCCCTCTATGCGGTTGGTGTTTTTCTCTACATCAGTAATCCTATCTTGTCTATAAATAGAGACCTGAAATCCTTCTGTATATTTGGGGACCATTCCAGGTATCAGATTAATTGGGACAAAGCATGATTGTTACCCCTAGTGGGTGATATACCACGCATGCCATGTGGGTCTTTACTACCGGTGGAGTTGGAGGGTTCCTATCTGGTCATATACATTACACAGGATGCAACAGAATTCCTGAGGAGAAAGCTATATGGAGTACTAGACAAACTCTGATGGGATGTGGGACACTGGCAAACATTGCCACTTTCTCTGATGGGCAGGGCTACTTTATATAAAATTATAGCTTTACCCCACCTAGTATATGCCCTGCAAAAGAAGTGTTCCCAATACCAAGGTCCTTCTTTCAAAGGATGGAACAGGAGGTCCCCCTCCTACTTATGTGGAATGGAGAGCCAGCTAGAATAGCATTAGATAAGCTCCAGAGGGGGGTGTCTGATGGGGGGCTCAGGGTCCCAGGTATTATCAGATATTACTGGGCCTCCTAGTTAGTGGCCATTAATGAGTGGGTTTATGCTTACCATCAAGAGCCAGCACTCTAGGTGATTAGAGAAGTGATGAGGCCCTAAGGTACCCTTCAATACTATATAGGAACGAACATAAGTGGGCCCTGCTGACATACACTTGGACATTAGTGAAGATCTGGGGATCAGCCATGTGATTCTTGGGGTGGTTAGGAAAGATAATGAAACAAACTCCCCTGTGGGACATCGATCCCCTATCAGAGGTGGGTAGTCTGAAGGGCTTTTCCAAATGGGTAGTCATTAGCATAGAGTGGCTGGGACATGTCTGGAAAGATGGGGGGCTCCGGACCTTAGAGGTATTATAGGCAGAGTTTCAATTGTCTGACTCTGAACATTACCTTTATTGGCAAGTGACACACGCCTTCAGGTGGCTTCTCATGAATGTGAGGGGTGAGAGGAAGTGGCCGAACTATATTTCACTCTGGTTAGAGGTGTGGGCCGTTATGGCAAAGAGAAACATTGCTAAACGGTGGAAAGATATAGACTGATGCCTATGTGCCAAAAAAGTGGTGTATCAGGGGAGGGGCTGTGTTAAAAGAATGGAGGGAAATCCGAAGAAAATGGCAGTCTTTTAGAGAAGACAGCAATTCATTAGATTAAACCCATGAGAGATGTTGGATGATGTGTTATGAATACAGCAACACCAGGGAAGAAAGTTCATACAAAATTACCTATACCAATAATAAGAATGTCTAAGATGTTATGGAATTAAAGTATACTTGCCTTTTGTCATCGTGAAATGCCAACATTGTTTGTGTTGAATTCTTCCCGTGCTACTGTTTTGAAAACTGCTAATAAAAAAGGTGTTTAAAAAATGAATTAGCTGATAAATGACATTTTGTTCAGAAAAAATGAAAGATCTAGACATGTGCCCCCTCTCCTAGCAGTATAGATCAATTGAATAATCATATTCTTCTCTCAGTGCACTGTTGCAGGCAAGCAATGACACTTCCAGCACTGTTTTACATTTTTTATCTTCTAGTGCTGCGAGGTTTTCACTGTTATTGATACTTTTGTTTTGCTCCATATGTAGCTTGCCGGTCCGCAGCGGTATTTACTGTTTGAGTGGAGGAAGCTAAGCTAATCGTTTCACTTTTTGGTTGCACGTCGCCATTAGCCGTTAGCAGTCTAGCTACCAACATCCACATACTTCATAATTCGATGCCATCAAGATTTGTGGCTGTACAATTGCAGGCAAGCAATAAGACATTCATCACTGTTTTAAATTTTGTATCTTTTAGAGCTGCGAGGTTTTCTTTGTTATTGATACTTTTGTTTTGCGCCATGTTTAGTTTTTCGGTCCGGCACAGTATTTAGGGCCATATTTATACTCTGTTTGTGCCGGATTTGCGTTGTTATTTTTTTACGCAAATTCGTCGCAAAACGAACTCCATATTTATACTCTGGCGTTAGACGCGTCTAGCGCCAAAGTTCATGGAGTTTGCGTCATTTTTTAGCGTGGACACCTACTTTGCGTTAATGATATGCAAGGTAGGCGTTCCCTTCTAAAAAATGACTCCGAGGCATGTGCGCCGTATTTACACTCCCGGGCAAAAATGACGCCCGGGAGTGGGCGGGTCCAAAAAAATGACGTCCAGCCGCTTTTGCGTCATTTTTTAACGCCTGGTCAGGGCAGGCGTTAAGGGACCTGTGGGCTCGGAAGGAGCCCAGAGGTGCCCTACCATGCCCCCAGGGACACCCCCTGCCACCCTTGCCCACCCCAGGAGGACGCCCAAGGATGGAGGGACCCATCCCAGGGAACTTAAGGTAAGTTCAGGTAAGTATTTTTTTTTTTTTTGTGGCATAGGGGGGCCTGATTTGTGCCCCCCTACATGCCACTATGCCCAATGACCATGCCCAGGGGACATTAGTCCCCTGGGCATTGCCATTGGGCAAGGGGGCATGACTCCTGTCTTTGCTAAGACAGGAGTCATTTCAATGGGGGTTGGGAGTAAAAAAAAATGGCGCAAATCGGGTTGAAGCGAAAATTTTGCCTCAGCCTGACTTGCCCCATTTTTTGACGCCCAAGCTCCATATTCCCCTACGCCGGCGCTGCCTGGTGTAAGTCATTTTTTTGGACACACACCAGGCAGCTCTGCCGGCTACGCCGGCTAACGTCATTGAATAAATACGGCGCCCGCATGATGCTTCAGAATGGCGTTAGCCGGCGTTAGATTTTTTGACGCACAACTGCGTTGGCGCAGTTGTGCGTCGAAAAGTATAAATATGGCCCTTACTGTTAGAGAGGAGCTAGCTAAACTAACCATTACACTTCCTGATTGCACATCGCCATTAGCATTTAGCAGTCTAGCTACTAACATTAACGTACCTTCTAAGTCGGCAACTGATGCGCTGCTAGCGTGCGAAAGGCAAGCCCATCTGTGCCCACCCATTGACAGGAGCCAGGACCCTTCCTTCTTTTACCTCAGAGGTTAGTCAATCCAGAATCACCTATTCCTCTATGGTGCTATATAAAATTGATGTCTAGTGTAGGATGTCCATGTCTTTGGAGCTACGATGTTCCAATAGTTATCCGCACCACTTAGAGGGCCCTGTGGGCTGCCTAAATGTAAATTCAACTGTCTATATAACACCTCCATAAACATTATGTGGGGACACAAGGCAATGTGCAACTCTGCCTGTACATTGTCAGACTCTCTTACAGGCATCATTAGCATCATTTACCACCCCTCCCCTCCCCAGGCTCCATACTGTTTCAACAACATCCTATGTAATAATAGGTATTTCCCAAAGCAATCAATTGAACTCTGGGACTCTTTTCCTCCTTATTGCCAGAGTTCAGTTTTCTAACCAAACTTGTCTCAGTCCTATTACTCTACTAGCTATTATGATAGAAAATCACGAACAAGGGGCAGCATTACCATCATTATCCAAGACACACTCAAAGTCTCTTTTCTAGACACATTAAACACTAACTGGACAGAGTGATGTATTTGGACAGAGTGATGTATTTTTATGGATCAAATCTCTTTATTGGTATTTAGAATAAAATAACAAGATACACAGCTGTGTGCCTAGAACCACTCGGGCCAGCAGCATATCATATCTAAAAAACCCGCAAGCCCCAGCAGAGGCTCCAATGAGGGGGCTGTGCAACCACAACTAAGTTAAACTCTTCCTTCTCATCCAGGGACCTCAAACCCCAGAGTCTCATCAGAGCTGAACCCCCTCTTAAGATAGAAGACAAGAGACACAAAGGAGACAACAAAATATGACCAATCATAACAACAGCAAACATAACAACCCCTCACAGCCATATTCAGCGAGATCGCTCCTCAAGCCCACCCCAGCCCCCCGACCAAGGCCACCTCCGCCCCCCTTCCCAGAGGCCCCCCCCAAACTCGCCTAATCATTCCTCAAGAGCCACAGCACCCGCAGATACACAGGGCATGTGAGTTCATTAAATTCAGCAGATAGAATCTGAATGAAAGGTTTCCATAGCTCTGCTAAGACATCCGCTCGCTGTTCTGCCACAAGAGTTAGTTTCTTCATGGCCAAAATATACCACAGCTTATACAGCCAAAAAGTATAGCTCGGGACCCCGTCCGTGCCCCACAAACCCAGAATCACCTGATGCGCTGCGATAAGGGCAAGGGCAATCTGCCGGCCCCGCAAGGAACGAAGAGGGAAAGTGAGAGGGTTGGGTAGACCCAGAATCGTATATGCCGGGAGCCTAGGAATCTCCGTGGAGAACACTCTATCAATCTCGTCTAGGATAACAGTCCAATATCTCGTCAACGTCGGCCAGTGCCACAGCAAATGAATGAGCAAACCTGAATTCCCACACCCCCTCCAGAAGAGTCCGGACTTAGTGGAGTCCCATGCATGAATCCTCACAGGGGTATAGCAATCTTATAAGCCGTTTCCACCCCAGGGACGTGACGCACTGCATGGTGCACCCTAAAGAAGATGTCCCCCACCCCTCCTCCGAAAGCTGTCGCCCCAGTTCCTTCTCCCAACACAACTGCCCCTTCGACCTGACCTCAGGCGCCACCCCAAGGAGGAGGACGTACAGCTCCGACACCCACCGTTTTTCATCCTCTTTCTGGACTAGCCACCTCTCAAATGGCGTAAGCGCTCTAGCGACCAAGGGCCTGATCTCTGGCCGCAGCACCCAATGTCGAACCTGATAATAAGACAGTCTATCAGCTTCTGTTAAGCCATACATCTCCCGGAGCTGGTCAAAAGAAATAACGCCCTCCTCGTCGAAGATACACCCCACCCGTCTACAGCCTTTCGCGTGCAAGCGCTGGAGCCCCTCCGAGCCCAGACACGGGGTAAACTCCGGGTTCGCGCATATCGGCGTCATTGGGGAATGGAAAGTTGTCAAACCGCACCTGACCGCCACTGCGTCTCATACTCCCAGAGTCTCCCCCGTAATAGGGGAAGAATAAAGACCCACCGCTCTATGCCGACGCCGCAACCAGGGCTCATTCCAAATATGAGAACCAGCCACCGCCTGGTCCATAAAGCACCAATGCTTTTCAGTCAGCGTCCGACTCCACTCAACTAAAAAACTGAGCTGAGCTGCCTGGTAGTATTTTAACAAGCAGGGGACCGCCAATCCCCCCTCCGCCTTGGGGCGGAACAACATGGCGTGGGAAATCCACACCCGCCTCCCATCCCAAACAAATTTCATCAGCGCTGCCTGAAGCGACACCACAGTACGAGGAGGCGGAGCCACATGGAGCGTATGGAATAGATAAAGGATGCGCGGCAGGATCGTCATTTTAAAGTCAGCTATTCTGCCAAACCATGACAACTTGAATTTCCTCCAGGCGTCTAAGTCCCGAAGCACCTCTCTGGTGAGAGCCGCATAGTTCAAGTGGCCTGTTCGTGCCACTGTCTTCACCAGAACAATCCCCAGATAGGGAATCTGCGTGGCATCCCAACTAAAGGGAAACCGCGAGCGCAACTCCGCCGCATGGGCCGGCAGTACCGAAAGATTCAGGATCTGCAACTTCTGCATATTCACTTTAAACCCTGAAATCGCACCAAATGCATCGAACACCCCCACAAGCGCCGGGAGTTAAACCATGGGCTCCGAAAGAGTAAGGAGCACATCGTCTGCATACAAGCTAATAAGATGATGGTCCCGCCAAAACTTGATGCCCGTAATCTGAGGGTCAGCACGGAGCCGCTGTGCCAACGGCTCCATATATAGCGCAAACAAAAGCGGGGAAAGAGGACACCCCTGCCGCGTCCCACGACCTATCTGGAATGGCAAGGAAACCGTACCATTGACCCACACCGCAGCGCACGGTTGACTATAGACACACCGAACCCACGACATAAACCTCGGCCCGACTCCAAAAAGCTCCAGCACCCGGAACAAATACGGCCAATGCACTCTATCGAATGCCTTTTCAGCATCAATAGTAAGCAGGAGTGCCTCTCTACGTGACCGATGAGTCTTATCAATCAGATGTAGTATCCTCTTAGTGTTGTCCCCACACTGCCGATGCAGTATAAAATCTGCCTGATCAGGGTCAACAAGCCCGGGCATATAAGGATTCAATCGCTGCGACAGTATGCCCGTAAAGAGCTTGGCGTCAATGTTAAGAAGAGAGATAGGCCGGTAAGAGGCACAATCATCTGGCACTTGCTGGGCTTAGGTATAACTGTGATAATAGGGTCAAGCACGCTGGGGACAAGAGTGCGCGTCTCTGTGAAAGAGTTAAATAAACGAGTTAACACAGGGGCCAACTCCGAACAAAAGGTTTTATAAAAGAGCGGAGTAAAGCCATCCGGACCAGTTGACTTCCCAGTCTTCAGGCATGAGATAGCTGTTATCACCTCTTCCGCCCAAATAGGTTCATCGAGAGAGGCCGCATCCTGCTCCCGAAGCGGCACTACAGCACAATCAGTAAAGTAAGAGGAAGGATCTCCTACAATCGCCGCTTCTGCTGCATAGAGATCCCGATAGAAATCAGCAAAAGACTCTGCAATTTGATCATCTGTGTAAACCTCTCCACGTAAAGACGAACGCACCATCTTCACTGCTGAGGCATGTCTCTGAGCCCTCAGCCTCTGAGCCAGTAGCCTCCCGCTTCTATTGCCCCCAACATAATACTTATGCTTGAGGCGCGCTAATGCATATTCCGCCCTATCCCAGTCCAACCTCTTCAGCTGTAGCCTCGTCCGTTCCAGCTCCCGCCAAATACGAGGGGCTCCCGTCGCCTCATGGGAATGCTCCAGAGCGGCCACACGCCTCTCCAGGTCCTCTCTCCTAGCCCTTCTAGCCTTGCTCTCTTTCGATGCAAGAGAGATCACCTCTCCCCGCATGACTGCCTTAAGCGCCTCCCAAAGCATTCCTATGCTAGTCTGTCCGTCGTCATTCTGTTCAAGGTAGTGTTTAATTGAACTGCGCAGGGAGGCCACCACCTCCCTAGACTGCAATAGCATATCCCGGAAGCGCCACCCCAAACCCCGCACAGTATTGGCCGCTGTGCAAACTGTCACCGTGATTGGAGCGTGATCTGCCAGAGCGCGAGGTTCAATCTCCGTCCCCTGCACACACGCGCGAAATGCCGAAGAGGCCAGAAAATAATCAATGCATGCATATGTTCTGGACGCGGCAGAATAGAATGAATAGTCGCGCTGACCTGGGTGGGCCACCCGCCAAATATCCTCCAGATCGCAGTCAGCAAGCCACTTAAGCCCACCAAGGATAGAGCCCCCGTCTGCCCATACCGCTGCCCGGACCTATCCATATCATTATCCAGAACAATATTAAAGTCTCCGCCAACTAACAAGGCCCTGTTGGAGACTGCAAACGTCGAGGAGAGCGTCTGCTCTATGAAGCTTTCCTGCTGTGCATTAGGGGCATAAATATTAGCTAATGTAAAGTGGAAGGCGCCTACGCGGACCTTCAGAGCCAGAAATCTACCCCGAACCTCATGAACTTGCGCTAATACCTCCCCCCGAAAGAACCTTGAAAATAGGATTGCAACACAACCCCGCTTTGTGGACATAGAGGACCAGAACTGCTGCGGAAACCATCTAGAGCGCATACGATGAGTGTCCGTGGCTAGCAAGTGCATTTCCTGCAACAGGCATATCTGACTCCCAGAACCCTCCAAAAAGGACAGAATTGCTAGACTCTTTGAAGGGTTATTGAGGCCACGTACATTAAGACTCAAACATTTAACTAGGGGACCCATAAGAAGTTAACAACACAGCCATTGCCAGATTCTCACCATGCGGCCCGCCGCAGGGCAGCACAGAGCAAAGCGATCAAAGCGTCCCGCCCTTCCTCCCAATATCACATTAATAACCTGTAGAGGGGTACAATACAACCAAACAGAAAGGCACAACAGGTGCAACTCAACCAATATGCAAGTCCTCCGTGAAGCATCCACAGTGAGGAAGGTCCACATGTGATCGGGACACACCATTGAGCACACGCCGAACCCCCGGAGCCCCACCACCCGGACCCCTCTGCAGATCAATCAATATCAGCTCTACCAGACGGGACGCCCCCCCCCCACCTCACACCAGTACAGTTCATCCGGGCCTACAAGCCAGCACCAGCAGCTACACTATTCAAGACCGCTTGCCTCTCCTGTGCTCGTTCTGTGGATGAGGGCAGCGACGACCTCCATCTCTTCTCTTTTCGACGCTATCTAGGTCGACCACCAACAGGGCCCCCTCCCGGGGACCCTTCCCTCTTCTCCGCCTCATCCATTTCCAGCAACCGCCGGGCCTCCTGGAGTGATCTCACCTGTCGCAACTGATCTCCCCATCGGAACGCCAGGCGGAAGGGGTGGCCCCAAGCATAGGACGTGGAGGTTGCCCAGAGATGATCCGTAATAGGCTTAAACTCTCTGTACCTCTGCAGTGTGAACACAGATAGATCTTGATAGAGCTGCAAGGAGTGCCCCCTAAACTGAATCTGCGGCATGTTCCGCGCCTTCTGAAGTATTGCTTCCTTCACCTGAAAATTATGGACGTAAGCCAAAATGTCAGGCGTGTGCTCTCCAGCATCCCCCCCTCCGGCTGACTCTATGGACCCGATCTAGAATGATCTCTGATGTGCCATCCGTCGACAAGAGGGAGGTAAACAAGGCCGTAACAAACTCTCGGATATTGTCTCCCTCAGTTCCCCGTGGAGCCCCTCTGATGCGGATATTGTGACGCCGGGAGCGGTTTTCTAAGTCTTCAGCCATTAGTTGCAACTGCTCCTGCTGTTCACGCAGACGGAGTACCTCCTGCTGAAGCTGCTCAACCTCTTCCCCTCTGGAGATCTCACTGTCCTCAATGGTCGACACCCTTTCCCCTAGAGAAGTAAGGTCAGATCTCAGATCCCGGACTTCCTGAGAAATATCCTTGCGCAGTTCCTCAAACAGAGAAGTAAGGAAACTCTTTGTAACTGGGGCCTCACACTCCACCTCTGTGTCGCCCGCCTGAGCAGCTTCACTCATCAAAGCCTCAGCCTCCGCTTGACGGTTCTGCATGGGGTGTGATCTGGTTAGCATCTCGCGGATAGACTGATCCCTCTTGGCTTTGGCGGACGCCATCTCCACCTCCTCCACTGCTCAAAAGCGCTAAATGTACACTCGAACACCGTCCTTCACCCCCAGCAGCCACCTCGCTGCGGGCCGCCACATCCCGCCGAGTCCCCAGCGCCGTCAGCCACACCATCAGGCCTTCCTGGGCCCTCCAGACCAGTGCCTCTCCTCCAGGGGGCCCACGCAGCTGTACCACTCAGACAGCCTCCTCCTGCCCTCCAAGTCCTGCTGCCACCGCCGTGCTCTCCAGTAGTCACTTCCAGGCCCTCAAAAAGCCCTAGGACCGGCTATGGCCAGCCCACCAGCACCTCACTCAACACAGGCCGCAGTGACCACACCGTGCTCCATCCAAGCACGCTGCTCCCAAAACTGCGCGGCGTCACCCCGCGGGCCGAGTGGTCCCGCCGATCTCCCGTGGGGCAGGCGCTGCCGTCCGCCCTGCCCCCCGTTCACTGCAATGCAAGAAGGCCAAGCAGTCTCCGCAGCGTCCACCTATTCTGCCGCCTCCCGGGTGGCACAGTCCTCACACGGCGTCCACCGCGGGCCACGGGGCCTAGGTCGCACTCCTCCTCTGCGCGGCTACACGGCCCCCGCGGCACCCGCTCTCCACCTCAGTATCGGCCCTCAGCCCGGGGCTCTTCTTCGCCCCTGGCGGGCCGAGTCCCGGCCGGCCCCACCACTTGCCGCCAATCCAGGCCTGACCCGGCTGCAGCCTCGTGCGGCCCCGCCGGCTCCGCTGCCTCTCGGCCTGGCCCGTCTAGCGGCACCCCCCAGACTCAGGGCGCCCCCTGGAACTCCCCTTCGCCAGCAAACGGGCCAGCCCACGCAGAGGGTCTGGGGCCCCGCCTTTGTGCTTTGCCTGGGTCCGGGCAGCGGAGCCCCGGAGAGACACGTCCACTCACTCCGCCATCTTAACCACGCCCCAGTGATGTATTTTTAAACTTGAATTTGCCTTCGAGGACTGCAGTAAAGGAGCACTGGTCTATTGTCCTCCAGGACCCAAAAAAGTCTTCAGCTATCGCCTAACTGAATATAATGTGACCCATATTTTGTCATCCCAACACTTTCTCTCACTGGGTGGTTTTAACTACCATGGAGAAGAGCTCTTAAACTTAGAAGTAGCATAGCTCATTTCAGACTTAGGGCCTGATTTAGAACTCAGCAGAGGGAATACTTCGTCACAAACGTGACGGATATCCCATCTGCCTTATTATGATCTCCATAGGATGTTATGGGATAGTAATAAGGCGGATGGGATATCCATCACATTTGTGACAGAGTATTCTCCTCCACCTCGATCTAAATTAGGCCCTTAGAGAATTGGGTTTACATCAAAAAAAAAAAAGTGCCATTCATTCTGCAGGCCGTACCTTGGATCTAATTTCTAAACACTCAAATGTTCTGACCTGTGACTCTCCATCACCTCTTCTCTGGGTGGAACACTCTCTGATATGTTTTCAGATCCCTAAATCGAAGGGATTAAAAAGATACATATTGTTACTACAGCAGTCACAAGACCGTGGCAGCAGGTCTCTCCTGACTCTTTCTCAAAAGTATTTGACTTCTCTATGGCCTTTAATGATCCAGAAGTTAATCAAACCTTAGCAGACTGTAACAAGGCCTTAAAGTTTGCTTTTGACAGGATTGTCTCTTTTAAAGCATGCACAAATACCAAGAACAGACCTCGTGCTCTCTTGTATACAATAGAGCTGTGACAAGACAAGTCTGCTTGTAAGAACCTTGAGTGACGGTGGTGCTTGATCAATAACCAAAACAACAAGGAAGCATATAAAGTTTTGCTTACCAGATATCCTGGGAACATCAATCTGTCTTGTAAATCTCCAACCAAATTAGTCAGGTGGGTCATTCATCTAAAGAGCTCTTTAATGTCCTCAGTGATTTTATTAATCCTCAGGGTTGATCTCAGACAATTCAGACCTCAAAAGAACTACTTGACTCTCTTGCGGACTTTTTTGATATCAAAATCAAGAAAATGTACCTGACGTTTACCAGCCATCTGGACCAGACAAAAGAGGACATTTACTTTAACTCCCCCCTCCCCTTTGATGGTGAATGTAGCCTGGAAAATGTTGATGCTTTCTCATTTGAGCAAATACAAAAAGTGCTCTAGAAAAAGCCAAATCCAGCACCCCTTCAGAACCATGCCTGTCAAGGATCTCAGCACAACTCTCCAATCAAATTGCACCCACAATGAGATCATTGTTCAAACTACCTATTTACATAGGAAAAAAATCTTCTGGCCTGGAAATCCAAACAAGCTGTACCTAGTTAAGAAAGGCTAATGTTGGCTCTACAATTCTTGAAATCTATCAGCCCAAATTTTCTTCTTACGCTTTTAGTCAAGCTGTTAGAAGGACTACTAAATAAACAGCTTGGAGATGGCCTTGGTTGCAGTTACAGACTCTATAAGATGCTCTCTGGATGCCAACACTCCATCTATGCCTCTGCTTTTAGACCTGTCTGCAGCCTTCAACACTATGGGGGTGATTATGAGCTTGGCGGGCGGCGGTAGCCGCCCGCCAAGCGGGAACCGCCAGAAGACCGTACCGCGGTCAAAAGACCGCGGCGGTCATTCTGGGTTTCCCACTGGGCTGGCGGGCGACCGCCGAAAGTCCGCCCGCCAGCCCAGCGGGAAACACCCTTCCCACGAGGACGCCGGCTCAGAATTGAGCCGGCGGAGTGGGAAGGTGCGACGGGTGCAGTTGCACCCGTCACGAATTTCAGTGTCTGCTAGGCAGACACTGAAATTCTTTTTGGGGCCCTCTTATGGGGGCCCCTGCAGTGCCCATGCCATTGGCATGGGCACTGCAGGGGCCCCCAGGGGCCCCGCGGCACCCCCTACCGCCATCCTGTTCCCGGCGGGAGAACCGCCAGGAACAGGATGGCGGTAGGGGGTGTCAGAATCCCCATGGCGGCGGAGCGCGCTCCGCCGCCATGGAGGATTCTCAAGGGCAGCGGAAAGTCGGCGGGACACCGCCGACTTTCCGTTTCTGGCCGTGGCTGAACCGCCGCGGTCAGAATGCCCAGCGGTGCACCGCCAGCCTGTTGGCGGTGCTACCGCGGTCGTTCGCCCTGGCGGTTTTTACCGCCAGGGTTAGAATGACCCCCTATGTCCCATATCAGGCTGCTTCAAAGGTTGTTTGAGATAGGGATCTATGGATCAACTTTACAGTGCTTTTAAGACTTTCTGGAAAATAGATCTCAACCTATCTCTTTGGGGGCTTTTAAGTCGACTCCCCTTGCTGAGATCATCACATCCTTTAGATTTGAAGTTATATCTGATGCTGATGACACTCAGCTGGTCTATTCCTTTGATAAAGAGTCAGGCAAGGGTAAAGAACAATTCTCCAATAGGATGAACACGATAGAAGATTGGGTGTCAAGTAACTGTATACAACTGGATGTAGAAAAAACAGAGATTAAGCTTTTTGATAAAGCCAAATAGCTTTGGTTTCCTGACTGGTGGCCTTCAGAGTTGGGTAGTGCCTCTATACCCAGACAGGTAGTCGAGTCTTGGCATCAGACTTAACCAAGCCTTAACAATGAAAGAATTGGTTCTGCCTACTACAGGCACCTGCTTCCATATGATGCTCCTGCTGAGGAAAGTGCTTCCTTTCCTCCTGCTTTTGACTAGAAAAACCTTGGTGCAGGCATTCATGAAAAGGTGGGTGGACTATTGCAATGCATTATTAGCTTCAGCAAATGAGACATTACAATCCAAGTTGCAAGTTGTTCAAAATACTGCAGCTTATCTCATTTGCAATCTCCCCTCAGGTTCTACTTCCACTCTTTGTCTGAGAATTTCACATTGGCTACTTGTCACAAAGAGAATAACATTCAAAATCTACTATTTAACACATAAACCTGTAAAGGGTAATGGTCCCAACTATGTATACCAGAAGCTTAAACACTATTGTCCAATCAGGAATCTGAGATCCTTGGCGAAGCTTTACTTACCATACCACACATCTGATGGTCAGGGTGCAGTGGAAGATCTTTCTCGTATTTGGCTCCCACATACTGGAACAATTTACCATTTCATTTTTTTTGCATTTACAGATTACATAAAATATAGGAAATACTCAAGATAGTCCTGGTTTATCTATGCTTGGGCCGAGCCCCGCAGAGTTCCGCCACACAGAATTCAGCGAAGTACCCACAAAAATCAACAAACTCCATCTAACTCAGTGAAAAAGTGCAGTTTTGCTGGGCCGTGCATTTGTACTGATTGGTAGCACGCTCTGCATTGCAAAGTGAATCTGAACAGTACCACGCAGGTGCATGTGCTCATCTTATTTGTCCTGTTCTAAGTATGGTGTTGGACTAATTTTAAATCCAACTCTAGCTTGGTAATCCTTATTTTATGTCACTTATCCTTTCCTGTATTATGTTCATTTCATTAGTGCATGCATTTCTGTTTGTGTATTTTACATTGTTGCCACTTTTTACATTTCTGTAACATTTTGTCCCTTTTTCATTTTCCCCTAAAATCCTCATATCTGCCTCTCTATTCTTACTCTTTCCTGTCTTTTTTTATTCTCACCCAGTACCATGCAGAGTGTGGAGAGGAAACACCAGTGTGGGGGGTGCACCAGCTAACCACACACCCTGTGGTCGCTTGTGCTGCCAGGGGATGCAGCCAGGTGTCATTTGCAGTGAGGACGGGGTGGCCACACTGTTTTTTTGTGCAGCACCATTTCCCATCCATGCTGGCAACAGGCCCGGGAGTAGACACACTCTGTGGAAGCGTCAGTTATGGTGGGGGAGGGTGAGCCATTGCACGCATAGGCATGCTGGGAGTTGGAGCACCCAGGAACTGCTGAACCTGCTCGGTGTTGGGGTTGCAGGGCTTGGTGAGTACTAGTAATTCCTAATTTTGTTATGTCCTATCTGCTAAAAAAATTTCAAATAGCATGCTGCTCACACTAGGAGGTAATTTTAAGTACATGTAATTATTTAAGAAGTAATGAATCATCTTCTATCCTCCTGCCACTAAGATAGTGGTACTATGGTGGTCGCAGTAATATTAGTGAGTAAGTGTAGCCTGTGTCTTTCTTTTTATGTAGCTAGTCCAGTCCCAAGCAACCTTCCAGTGATGTGTATTATGTATCTATGCACTGAAAAGGGAAACTGACTGAGTTGATCCATCAAAAGGGGTTTCAAAGCACAGAACATTCATTGAAATGTTAGTATTTCCAAATGTAGTTTAGGAAATATGGAATAGTGCTTAGGTAAGATTATAGAAATTAGTGATAGGTCAACTCAATAATATAGGTGATCTGACTTAGAAATGTACAATTTCAATATGCTACCTAGTTTGCCTGTCAAAATATTTTCTATGAGAATTATTGCACTACTAATCTATTTTTGTTATCTTCTATATTTCTTACATTGGCACCCAAGGGCAAGAAGTGGACATCAGAGGGTCTGGCTGAGGAGGTTGCCATAGCCAGCGCTGTGGTGGGTGGCAGTTACACCGCCGCCAGCAGCACCACGGTGACGGCATGCTGGCCCCAGTAAGCTCCTGCAAATATCATTTATTTCTATAACTTTTACCTCTCCCCACTATTCTCTTATACTGTGACTTTCATTTTCAAATCCTCTTCATTCTATTTAATGTTTGTTCATTCTTGTTATTCCTTCCTGCATTTTCCTTTTTCCTTTATTTCTTGTTTTGCTAGCTGACTTCCTCCTGTCTGTACTAATCTGTAGCTTTCTTCTGCCCGATTATTATGCTTTCCCTCTCCCCTAACATATGTATCCTGTGAACTGGTACTGTAAGACAAAGACAATATATTAGGTGATTACAGAGTTTGCAGAACCAAGCAAGCCATTCTATGTTTGTTTGTTGAGCAGACTTTCTATTTCTTGCCTATGCTCAAATTATGACAGAGTGGCTATGGGTATGGTGATCCACCTCAGAGTTGTGTTTTATGTATTATTTAGTATCCCAGCAGTTTTGATGGCAGTGTAGCATGGCAGAAAAGTAGCATGAGCACAGTCTTACAAGCCAAACCTTATGTCCTTCATTGACTTTATTCTAGCCCTTCATTGAGATTCAAATTTCTCACAGTCATCATCATATCTCTGCCCCTCCATTATGGTTGGCTTGACTACTGACTTTTCTAACATTGTCAACCAACAAAATACCCAAAGTGATATTTTAGAAGGGAGAGAAGAGACTGTGAACTGAACTGTAGTCCTGTATTGCGGTTGCATTTTGTTAAAAAAATAAAAATAAATGGGGAAGGTGTATCTGGCATCTAAAATGTGCACTGTTTTTTCCAGGCACCAAGGCCACCAGTGCTGGGGTCAGCACCAGTGCACCAGATGACACAGCAGCAGCAGAACAGGGAGTCTTTGTGGCAGCAGGGACGGGCAGTGGTAAGTTACATTGCTTGTTTTTTTAATATCACTAGTTTACCCACTTATTTGATAAGCGAGGCAGATCCCACAGGTCACCATCCATGGCCTACCTGCCCAGGACATTTCAGAACCCATGGGCCATGACTTCACCTAAATGCAGCATAGTTCAATTCAGCACTGCAGTGCTGGCTGTGCAATGTGCTTCTGCTTCTGTTAATGTGCCATTTACAAAGCTTTCAATGGATTAAAGACCAAAACGAAAACAAGGTGTTTTTCCCTTCCCTCCCAGTGGCCAGTCATTTCCCTCCTAGTACCACACTCATTCATTCACTCTTAAGTTCTGTCTCAGCCTTCCAAGAACACTCATAAAACATTTTTGGCATGTGCTACATGTTAAGAAACATGTGGTTTAAATGGCTTCCAAAATGGATGTATACCTCTTTGTTGGACCTGGCCCGTTTGGCGGGTTCATCCCATGACTTTTTCCCTCCTTCCTCTTATTTTTTCTGACCTCTCGCTGTTGGCTCTAGGACACTGAGCACTTTATCACTGCTGATCAGTGCTAAAGTGCAGGTGCTCTCCCTTGTAAAGTTGGTATGATTGGCTTATACCTAATTGGCATATTTAATGTACCTGTAAGTCCATTGTACAGTGGTATCTCTATACTCAGGGCCTGAAAATTAAATGCTACTATTTAACCTGCAGCACTGCTTGCGCCACCCACTGAAGTAGCCTTTCAAACCTGTCTCAGGCCTGCTAGTGCACGGCCTGTGTGCGCAGTTTTCTGTCACAGGGACCCGGCATCCAAATTTACTTGCCAGGCCCAGAACTCCCCTTTTACTACATGTAAGTCACCTCTAAGGTAGGCCCTAGCTAGCTCTATGGGCAGTGTGCTATCTATGTAGGAGGCAGGACATGTGCTTAGTAGCGTGCCTGTCCTGGTAGTGACAAAGAGCCTATATGGTTTCTCACTGCTGTGAGTGCTGCCTTCTCATAGGATTGCATTGGAAATACCCTGCCTTCTGTCTAGGGGGTATTGTCTGATTTATGAGGGGTAGCATAGAGCATGTTTGGTATGGTTGTAATGGTAGTAAGAAATGATGCTTACTGGTGTAAGTGGATTTTTTATTACTATTACAGAAATGCCACTTCTAAAAAGTGAACATTTGTCTCTGCTTATGACTCTGGTGTTTTGCCGCTTGACTCCAATCCACATCTCGGCAGACTCACAGTTGGGCTTTCTGCATACTTTTCAGACAACCTGTACACAGGGAGCGTGGAGGTGACACAGAGGTGCATCTGCATTTTGAATAGGCTTCCTGGGCCGAGAGAAGGGAGAGGCAGGGCACACATGCACTTGTAAAGGCTGTGCCCTGGCCTCACACAAAAGGGTTGTTTACCCCCAACTGATGTTTGAAGCCTGTGCTGGAGAAGAGAGGGGGCACTCCTAGAACCAGTTGAAACTGGTTGGAACCTCCTCTCCACTTCTTTGTGAAACACTTGCAAACCTGACTATAAGTACAGGGGATTTTTTCCAAAATTGGGTGACACTTTGGAACTTGACACAGAATGCTGCTGGAGTGCTGACCTGTGGCCTGCTTGGTCACTTGGAGGAACTGCCAACTGTCTGCATTCACCTTGTGCTGGTCTGCTGCTGGGCCCTGCCACCCTGTGCTCCATTTTACTGTTGTCCCCCAGGGGCTGGGTGCTATGCCTCCTGCCATCATCTGGTAAAGCACCTGGAAAGCGCTTCTGCTTATACTCCTAGCGATTTGAGAGCACTTCCTCTTCTGGTTGCTCTTGTGCTCTGAAAGCACCTTCCAGAAGCCTGGGGCGCGCTGTGGCCATTTCTTCATTGCGCACTTTGGGAAGCATGTTATTGTGCCAAAAAAATCACAACCAGGACTTGGGCTTTGCTGAATGTGGAGCGTGTCATGAGTGCACTGTCCAGCATGTCCCCGAGGCACAAAGCAGAGATGACAAGAAGCTGGTGGGTCCCAGGGGGTGCCGATCACTGCCATGTCCCAGGGGGGCTTTTTCCCTGCACTGGAGTCCAGGCAGAGGAGGAAGACTTATCTGAGGCTCCCCTTCCCGCTGGGCCCCCTTTGCTGCTGTGAGGACAGGCGGGGTAAAGGAAGCCTCATCAGAGGCTCTCTCGCCCCACTGTAGTCCCTGATTCTGTTACAGAGACGGGTGGGAAAGAAAGCCTAATTCGAGGTTCCTCTGCCCCACCTGAGCCCTGAGTAGTCATTGGAGACCGGGGACGGCGTGGAAGACTCACCGGAGGCCCCCCGCACCACAAGGACCCCTCTCTGGGACCCCCTTGTTTTTGTTAGCTTTACCACCCCCCCTTGGGAGGCCCGTAGCAGTCTGGGGTGGGGCCCAGAGATTGTGGGCCCAATATAAAAATCAGAGGTGGTGCATGCCACCGTCCTCCCCCCAACATCACCACAAGCCCCCTGTTGTGTGCAGAAAACCACCAGGGCTCCCTTATTTTACTTCCTGGCACTGGAAGGGCCCGCATCATCAAAATAGGTACTTTTAAGGAGACTGGTAGGCGCATGCTGGGACTCGTAGGCAGTCTGTTTTATTTATGATGTAACATATAGATGCTGATGTTCCTGTTATGGGCATGACATTTTATGACTTGCCATATTTTCTATAATGTTCATGGTATGGGAATTTATGATATTTCAATGACAAGTGTATTTATTTAGTAATGTGATTCCTGACTACTGCTTATGTTGCAGAATAATAAGTAACCTGTGTGTTTTGTGTGACTACTGCTGGTTCTGCAGAGTAACTATTGTGTAACGTTCTGACAACTGCTTGAGTAGCAGGGCATTACTGATATGTTGTGTTTGGTCTCTTAATTATGTTGTGTACAATACAGTCTATTTTTATATAACTTGCTTTTGTGTTCCCTTTGTGGTGGGGATAGTGCGTCACGTGTGTTATGCAAGCGCTTTACATATTGCCTCTGGGATAGGCCTGACTGCTCGTGCCAAGCTACAAAGGGGGTGAGCAGGGGTTATCTTGGACATGTAACTCCCTTTCCTTGACTAGAGTGGGTGGGTTCTGCCTGGCTTAGGTGCATACCCTAGTCAACCAGAAACCCATTTCTTTATCTGCTGACCGACTAAGCCTAAGCTTAGCCACATCATCAGTAAACCCACCACTGTTGCGCCGCCGCACGCGTCTCAAGCCGAACATTTGGCTCGGGACGCGGCACGCGGACACAAGACGCGCCACGCCCCTAGACTAATCTGCATTCTCCGAGGCCCTAAATTTGGCATGGGGCCTCGTTTTCCTTTCCTTCACTGCGCTTACAGGCAGGTCTGACACCCCACTCACCTGTTCTTTTCTTTTCTGCTTTTTCTGGCTATCTGGTTGTGCCTTCCTTTATGTTTTTCTCCTTTCCCATATCTCCCTTCTTTTCCCAACATTCCTTGTTCCCTGATCTCTATGGCTCCTAGTTCATTCTATTCTATGTATCTTTTCCCTATGTAAGATGGTGTCCTTGTACTTGTACTTCCTGTCGGTCGCTTCCTGTTTGTTGGTATTTAAGGTCTGTGATTCTTTCTCTCCTTGCGCTGCAACACTTTCTGTTTGGATGGTTTCTTTGCTCCTGTTTCTTTGCCTTCCTGTGCTGGTTCTTGTTGGTTCAGTGTATTTCCTGTATTTTTGCCTCTGTTGATTCCTGTTCTTTTGTTCCTGTTTCAGGAATCTGTTTGGAGGTTTTTTCCCCTTTTCAGTTTTTTTTTCCCTCTGGCGCTATTTCTGAAGGGCACGGTCTGTTCTTGGCGTTTCCATTGCCTACAGCACTGTGGCTACCAGAAAGAGTCAAGGCCGAACATTTAAGACCCACGCCACTCGATCTGCAGATTCCAGGTGTAAGCAGCACGTGAGTCGTGACAACCACTGTTCCATAGCAAAACCTCTACCGTACCTACCTGGCCTTTTCTATGTACCTTACTCTGCTGCAGCAGACTAAGTCAAGTTTTGTTCTCTTACTGCCAGGTGAATGTGTTTGCTTGAAATAATTTGTGTTTAAGGTTGAGGCCAGGAAGTAAAGCAAGATTAAGTGTCTGTAATTTCATGTTTTGCAGATGCGACAGTTTGTGAGAGATGTGTCCAATAAAGTCTATTTATCCTGTTCCTTTCCCTGTACTGCAGTGCACCACCACTATTCCATACCAAACCTTGTACCTATCTGGCCTTTTCCCTGTACTTTACTCTGCTGCAGCAGATAAGGTCAAGTTTCCTTCTCTTACTGCCAGGTGAATGTGTTTAATTGAAATAATTTTTGTTTGAGAGTAAGGCAGGTAATAAATTGGGATTATTTGTCTGTAATTTCATGTTTTGCAGATGAGGTGCTTTGTGACAGATGTGTCCAATAAAGACTATTTATCCTGTTCCTTTTCCTGTACTGCAGTGCATCATTTTTCCAACTGTCCACTTACAGCAGACAGGAGATCTATTATCTACATGGTATAGATGATATGTGCGATGTAATATTCATCTGCCTCTTTGGAGTCAGGGTAGAATTGAAAGCCATTTGGAGAAGAGCAGGACCACTGGAATCAAAGATAATGTTTTGTCCATGGCAGCTGTCCGAGCTGCAGATAGCAGGGAGTTGCATATTTTTCCTGATGTGGTAGCTATCATGTCTCCAGTAATTTAGCCCAACAAGAGTAGAATACTTGTATTCCATAGTGGATGATGCCTTACTCGTTCATCAGAGTAATTTTTCCTTTTTCACACAAATCCTTTACAAGAAAAATAAACACTTTTTGTAATATTATGCTGCCTCCTTTCAGCCAGTCAGACATGTGTTAACAAAACCATGTCCCAGTGAATTTCCTAATCATATAAAAAATTCCAGTGACCTTAGGGGACCAGCAATGTACTTATACTGTGACACTATATAATTTTGAACAAGTGTTTGCAATCAGCATTCTTTGTAATTTGTGTTCTTTATTTTTTTTCTTTCTTGATATAGCTACTCCTACTGGCCCACCACCACCACCAAGCCTGCAGGAGATATTGGCTTGGCTCCAGGTAGCAGAGGTTGGAGACCACCAGGGCCCAGTACCAATGACTGGTGGACAAGGAGGATGAGGCACATGCCCCTACTTCGGGTCACAGTTATGCAAGCCAAAGACCTGAGCCTCCAGGCCACTTTAGTGCTGCAGGTAGCATGGAGTTGCACATACCATTATCACCATTGGCTCCGTCCTTTCAGACTGGCTATGCCATCGCCAAGTGCTGTGGCATACTTGGGCTATAGGATGGCACGCCTCGAGGCCCAGATTCAACAGCTGCGGACCCTCATTGAGAATGCCCTCTTCTAACCCTTTTTATTTTTTGTTTTGGTGGGAGGAAGGTTTGTTGTTAGAGGAGGGGGCAGTTTGGGAAGGGCATTCGTTCTTTGGACGTTTGGACATTATATTTATTTATTTATTGCAGACGTTGGTTGGGGATGGAGGAAAACATTGTTGTGGAAGAGGGGTGAGCCATTTGTGGGTGGAGAGGGAGGAGTTAATTGTTGATGTTTTTTTTAAGTAAAGAGAAAATCTTCCTAATTTACTTTATGTCTAAAGAAAATTTTTTGTGTTTTAGTTTAACTTTGCACGGATACCTTTTCACCCAGCCTGTCTTTGTAATCTACCTCTCAAAGTATATGCCAGTTAGTTATAGTTAGTTTTACCCTTGTGCTACTACCTTTGTAATAATTTTCACCATTAGGAGGGTATGTTGGCATTCTTTGTATTGCCAACAGAAACTTAGATAAACAATTGCTTAAATCATCTGCAGTAGACCTTACTTTCGTACTAACTAAACAAGTTTACTTCAACCCATAGTTCTCTTACCTGGATAGATGAAGTGTGGGATGGAGTCTGCTCCCTCTGTTAATCTTCAGGCACCTCACTGGTGACTTTTGCAAGGTGCCTTCTTTATGGTAGTAGTAGGGCACTAACAGGGAAGGCATCACAACAAGCCAGGTCCCACTCCCACGTAGGAGATCTCCAACTGTAGGATTAACCAAAGGGACTACCCATCACAGGCAATAATATTGAAAAAAAAACACAGAGTTAGTGGGTTATGCATATACATTTATATTGTAGCTTTACAAAGACTGAGGACAGACTACCATCACCAATACACATCAAAGACTGCCACATATTATAACAAAAACTAGCAATAGTAAATTATTCTGATAAATGGTGAGGATCAATTTTAATGAAAACCAAAGATGCAAAATCCGCATGACAAGAAAAGTGCACTCTGTACTCTCAAGTCAACAAGGTGAAGCGTTTACACATCACAAAGTCCTGAATGATGATTTTGACATGGAGGAATGATGTTCATATGCATGGCTGGGTAAGTGGAGCTGGTGTGTGCTATTGCTCAGTTAATAGAAGATTCTGCTCTGAGTTTGTGTTGCATTTAACCACGTCCACCCCACCAAGTGTGTGATCTATTTGTTGTAAATTATGTCACACCTCAGTAAATTGCACAGTCCAGAGAAAAGAGGGTTAGGATTTTGATGAATGGATGGGAAAGAGGATCTGGAGAAAGGCTTGATAAAGACAAACACAACGCAAGAATAACATTCATAAGGGAAATGAGCAGCAGATCATCATCTGTCTGTTGTGGAAAGAAACAAACAAATGAGAATGACACAGTTTAGTTAAATACGTAACAAACAGTCCTTCTGCCCCAGAGACACAAGTTATTAGATATCTAAATGTTCTGCCATTTAGGTTTGAAAAAATAAAATATGTAGGAGCGTAATTAACCCACCCAGTTCTAAAATAATATAATTACTAAAAGAAAGATGATACTGTATTGCCAAATCAGGAGGTGCATCAACATTCTCCTCTGAAATGTCCATCACTCCTGGGTGCCTATCTGAACCGGTCAGGTAGGTAAGCAGGAGTGTTAAGCTCAGGTTTCACCTTTTGTACGTGTAGGAGAGGAAAAGGCCTGTGAATAGTAAAACAGAA
Source organism: Pleurodeles waltl (assembly GCF_031143425.1). Classification (NCBI taxonomy): domain Eukaryota; kingdom Metazoa; phylum Chordata; class Amphibia; order Caudata; family Salamandridae; genus Pleurodeles; species Pleurodeles waltl. The sequence goes on from NC_090439.1 coordinate 366,958,955, forward strand.
ACTGCATTGTAGAGTCAAGGAGAAGGACAGACGGAAGATAAGCTTCAAGAGGAGTATATCAAAAAGACTCAGAGCAAAAACAAAAGGACTCTCAGCAGTATTTCCCAAATCAACACACTTTGGTTTCACATAGCTGAGTACTAGGCTTCAGAGTTGTCATTATCATGGTTTCCCTCTGAAGTTGATAACTTCATTTTTCTAGTTGTTGAGGTAGTCCCACCCTGAGTCCTTCCATCTTCCTCCTCACTCCAAGTAATTCCGTCCCAGTCCCAACCTGAGTGAGATAGAACTGTAGTGCACTGCTGTTGAATAACAAGTAGAGAAACAGAATTGCAATATTTTGTATATATTTTTGTTTGTCAACTAAAGTAACTTGTCTGGTTTCTGAAGAAACAGAAAAAAGAGTGGACCAACCAGATATATTTTCACTAAGTTTAAAAGAGCCAGTTCATCTTCAAGAAAAATGATCACCCATCAGACACCATACATTGCAATTAATCGAAATTAGTTGAACACCATCTCTCACTGTCTGCCACTACATAAATCATTAATCATCACTCACAGCCACTCAAAAATATATCATCAATCATTGGTGCAATAGTTATAGTTACCTCTTATGATCGAAGCATGGTAGTAGGCACATATTTGCATCTTTGATGTAAGCAACACATTGGAATTGGTAGTCTTTTAAATCAATGATCTCCTGGGGCAGCTCTGCTATGTGATGCAAAAAAAACAGCATAGGCAAGAAAGGGGGACAGGCATTGCCTTCAATCTCCTGAAGGAATTGTGCAAGCTTCTTGACTGCATACTTGTCCAACTCCAATCTGGCCATACATGTGACTAGAAAATAGCAGGACATCATAAATCAGACACAAATATAATGTTCCACTAGGTACTTTTTTAGTGCAAAGAAAAAGTTCAACAATAAATAATTTAAATGTTCTATGGCTGCACTGAAATAATCATTGAAGGAAATGTGGGATCTCAAACTCAGGTGTTTCGCGCAGAAGTTGGTCAGATAATACACTTGACTCTGACCAATCATCCTCCTCCTCTGCTGTTTCAAGAATGGTGTAATTATGTGGTATGAATTGTTGGTTTAATTTTGATCATGGTCAATTTTGAGGTAAGAGACTGGTCCTTCTCACTGCAACAACTGTGTCAGCAGCACTGAACATATGCTGTGCAGACACACTGGCTACAGAACAAGCCAGATACTTCATTGCCAGCTGCTGAGCTGTGGCCATTGTTGCATCTTTTCACACCAAAACACCAATGGGTTTTTATCCACATAGATTTAATTTTGGTCATGCAGATATGCCTAGAACATCTTCTGAATGGTCATTGGTGCTGCCACTTGCTCATACTCTATTGCCTTTGCCTCTGCACTGGACGTAAGACCTTCCACTTGACACCAACCCAAGGCAGAGGTTGGGTCTGATTCTTCTGTTGCTGTCAGTCTTCTTGTTGCTGGGTTTGGCTCCTGTGAGAAAAGACTGGCCTCACTGGAAGTTGAAGGCAGCACCACAGAACTGGGGAGTGGGACTCTAGTTTACAGCCATTCTTCTTCCAGGTCTCCAGTCTGCTCAACAATCCACCTCTTGTATTTTGAAACGTCCCCTTGAGAAAAAGGAATGCAGGTGGGCAGATTTTTTTGTACTGTGGGTCAAGTAGTGTGGCACAGATGTACCCACTCGGACAACACAATGTAATTTTGCAGCCTTGCATCACAAGCCAAGAAAATAATTAAGTTATCAAGTAAGGCTTTCTCTTCTGGGTTTTCGTTCACACCTGTGACTGCAAACATTTAAGATACATTCTTTAGCTGGTACTGTGGCATATGCAAAATGGGATAGCTAGGCCCATCATACTGTCCTCCTTGCTAACTTCTCAGGTGAAAACCACAAATGGGAGAAACATCTTTGTTAGGCATTTGACTATGCCCCATTTGTTTACATCCATTGTCATAGCTTTCCCATTAGTATTCCCTCCTCTTTGAATGACAGTCATTGATATTTCTGTACTGCTCAAACAGATATTGCAACATGTAATAGGTCAATTTCCAATGTGTTGGTACCTCCTGTATTGGGATTTAACTGGTACTTTATTAGCATACTGAATAATCTGCAACTGCTTCCGGGCTTTAAAAGAATGGCTGAAATGAGTACAGATTCTTCTGCAGGTGATCAGTTTGTTGCTGACTATGTCTTCTTTTTTGAGAAAGTCTTGCACAACCAGGTTGATGCAATGACCCAAACACAGTACCCTAAAATAGCTACCGCCTGCCATGGCCTTGACTATATTGCTGCCATTGTCTGTGGCAACAAATCCAATTTGGAGTCTTCTGGGTCACTGCCATTCAGACACCTGGCTGTTAAATTCATCAAAGATGTTTGCAGTTGTATGTGATTTCTCCCTGGTAAACATGGTTATTGCTGCATGCCACAGAAAGCTCCTAAACCATTCTTCAGGGCCAGGCGATGTAGATAGTTGTTGCTTACCCCAGCAAAAGAGATCTAGCATGCAGTGATGCACATGTAATCAGTTGTCTGACAACTGGTCCACATGTCTATCGTCAGGTTGGATAGTGTGAATAGCACTTTGCTGCAAGGTTTGTCCAACCATTGCAGCACATCATGATGCAATGCCAGAAAAGCAACTCTGACAAAATAGGTCTAACATGTAACCTTCTATTTAGGGCAGATAGCTACCATATATTCTAAAAATCTCACTTCTTCCACAAAAGAAAATGGGTGGAGGTCCCGTGCTAACATTTCTGGCAGCTTCCATTGTACAAAAGTGCCATTGGGTGGTTGTGGTCATAGGATTCCTCCTGCCTAAACATGCCTGAAATAGTAGCTGGATTTTCTTCCTTTCAGGGGCCACTGATGCAAGTAACTTCTGAGAAGTAGGCAGGATTAGACTCAATGTGCGTCTTGGGGCAATCATTGTATGCTGTGGTGTCTCCATCTGAGTCTTGTGCCATTTTGAGGTAGCTGAGGCAGGTGATTCTGGTGCACTGTTGGAGACAGGGCTGTTTTGAGTGAGGATGTCACCCTCTTCTTTCTCATGACTTCCCATCGTGATTGGACTTGTAGCTCTTGAATCCTGGCTCGCCTCACCTTCACCACGACCAAGTTCAAGAATTTTTTTAAGGTGCTCCTTCCACCAGATTGTGTGATGTTTGCTCATATTTCTCATATTTCAATGTTCTCCTCCTGTTTGAAAAGGGTAAAAACATCCAAAACTGGGGAGGGGTAGTTTCTTATTAGGCCAGGGCCAAGACCTGAAGAAGAGCTTGAGGTAGGTGGGAGTGTCCTCAATTGCATCTCTGCAGTGCATACTTCTACTGAGGTAGGGTTTAGTGCAGGTCTCAGCTGAGGCTAGATAAATACAGAAACTGGTGGTACTACCACACCCCTCAGAGCAGAGTAGGTTGAATAGAAAGAGTAATGTCAGACTCCTCTGTGCCAGCTTCCACAATGACTAGCTAGTCATCACCATCCTCCTCATCATTTGCTTCCATAATTTTAAGGCTTTCAGGAACTTTTCTTTTCCCTTGCTTCTCCTGGGGTCTGGCAGACACTGCCAGGGTCCACTCAATGTCTACTTCTTCATCATCATAAGAAGAAGTGGTGCTTGAAGAAAGCAGTGGAATACCCTTTTTTTTCTTGCTGGAGATCTGGGAGCCAATGATTTCTAAAAGAGAAGGTCCTGGCTCAGCAGGAAGCTCAACCTCCTGTTCTGCTCTGACTTCAGGAATTTTTGCTGTTCCTGGCTGTGGCTGCCGTCCGCTTTGCTCTGTTTCCTGAAATGATTTGGTACTACTTTGTAAAAGGGGCAAATTCCATTTCAACATCAGTGCTTGTCGGCATTACCATGATTGCAGTGGCTGACTCAGTGACAGGCATGAGCTTGGGATTAGGTTGGAGTGGTTCTGAGGATGCGGGAGTGCTGGTCCCAGGTTCCTCCCCAAAGGCCAGTGTGGCAGGCACATGACTCCCAAAAAAGGTTGTGGTCAGTACACTAGTGTTGGAAAATTTCTTCTCACAAGTCACGTTCTTGACAGCACCTTTCTTTGGGCCCAGTCTAAAGCTCTCAGTTGGCAGTGGCAGGAAACTGCAAAAGCAGAAGCGACAAGAGGACTGATGTCACATTTGTTTGGTACAGGCCTTCTGTTTAGCAGTAGTGTAGGTGATTTCTTTGCTTCTCCTCTGCACCTAAAAGCAAACAAACAAGGCAATATAATTTAGTGTGATTGGTTACTTCGGTAATAATTAACAACAATTTAACCAACCATATTAAAGTCAAATCATTCCACCATACCATATAATTTAATTTCCAATTAGGATAACACAACACACAGATATAGCTATTTGCTTTATGTGCATCTATTCTGAAGGAGACCCCTGTGGCAGTCTGCAAGGCACACTGATGAATGGAATAATCCTTTAAAAAGCTAAAGTTAGTGTGCACCTTTGGCAGACAAGGTTGTCCGGGGGCAGTGGAATAATTAAAGAATACAAATTTAAGTTAGTGTGCACCTATGGCAGGCAAGGCAAGGTTGTCTTTGGGAAATGGAATAATCACTAATCCTAATGTGCCTGCAGAGCACCTACTCTATGGAAGGTAGGGTGTCCAAGAGGAAATAGAATTATATCTAAATAAAATAAATGCTGGTGTGCAGCTGTGCACATATGGTGGATGGAACATGTCAAATTGCAAAAAAAAGAATAGAAAACAAAGCAGAAATTAAAAATACATTAACATTTTAAGTAAAGAATAAAAATATAAAACATTAAAACAATAAACAAAAATAAAAAATAAAAAATATCAAAATGTAAAAAAAAGAAAAACAACAATAATGTTATGCTGATGTTTGTATGAGAGTACGAGAAACCTATTGTGAGTCAAGAAGTTGCAAAAACTGCATGTAATATAAAACACTGTTCATCCTTATATTCATAATATACATATACTAAGAAGATGCTCAAGCATATTATTAAACTAATGATACTACATCCATGCAGGCCTATGGCAAAAGCACACTGGCTTAATGCAGAAACTGGATGCCAGCCACATGGTCAAATAAGAACAGCTAGCAAGAACACTTAGAGAACAAAGAACACATGCAAGCCTTTGGCAAAACCACACTTGCTCGATGCACAAAATGGCCACAAGTCACATGCTGAAAAAACAACAGCAAACAAGGAGGCATGGAGAACAAAGAACACATGCAAGCCTCCAGCAAAAGCACACTGGCTGGATGCACGAAATGGCTTCAAACCACATGGTAAAAATACAACTGAGAGTACGGAGACATGGAGAACAAAGAGCACATCCAAGCCTATGGCAAAAGCACACTGGCTGGATGCACAAAATGGCCTCCAAGCACATGGTATAACAACAACAGAGAACAAGGAGGCATGGAGAAGAAAGGACACAAGCAAGCCTATGGAAAAAGCACACTGGCTGGATGCACAAAATGGCTACCAGCTACATGGTCAAACGACAACAGTGAGCAAGGAGGAATGGAGAACAAAGAACACATGCAAGCCTATGGCAAAGGCACACTGGCAGAGTACATAAAATGGTCTCCGAGCACATGGTTAAACAACAACAACAGCAAGGAGGCATGGAGAACAAAGAACACATGCAAGCCTATGGCAAAGGCACAGTGGCGGAGTACATAAAATGGCCTCCGACCACATAGTCAAACAACAACAGCAAGCAAGTAGGCATGCATAAAAAAGAACCCATGCAAGAGTATGGCAAGAACACCCTGGCTGGATACACAAAATTGCTGCCAGTCACATGGTCAAACAACAACAGTGAGCAAGGAGGCATGGAGAACATAGAACATAGGCAAGCCTAATGCAAAAGCACACTGGCTGGATGCACAAATTGGCCGCCAGAAACATGTTGAAATAGCAACAGCTAGTAAGGAGGCATGGAGAACAAAGAACACATGCAAGTCTATGTCAAAAGCACACTGGCTGGATGCACAAATTGGCCTCCGACCACATGGTCAAAGAATAGCAGCAAGCAGGGAGGAACAGAAAACAAAGAACACATGCCAGCATATGGCAAAAAGCACACTGCCTGGCAGCAGAAAATATTCCCACAAGCCATATGGTCAAACAACAAAAATGATCAAGGAGGCATGGAGAACAAATAGTACATTCAGGCCAATGGACACAGACTACACAAAACAGCATCTGGCCACATGGCATGGAGAACAAAGCCAAAAAGATGTGAAATCTTACTGGCCAGAGAAAGGAGGCATAGTAACACTGAAGAAAACACCACCATTAACTCAGCAGTGCAGGACATAAAAATTAATTAAGCTACAAAAAATTTACAACAGCACACATTCTCCAATGACATCAAATGTTACCCCACATATCCACTTATGCATGAAAAAAAAATGAAAAAATACAAAATACAAACAATAGCCAGCATTTGTAATTTATTCCAATGCCATCCCTGCCCTAAATGATGATTTAAAAAACGTATACCACAGAAACATTTCTTTCATGCACTGATGACTGGTACTGGGTTACTGGCAGGATGGCCCATTGGAAAACTAGGCCACATAGTAAGATAAATGAATATTGCAAATGTAGCAAACATGAAAAAAGTACTGAACTGTGCAACATTTTTCCTTTACAAAAAGTGAACAATGAAATCCAAAAAAACAAGTAGGCCCCTACTGAAACTCCACGCCACCTACCACAATGAAATTTAAAAGTCAAATAAAAGTGCAAGGAAATACTGCTGCTTACCCTATAAAACAAACAAACACCCTTATACAGTAATTTTTAAAAGTATGAGATATCACAAAAACAAACGGCCTGATTTAGAGTTTGGGAGATGGGTTACTCCATCACAAATGTGACGGACATCCCATCCACAGTAACACAATGTCAATAGGATATAATTGCATCGTAACACAGAGGACAAGATATCCATTACATTTGTGATGAAGTAACACCATTCGCCATATTCTATATCAGGCCCATAGTCCTTAAACCCAAAGGTATATATCAAGCAGAGAATGAGAGTGATCCTTCCGTCTCAAAATCCAAGTGAAAAGTGACCAGGAAATCGACCAAACTTTGGGAGGAGCCTGCTGGTCAGGAACAGGAAGTTGGACTCTCTAGGGCACTTCCTTCCTGTTGGAAAAAAATATATATAATGGCTTGTCTCTATAAAAACCAACTTGAAGTAGAAAATCCACTAGAAAATGTCCCTTTGAGTAGTAAATTTAGCTGCTTCTCGAGTTCAATTGTGCTTGGGAGCATCACTAAAATGGCACCATCTCGTCAGGAACATGCTCAAGCAGGAGCAAAATATCACACGTGTGTGCTACCAGTCTGAGAATATTGTGGCGATTATGAGCAGGTGCCGAAAACAAATCTTGTGTGCATGAACGGAAAAGAAGACTTCTGCTTTGCAACAGATGGGGGAATTTGAAATCTCCATGCTGCTCCACGTAGTGCAGACTGCCAGAATTACAAAGAACTCAGTGAACAGAGTGCATTTTACTGCCTGGGCCTAGTTTTAACCTAGAGCTTCTGGGTTTCCTTCTTTAATTGTTGCCTAGCACCGAGATACCCATTCCCAGGTGATACATGCACTATATCATATTAAATTAACATAATATAACAGTAGTTTCAACTAATGAACCCTTTCAGAGTTCAAGAATTTTATTACAGATGAGTTGAAAGGTCTCCTCTTTTGATTCTTTGCTCCTTGTGTAATAGCTTCAGCCTCTAACCTTGGCAAAGTCTGCACATTTATGCAATCTGTCATTGTCAACAGCTACTGTTCCTCTTCTACTGGAAAGGTGCTTCAAACATTCTTGGCATACCCAAAAATATCAGCTAACTGCATTTGCCATCTCTTTATTTCCCTTCCAGCCAAACAGATAGAGAAACATATTACCTCTAAGCCAACAATCTACAAGAAGAGACTAAGGGGGTTATTACAACTTTGGAGAAGGTGTTAATCCGTCCCAAATGTGATGGATATACCACCAGCCGTATTACGAGTTCCATAGGATATAATGGACTTGTAATACGGCTGGTGGTATATCCGTCACTTTACCGTCACTTTTGGGACGGATTAACACCTCCTCCAAAGTTGTAATAACCCCCTAAATCTTGTTTTCAGTATGTCTGTGGGGAGCTCATGTATCACACTTTCATGTAACTACACAAAATTAAGGCTCAATTATGGGAAACCCAGATATGTAATTTCTCCCTATATTTTAGGGCACAGTGCATCCTCAAGTCTCATTTTGGGATGGGAAAGCATTTAAACAAGAGAACCGTAAAAAACAGCTGCTCAATTTTGTTGATCCTGGTCATTCATGGTTAATTTATACTGCTAATTAATATAAATTGCACCAATCACAGTAAATATTTGCTCTAAACTGTGCATAATTATGCACTGTGGTGTAATTTCAGGAATTTCATGTAACAGCTAATGCAAAATTATCAAAATGACATAAACCGCAGCGTAAGTCAAATTTCTCCCAGGCATAGTTTTCAGTCCGATCTTGCTTCTCTTTTATCCATGAAAGATGATCTTAGCACCATTTTGAACCAATGAAGCACAGAATGATCTGGTCCCACTTGACCTCTCTGCAACTTTAGGCACTGTCTTCTAAGCTATGCTTATACAATGTATTTCTGCCATACGGTGCACGTATCTACTCTTAGGTGGTTTGAACCTTTTCTGGCAGATAAAACTCAAGGTGTTTTCCTGCTGCCAATTCAATTGCTCAGATTTGGGTCCATCTGTGGGGTCTGTCAAAGCTGCTTGTTAAGCATGGCATTATTTAAAAATTGTATTGCTCCACTCTCAGCAATGTTTATGTCTTTTTTATTTATTTATTATTATTATTATTATTCATGCCTATGCTGATTACACAAACATGTGGTATACATTTCCACCACCATCTCTGACACCTAAGAACCTTTCATCACAGGTATTTTGGCTGTGGCCAAAGAGACAAGTTGCAAGAGTCACAAAAGCTTGGAACTCAGTTCTGAGAAGACAGTGATACTACTATTTGGTATCCAACATTCTATCAAGTTGTATACATGTTCACATCTTGAATAGTGGGTAACCCCTACTTCTCCTTCCTGCATGAGAAACCCAGGGGTCCTGTTTGATACTTAGCTATTCTTTGCATTCCAGGTCTTGCACATTACTTCCTCAAGGCATTCAGGGTGCTCTCTGAGGTTATTTCTAACCTTCCCATTGCTTCTTGAAAAGCCATCATCTATACATTAATAACTTGCTGCCCGGACTACAGAGATTCTGTTTATCTCAGTATGCCAGAATATCTGATTAACAGGTGTCAAGTGGTTCAGTATTCCACAGTTCTGCTCATTCGTGACCTAAAACATCATGAATCAATGAGTCATCATCTTAAACTTCTCCAATGGTTTCCCTCTAAAAGCAGTCCATTCCTTGAGCATAAAGCATGACATAGTTCAGGACCCATTTGAAAAAACGTGCTTTCTTACCAACTCACTTGTGCCTTATGTTCCACCACTTTTAGCCTCCTTAGACTTACATGCACGTGATGTAGTCATTTGGGTGGCTGCAATTCTCCTACATAGCTCAAAACACTTGGAATACCATACTTGCGCCCACAAACATTTCATTGGTTGCTCTTTTTTTGGAACAGCTCAAAACATTGCTGTTCTATAATTTTGAATTTCTTTTTTGTGACTTCTTCAGTGCACTGAAGCCTATATTCCATCTTTTGTACCAAGACAATGTATTTGTTAATTTATTCATCCATCTATCCAGTCATTGACATCCAACTTTGGCTAAGTTCAGTGCAGGATTTGAGCCTCTGGATGTGGTTGGGTGAAGATGTTTTTAGGTAGAGTTGGGTATAATGTGCCTACTAATGGAACTGAGGGCCTCATTACAAGGCTGGTGGTCCAAAGACTGCAACCCTTGTGGTGATGGTCGGACTGCCACAACTGTGGCAGTCCAACCACCACATGACAACCCTGGTGTGCTGACCTACCAGGGGACCGCCGTCCCCGGTGGTTACATGGTTCCCGACGGTCTGACAGCAGTATGAGTTGTACTCAGCAAGGGAGGTGTTGAGTTCAGAGCAGCCTGGCTGATAACTACTCAGCTTTCTGCCAGCCTTCTCATTGCTGGGTCCCCGCCATGAGAAGGCTGGTGGAAAGCCAGTGCCGAGGGCCACAAAGGGCCCTTCCATTGCCTAGGGTATTGTAGGGCCCCCCGCCACCGACCGTCAGAATTGGCACTGTCTGCTTTGCAGACAGTGCGCATTCCAAGGATTCTGTGTGCTACAATATAGGCCTTACCTCCCTTAAGACTAATACCATAGCACTTTCCTGCCAGGCATCGGTGCAGCAAACACGTACTACAATGTTCCCGCCGGTCAGCCCGGTGGCAACATTGTAATACGCTTGGGGGGACTCATATGCCTTGGGGGAGTTGTCCTCCCCGCGAGTTTGGTGGTCTCTCTGTGGGATTGCCAAACTCATAATAAGCCTCTTAGGCTGCAGTGTGCAAGAATGGATTGAGAGTTTTTGTGTTAAGGTTTTAAAAATGACAGGAGGAAAGACCTCTAAGGGTACTTTACAGGAGACAGGGAGTTGCCTTTCATCTTGTGGGACCTATTTACATCAGTTGGCACCGTTTGGTGAGGTAGGATATGAAGCCTTTCAAAGATAATGCCTGAAAATCCATGCGTCTGTTTCAAGGTGTTCAGTAAAGCTAGATGCTTGACTTTGTTGAAGGCTGTAGATAAGGCAAGCATGACCAGATGAATGAGGTTGTTCTTGTCATTGAAGAGAGGGTTTTGTCATTTACTTGAACCATGGCTGTCTAAGTGATGCAACAGTGTTTGATGTTTGATTGGCAGCCTTATACGTGACTATTCTTGCTAATGTGTTCCTGTAGCTGTTTGTGACCAAGTGCTCTGCAAAGAGCGGGGTTTATTCAAGTCTGTGGAAAGGTGTTTGACTGCTTAGAAAGGTGTGTCTTTTGTGTTACACCGGGGGCATTTGAACAAACTCTGCACATGTGGCAACATTTTTATCAAATCAGTTAGTGATTAATGTCACATTGAAGTTTCTTTGAATATTATCTTACTTAATGGTACTTGGTGCATCACAAGCGTGTAAAATTTCCAGTTCTGGTATGAGGAAAAAAAGTTATGATCCATGTATCTCCCTCAACGTATCTGAAGATAATGCGTATTGACACATAACAATTCCAGCGTCTGCCAGGCATATGTATTTACTTTTGTTGCAAGTTCTGGCATACTGAAACCAAAAAAGCAAACAATCCACAATATTTAAAAAGCTTTACTTTAATCCATGTGTAAGATAAATACAATGAAATAATTGCAGACATCATTTAAATCGCCTTGAGAGCATAAGCATTAAATGTAAATCTAATGAATACTGGCAGAACATTATATTCAAGTCACTTTCAAGTCCCTCCATGTCTGATCTTAAAGTATCACAAGCATTGCCACATCAAGGGTCAGTTATACAATTGAATCAAGACACATTCCTCTCTCTACTTTATTTACATTTATCCTGTTTCAACGGTTGTCTGTATTGCAAGGCTGTGCTGGAAATATGTAATAGGGCAAACAGCCTCAGGTGACCTTGGATGGCTCAATCTAAAGCCTTACTGCTCTTCTAGCTGGAATGTCATCAAAGTCCCTGTCTTTCTCCCTAAGAGGGAAATGAACAGATACTATATACCATTATACCATTTGGAATGTTTATTTTGAGAAAAATAAACCTCATGAGCAAGATGTAAGGTTAGAGAAATAACATAAGGATTCCCTTGCACACACATTTGAAAATTTAAAGCTAGTCTGCGCTTGCCTAAGCACTGCAAATGCATAAATATATCAGTATATGACCTAGAAGCATAGGATATATGTATTGAATAGGATGCACATTGTTGAACAATAATGAAAATAAAAGCATGCTCTATTGTAAATAAATAACGTATTAACAATTACAATGAACAAATGCATATACATACAAATATGGGGGTCTCTTAAAAGACATATAACACAAAATATATAACACTATCACTTCTTTTGAGTGACTCTTAAATGAGAGGTTTTCCTTGTTAAAAGAATTACATAACTAGTTACTGGTATTTATTTAAAGCACAACTAGCTGAGGAGTGAAGGAGCATTATACATTATGGAGATTGTTGATAGATGATGGAACAATAGTGTGTACATACGTGGAAATTTACATCCTGGTATCACTCAAATACATTTCACATATTTAAATTTTGGGGTGCATGATAATGTACTCAGAATCACACAAAGTTCTCTCAAGTGCCAAGGCCATGCTTTGATCTTATGTCTCCAGGTTCCGTTGTCTGTAGCCTATCCGTTGGGACAGATCTACTTCTTTTGCCATCAATGTAATTAATTTTAAAGTCACACCAGTGTAATATTGTCAGATAATTCATTAGTATCATGCTAAGATCTGAATTCATGGATATCATATTTAATGTAGTTAGAAAAAAGTATTTGCACTTTATGTTATGGTGTGTGGGATGGCATTGAGTACGGAAAGGAAAACCCCTCTCCTTTTGCATTGCTTAGGCCCTGAGGTCAAGAGGTATTCAAACATCTTCTTCATTTGGATGATGCGGAAGCTCAGGGCCTTAATGCATTTGAAGTAAGCATAAACATATTGCATAAAAATTACTTACTTAAGGTGAGTACCATACTAGAGACATACCACTTTGGGAGGGAGGTCTAAAAACCACAGGAATAGGTAGAGATTTATGTGACATTTTTAAGGAAATTTGCATCCACATGTAAGTTTGAGGGTAATCAGGTAGAACGTATCATGGAACAGTTTATGTTGAGACGCAACATAGAAAATGTAAGGAATGAGTTGTGGCAAAAGGATGATCCCAAGTTAGATGAAGTATTGCTGGTAATTAAAAGCTTGAACATTCATTGGGATGTGTGGAGGTGATTAAAAAGAAAAATCGAGCTGAGGGAAAAATCATGTACAGAACCTTGTTTAAGTGAAAGCAGAACATGACAATTGTGATCTTACACAAAACAAAACAATTACTGTAAAGTGGTATAGTTGTGGTGCGATTGGACACATGGCCAATGACAAAAAATGTACTGCGTTGGATGGTATGTGCATAAACTGGGGGTCAAAGGTAATTGTGCTAAGAACTGTAGGTCCAAAGGAAAAACCAACAAGGTAAAAGAAGTAGAGATGGATGATAAACGAAAAGAGTGTGATTATGAAGATGTACAATGTGGTCAAATAATTCTGCAGGTTCAAAATACAGGAAGGCAAGGGCCATAGGATTATATGTATGCAAATGGCTCACTTGTAAAAATGCTGCTTGACTCAGGAGCAACAATTATGTTGATACCTACAATATTTTATGAAAAGAAGCTCGCAAAATGGTGAAATTGCTCACACTGGATATAAGACTATTTGGCATATGGTGGTCAGCCGATCAAGTTAGCTGGTTACTTTCTAGGTGAAGTAGAACACAAAGGTCACATCACTGCAGAAAAGGAGTACGTATCAGGTAAAGGTGATGTCATAATGAGTTGGAGACATCAAGGAGATTTAGATGTGATGTGCTTGATCCCAATAGCATGCCTCCAAAAGTGTTGAGGGAAGTCAAAGACAGTAAACACAAAGAAAAGATTAATAATCTCTCTGATTAGAGTAGATTTCAAAACAATGACCAGAACCAAATGTCAGACAACAGCAAGTATAATTGATCTGAGGATTTTCTGGAAGTTTTCAAAGAGGCATTGGGTTGTTTGCCTGGGTATGCTCACAACATAGAAATAGATGAGAATGCTGTGACAGTAGTGTGTAAAGTATGAGCGGAGCTGTTATCTATGAGACATGCAACGAACAATGAAATATACGGGGCGGAAAAGGAAGGTATAATTCATGAGGAGGAAGAGGCAGAATGGGTATCACCTGCAGTATTAGCAAGAAAAGCTTCTAGGGACATCCGGTTCTGTGTGGACTTAGGAGGACTGAATAAGGCTGCAGTTGTGGACAGATATCATCTGCCTAATATTAGTGAAACATGACTCAGTTGGAAGGTGCTCAAGTATTCTCACAAATCCTAAAGTACACTGTCCTTCATGAATAGACAGAGGTTACAGAGGCCCTTCTATGTTTAGACGTTAAATCCCTGACACACCCACTGGATGTCATGCTTCATCATTGGGTTTTCCCCTCTTCGGACTGGCACTGCAATGTCCAATAGGCCCCAAGAGGGGGCTCAGTGCCATAGATATTTTAAAGTGCCTGCCAAGAAAATAAGTAGAAAAAAATTCAGAATTACTAGAGAGAACAGAGAGCTGGAAAGAAATAGATTAAAATTGGCTCGAGAACCACATTGCAACAGATTTATTGTAAATGATGGGTCTCAGTCAAGGTTAAAAATGAAGAAGAGTAGGGAGGAAATAATGTTCCTCTACTCAATCCAACTAAGTGCAGGGTAAAAAATAAGCCTTAGAACGGAATTTGCATATTCATATTTATTGCAATATGTTGAGGTTGTTCATGTTTACCTTGCTTATTTTCACAATCCTGATTCTGTGACTTGACATTATTATTCTAATCATTACAGCTCATGCATTTTATTGCAGATTGTAGTCTTTTCAATAAATATATTGAAAACTATCCTGCAAGAGGGTTCCTGAGTCCATGATGTAGGAGTGACTCAGTCACCTGCAAGTAGAGGTGCTGCCACATGTAATCCAGCAGTCTCATAGAGATAAGAGAGTCCTTATGGCACTATTTGGCTTGATCACTGCAGCCTCAGCATTTCTGAGAGAAATGGAGGATGTACTGGCTGTGTTACAGGGTGTAATGGTATATCAAGGAGATGTACTGGTTCTTGGTGTAGCGCAGGATGATCATGGCGCAAAGTTGAGATTGGTGTTGAAAGGGTTCAAAGAAAGAGGTTTGACGCTAAAGGAGAACAAAAGTAGATTAAAATGTGAAGAGATTGTATATCTAGGACAAAAGTTGTTGGATGCAGTTGTAGAACCAAATAAATAGTTTTTGGACACTTTAAGGAAGCAGCTGATCCCAGAAAATAAAGAGGATTTAATTAGGTTTCTGGGAATGCAGAGTATTATCATAAATGTATTCCCCATTTTATGAGCAAAGTTTATAACATGAGAAGTCTATTAAAGAATGGGGTAAAGGTAAGTTGGTCTGGACAGTGTGGCAAAGAATGTGAGGATCTAAAAGAAGCTTTAATTAATGTGCCATCATTAAAAAGTTTCAATATGCAGAATAAGTCAACTCTTATTGCAGATGCAAGTGAAAAGGGACTGGGGGCAGTATTAAAACAAGGAGTGCCAAGAAATATGTCTAGAAGCCTGAAGGAATCGGAACACCAGTATTTTGTGTTAGTAGCCACCACCCCACTAATTTATTTTTCCATTCTCTGGCATCTAGTAGACCTTTGGCCCCCGGGGAGTGGATCGGGGGTAATTGCCCCATCTGCCCACCGGTGGGCAGAACAACTCTGGCCCCATTTATTTGGGGTGGGGTGGGGTTATGGCCATATCCCCACCCTCTTTAAAAAAAAAAAATCGTCTCTGGTGGCCTTTCTGCCACCGCTTGGGGGCAGATGGGCCTTCAAAAAATAGGCGGAAATGCCCCCCTTGGCCAACAGTAATGTGCCCTATGGGGAGCGACCCTTGCCCAAGCGGCTGCCCCCAAACAAAACACATACACACCAACCCCTGGTGCTTAAGTGGTTTGTGCCGCCAAGGGGGGCATAAATGGCCTAACATAAATTTGCCCCCCCAGGGGAGTGAGCCTTGCATAAGGGGTCCCCCCCCTTGCGTGAAATTGGAACAAAAATAAATCCCTGGTGCCTAGTGGATCTGCCCCCCTTGAGGGCAGATCGTCCTAATAAGAAAAGTCTGATCTCCCCCCAAGGAGAGGCATATATGGCCTAAAATAAATGTACCCCCCCATGGGAATGACCCTTGCCAAGGGGGGTCAGTCCCCTTGCATGAAATTGAAGCAAACAAATAAAAATCCCTGGTGTCCAGTGGTTTGCCCCAAGGGGGTAGAAATGGCCTAAAATAAAATTGTCCACCAGGGGAGTGACCCTTGCCTAACAGGTTGCTCCCCACATCTAAAAAAAATAAAACAAAAAAACAAAAAATTATCCCTGGTGCCTAGAGGTTTCTACCCTCCCCCCTCCCGGGGGCAGATCAGCATAATTACAAATTTACAAACAAATTTGCCACCCCCAGGGGAGCGACCCTTGCCTAAGGGAGTCGCTCCCTTTATGTGAAATTGACCAAAACAAAATCCCTGGTGTCTAGTGGGTTCTGACCCTCTTGGGGGCAGATTGACCTAATAAAAATAGGCCGATCTGCCCCCAAGGGAGGAAGAAATGGGCCAAAAAGATTTTTCCCCCCAGCGGAGTGACCCTTGCCTAAGGGGTCACTTCCCACTTCTAAAAAAAAACAAAAAATGATCCCTAGTGCCTAGAGAATTAACTACAATAGGCCAATCTGCCCCCAAGGGGAGCAGAAATGGCCTATAACAAATTAGCCCCTACAGGGGAGCAATCCTTGCCTAAGGGGTTGCTCCCCACGTCTAAAAATAAATAAAAAATGATCCCTAGCGCCTAGAGGTTTAACTACAATAGCCCAATCTGCCCCCCCAGGGGAGCAGAAAAGGCCTATTACAAATTAGCCCCCACAGGGGAGCGATCATTGTCTAAGGGGTTTCTCCCCTTGAATTAAATTGACAAAAAAAATAACATCCCTTTTGTCTAGTGGTTTCTGACCCTCTTGGGGGCAGATTGACCTAATAAAATTAGGCCAATCTGCCCCCAAGGGGGGAAGAAATGTCCCAAAAAGATTTTTCCCCCCAGGGGAGCGACCCTTGCCTAAAGGGTCGCTCCCCACGTCTAAAAAAAAAAAAAATTACCCCTAGTGCCTAGAGGTTTAACTACAATAGGCCAATCTGCCTCCAAGGGGAGCAGAAATGACCTATAATAAATTAGCCCCCACAGGGGAGCAATCCTTGCCTAAGGGGTTGCTCCCCACATCTAAAAAAAAATAACAAATGATTCCTAGCGCCTAGAGGTTTAACTACAATAGGCCAATCTGCCCCCAAGGGGAGCAGAAATGGCCTATAACAAAGTATCCCCCACAGGGGAGCGATCCTTGCCTATGGGGTTTCTCCCCTTGCATTAAATAGACAAAAAAAATAACATCCCTTGTGTCTAGTGGTTTCTTCCCCTCTTCGGGGCAGATTGACCTTATAAAAATAGGCCGATCTGCCCCCAAGGGGGGGAAGAAATGGCCCAAAAAGATTTTTCCCCCCAGGGGAGCGACCCTTGCCTAAAGGGTCGCTCCCCACGTCTAAAAAAAAAAAAAAAATCCCTAGTGCCTAGAGGTTTAACTACAATAGGCCAATCTGCCCCCAAGGGGAGCAGAAATGGCCTATGACAAATTAGCCCCCACAGGGGAGCAATCCTTGCCTAAGGGGTTGCTCCCCACATCTAAAAAGAAATAAAAACTGATCCCTAGCGCCTGGAGGTTTAACTACAATAGGCCAATCTGCCCCCAAGGGGAGCAGAAATGGCCTATAACAAATTAGCCCCCACAGGGGAGCAATCCTTGCCTAAGGGGTTTCTCCCCACATCTAAAAAGAAATACAAATGATCCCTAGCACCTAGAGGTTTAACTACAATAGGCCGATCTGCCCCCAAGGGGGGATGAAATGGCCCAAAAATATTTTCCCCCCCAGGGGAGCGACCCTTGATAAGGGGTTGCTCCCCACGTAAAAAAAAGAAAAAAAAGAAAATGGTTCCTAGAAGTTTAACTACAATAGGCCAATCTGCCCCCAAGGGGAGCAGAAATGGCCTGTAACAAATTAGCCCCCACAGGGGAGCAGTCCTTGCCTAAGGGGTTGCTCCCCACATCTTAAAAAAAATAAAAATGATCCCTGGTGCCTAGAGGTTTAACTACAATAGGCCAATCTGCCCCGAAGGGGAGCAGAAATGGCCTATAACAAATTAGCCCCCACAGGGGAGCGATCCTTGCTTAAGAGGTTTCTCCCCTTGCATTAAATTGACAAAACAAATAACATCCCTTGTGTCTAGTGGTTTTGGCCTAAAAAAATAGGGCAATCTGCCCCCAAGGGGAGGAGAAATGTCCCAAAGATAATTTTGCCCCCAGGCAAGCGACCCTTGCCAAGGGGTCGTTCCCCACATCTAAAGAAAATAAAACAACAAAAAAAACATGATCCCTAGTGTCTAGAGGTCTCCCCTGGGGCAGATCGGCCTAATTAGAATAATGCAAAAAAAAAAAAAACATGTCTAGTGGGCATTTCTGCTGACCGATCACTTCACGATCAGGCAGCAGAAATGCTGAGAGAGACATTGAAGGAAAGGAAAGGCCTTTCCTTTCCTTTGATGCCTCTCTCGCCCCCTTCACGTGATCAGAAGAGAAATGCTTTTGCATTTCTCAGCCGATCCATGCTGGTGGGGGCAGCCTCTGATGAGGTCAACACGCAATTGTGTGCTGACATCATCAGACACCACAGGGGGTCATGGGGGGGTGGAAGGGGAAGCGATTCCCCTTCCAGCCCTGCCCTTGGGATGGGATGCAAGGCCCTCAGGGGGTTAAGGTGCCTATAATGTTTAAGTTGAGGATAGAAATGTATGTAAGTGTGTAACTATTTAATGTCAAATGGTAAAAGAAGGGAGATGTGTGATATCTTGTAAAATTGGTAGAATCTAAGGGATGGAAAGTACAGTGTAGACTGTTGCTGGGTCTGAGAAGGTGGAGAGCTCCTGAGGTTCTGAGGCTTTCAGCTGGGGCAGTACCTTGGAGGTTATGGGAGGCTGAGGCATTTAACCTGTATATTTAAAATAAAGACCATTTGAACTAAACAGAAAAAGGATCTTTTCTACACTACTATTCTTGAATGACAAATGACCTGTCTGCTTTAATCTTGTTTACTTTTTTGTGTTTGTAATGCACCGATTACCCAATAATCGCTGGTGTGTGAATTTGCTAAACTGTCTCCAAGAGAATAGAAGAGAATCAAGCGCAAGTAAAGGTTCCATGGATGATCACAAGATGAGTTTAATACCTCTTGGCAACTGTATTGATCATATTTGAGTAATGCCTATTCAAATAGGCACAAAAGACATCATATCACAGTGTAATATGATGTATGCAATGGTTATCAAAAATTCATGCAATATTTGTTTCATTTTTACGGACGTTACCAGCGACTACATTTTTACAGTTGTGTTATGTGCTCATCTTACATCTCATTGTAAATTTTATAATGAATTGGCCCTCTTTATGAGCCTGCCCTTAATTCCAATGGTGCCTCTTAACAGCAGTTACCAGACCTGGTTCTCTGGCAGAATATTGAGGACAGAAATATCATGCAGCAAAAATATAGTAGCAAAAATATACAGGGCAAGAATATCGAAAGAGTATGTGCAAATAGGTACGTATAGATTTATTATACTTAACTCCACTTCTATGCATCTTGATGATACATATATGTCAAAGTACAGACATGTGGAGATCCAGAAAGAAACTTACCTTCACAATATTCTTGTCCTTGATCTTCAAACCAGGACATTTTGACCACATGATAATTTATTATCGATATTATGATCAGTCACCACCAAACCACCTTGAATTATGCAATCCTTGGGAACACCGCAGATCTCTTTACTGCTCAAAACAGCTAAAATGTATTTGTTGAAGCCCATTGGAAAGTGAAGACTTACTGGGGGGATATGAGTGTGAATTAGCAACTCCTCCAGTGATTCATCATTCTTTAATAGACCCCCGGGTTCCATCTCACAGCACCCTGGATGTTGCCATTCCTTGATGTACCCACTTTATTGGTTACTCTGTGATAAGGAAATACTGGCAACGTTTCCAGGCAGCTCATAATATGGGCTCAAATAGCACATGACTGACACAAAGGAGATGGTGTGAGAAAAGCTGATGTTGACAGACGTTTGAGGTGGT
Organism: Pleurodeles waltl; assembly: GCF_031143425.1. NCBI lineage: Eukaryota > Metazoa > Chordata > Amphibia > Caudata > Salamandridae > Pleurodeles > Pleurodeles waltl. Next base: position 366,979,053 of record NC_090439.1, read on the forward strand.
AGGAATTGAAATAGCCTGATGCTCCACCTAAACCTTGCAGCAATATACATTTTGATAATGGAAATTTGCAAATCACTTGCACTAACTACTTCTCTTTTATACCCTCCTCACTATAAAAGCCAAAGCTTGGCTTGCGGCATCAAGCATCTTTATGCTGAGAACTGGATGGTCGACTCTTGAATAGAAGAAAATTACATCAAACTGTAATTCTGTAAAGAATTTGCCCTAAAGTTTAGGCAATTGGTTTCTGTATTGCCACAACCCTGGGGCCTACTACCTCCCTGGGGCATTAATCAAATTGTGTGTGGGGAGCCGAGAGGCCCCCCACAGCCTCAGGGACCACCACTTCCCAAGGGCTGTGCCACATTGGAGGGGAGGCCACACAGCCCCCCTAGAGGACCCACTGATGGCTCTGGGGACAGCCACCCCCAAGTGTTGGCTCCTGCTATGCCCCAAGTTGCCCACCCCTGGGATGCAAGTATGTGTGCAGGGAATAGAGATGGAAGCTTTGCTTCAGCATCCAGGGAGCTTCTACTTAAAGCAGCTCCTTGGTTGCTGGAGCAATGGGACCATGGGGGAGGCTTTGAAGCTTTTCTTCAGCAACCAGGGAGCTTCTACCTAAAGCAGCTCCTTAGCTGGTGAAGCATTGGGGCCGTGGGGGAGACCTGAGGCTCTCCCTGCAGTCCCCGATAGCCCATAAAGGGCAAGGAAAAAAATGTGAGGTGATAGACCTTCACTGTTACATTTTAAGATTCGACTTCAGCAGTAGTCATTTCCCCCCTTTAATTCTTTTCAACTACAAATGTTTTAGGCTTATACAGAAAGGTGATCTTACTATTTTAAATTGAGAAATCCATTTTTATTTTCAATTTATGCAGAAATATATAATTCTGAAAATATCATACATCAAAGACTAAAAAACTCTCTATCTCTAACTCTTTCCCTCACTCTCTTTTTCTCTCTCACTTTTTCAGTCCCTTTCTCCTACTCACACACCCACTCAGACCCTCACGGAGCAACTCAGGGAACTACTCAAACACTCACACACCTACTCACAGACCCTCTCAGACCCTTGTGCAACCACTCACAGCCCCACTCAGTCTCTCACGCATCCACTCACAGACCCATTCAGACACTCATGCACCCACTCACAGACCCATTGACATCCTCCTGCGCCCACCGACAGACCTGTGCAGATACTCATGTACCCAATAAAACACTGATGCATGCAGTCTCACACCCAGACAGAGATTCTCACAGCCATTCTCACCCCCAAATACAGCCTCTTTCACCAATCCTCACACCCAGAGAACCAGGCCGCAGCCAACTTCCACCATGCAGGGCCCAAGGGCCATGTGCAGAGTAGGGTTGGCTGTTTAGGGGGTTGGCCCCAAGGACAAGCTGCAGGCCAGGCCTTGTGGACAACCTCTGTTGTGCATGGGTGAAGTACATGCACAGTGTAAGGTTGGGTTTCTTTTAGGGGGTAGCATCAGGCCAGCCCCTGTAACCAACCACTGAGAAGCATGGACAAAGGCCATGCACGGCGGTGGCTGGATTAGTGCATAGTAATGAAAATTACTATACGTTAAAAAAAAACGGAAAAAAAAACAAAGGTTACAGGGACGTTATATTTGTGTTCTGAATTTACTCGTAAAAAATCCAGGAAATTCAGCAGTTATAGTTATTTCCAATAACTATAATTCACCCCTCTAGGTAACTATAACTCTCACCCTCACCATGCACTGCTAATTACCCCACATATTACAGCACTTATGACAACTTCTATAATGTCATTAAAAATCTAAGAGAAACATTACCAATCATATTCTTGAAGACAAAGTTATAGTCACTTGAAATAACCCTAACCATAACTTATGCATTTCTTAGGTTTTGCACCAGTAAATTCAGATCGTAACTATAAAGTCCCAGTTACCGTTGGTTGTTTCAATATCTATATCTATATATATATATATATATATCTATATATATATATATATAGATATATATATATATATATATATCTATATATATACATGTATATATATATATATATCAGTGACGTCAATCTCAGACTAGAGATGCTAAAAAAAGGTACAGTTTGAGACTTACCTGGGAAGGCGGTGAAAGGAGGATTGTTATCATATTAAAAGCATTGTGGGTTGTGAGAGACATGCCGAGTAAAGGGGAGCCATTGTAAAATATTACTAAAGAAATGGGCATGTGAAATGTTATGACTTCAATTGCTAAATGCTGAACATTACACGCTGTGATGGTGGGTGTAACTTTTTTCCATTTTCGAGGGAGCACAAACAGGCCGACAGGGTCCGCATTGCTGCCGGACCATTATGAGACAGCACACTGCCAACATGACCGTGGTGGTCCAACCACCATGAGCAAGCTGGCTTGAAATGGACAGTATAAAGGGAGACACTTATCTGCAGGAATCCCCACACTTCCTATGCTGCCATGTAGGCATTCACAAACTCCATCCCGCTGCTCATCAAAAGACAACAAAATCAAAGCTGCAGTGGATGCCAACAACCATAAGTACACACACATACCTGTATCACTAACCTTAAAAACTGTCTGTAGTGCCAGCTTACACATCTTGGGGCTCACCACGGCAGCAGGTACACATCTCAACCTACACAAACTCACAAACATACATCAACAAGGACACGCACACAGTCTCAATTTGCCCTCTTTGGGCAGCAGATTTACCCTGCAGTGCAACACTACACAAATACACATGGCCCCACAACTCAGGCACAGGGAGATTGAAGGCTACACAACATTGGCATACACATCAACAACAACAACACACCTAAAACACATATCCAAATACAACTCAAACACTCACATTCACCACTGGCCAGGGACTGTTCTCAAATCCCACACACATATGTATCGATGTGGCATACATCTCAAACAACACCACCATTAAACAACTCTGCAATGGCCACAAACATCACACACAAACAGCCCAATGAAAGCACAATGGTATGCACAAAACACAGAGACAAAAAGACAAAGAACTACATGCCAACTATTCCTGCACTTTTTGGAGGGGTCATCTGGGACACCCAGGGAAGGAGACTGCACTGGGACATATAGCACTTTCAACTGGCCCCTCAAACAGTATATGGCCCTAGATGGGTCTCACTGACAAACAATAGTAAACCTAAATGCCATGCACATCTGCACAATAGGGATGTCACAAGTCAACAAAGCACAGATAACTCCTAGTGCATGAGACATGCCTCTACAGGAACTATCTGCGAGAGACACACACCTAAATGTACACATGCACAGGAAAATGCAAACACAGCTAGCACAACTTAACACATTCCATGTCTGCGCAAACAAAACTCCAGCTGACACACATCACATGAATACATAAGGCATATCAGGGAGATAAGTCTAACTCAACACATTCCTACATTGGACAACACAAAAAGAAATACTTACCATACCACACAGTACACAATGCCATTACACCATCATTGCATTTGCACACACATGCCCCCACACACAACATATATCCTTCCCTTGGGGGAGACCAGCAACTCCCACAATCTCACATACGGGTAGCAATAGCACATAAAGCAGCAAGCAGCCTTAAACACACAAAACTGGAGGCATAAAACACAAGTCAATCAGGTACAACATTGAGGTAGAAAAGGAATTGCAGGACAAATATATACCCAAAAAAACAACTGCTTGTGATTTATTCATGATACAAATATTAAAGTCCAAAGGCCATTGGTCAGTCTTTATATTTGGTCCCAATTGTAGCATACTATTGTGCTAAAACTCCTAAATGCTAGGGAACCTCCACAGGAAGGGGCATAATTGAGGCAGGCAGTCACCTCAGATATGACTTCAGAAGGGGGGAGTTGGGCTTGGGTGGGGTGGTCTTCTTCTTGGGAGGTGTGGGATTCTTCTTTGGGGAGAGGGATGGCTACTTACAGGGGAAGGAGAGGGGGCCTTAGAGGTGGAAGGGATGGCCTGGGAGCCGGGTGGGGTCCTTCTGGGTCTGGGATGGGAGTATCAGGCCAAAAGTCAAGGTTAAACAAAAAAAAAATGTTCGACACACGGGAACAGTCATCGGAATGGTGTCAGGCTTTGGAAGTTGAGGGAGTGGTTGTACTCTGTGTAGGTGTGTATGTCATGGGTGAGTGCTTATGGAAGGTATACTTGTGTGTATGGTGGGTGTCTGTTGGGTGGGTGAGTGTGGACATTTGTGTGTCTTGATGGCATGGGAGGTGGAGGTGCTGGGGGATGTGGGAGTGGCAGCTGTGTATGAATCTGTTAGGGTAGTGACTGCAAGTTGGCTGGATGTAGTAGATGTATATGTATCTGTAGTCTTCTGGTGTGGTGCTTTTGATGGATGTCTGAGGGTCTGCTGGGGTGGTGTTTGTGGGTTTGATGGGTGTACTGGGAGCACCGGTGACTGTTGGCGTTATGCCTGTTTGTATCCTTGATTTAGTATCTGTGATGCTGGGTTAGTGGGAGTGTCCAGGGAATCAGGGAGTATTGTTGTGTCTGTGGGTGGATGTTGTTTGAGTGTGCCATTGTGTTTTGTGGTGCTAGTGTTTGTTTGAGTTATTTTTGGGTGTTGAGGTGGATGTCTGCAGATCTGTCTGTGTGCCTTAGGTAGGTAAGGGGAGGGGGGCATTGGATTGGGAAGAGGGTGGTGGAGGGGGGACAGAAGGGGCAGGGTGACTCTCTTCCATCAGTGAGGAAGACAGTGCGTGAAAAGATCTCTGTAGGCCAGCCATTGCACCTTAAATGCTTTCCAGGAATGCATTTGTCTGTTGGAGCTCAGTTGCCGATCCCTGGATGGCACTCACAATGGCTGACTGATCCACAGAGATTCTCCTCAGGAGGTCAAAAGCCTCCTCACTGAGAGCAGCAGGGGTAACAGGGGCTGGGGCAGAGGTGCCTGCGTCGAAGGAGAGGCCCAACCTCTTAGGTGAGTGGGCTCAGCCAAATGGATGGGGAGCACCAGGGAGGATGGTGGTAAAACAAGGGGTGGTGGACAAATATGATACACGGGGTTGCACCAACGGGTCCACCACCATTAGGGAGTGGCCACTGTAGGAGGAATCTCATGATGATGAGGATGTAGGTCCGGTGTCCCCCATGGCACCCCCCTCACCCTCCAGCCTACTGGGTCCCTCAGTGATATCCTAACCGGAGGTCCCATGGCCAGAAGCTTCCCCATCTGGCTCTGCCCCATCTCCTCCACTTTCTGGTGCTGATGCTTAAAGGACAAAGGGGAATCGGGTCATCACATGTCCATGATAACAATTGACCCACAACTCTGCTTGAAAAATAATACCCTTATGTCAAGAAGGCCCCAGCACAAACTTGCACCTAAGTGACACATACATGTGCCATAACATCAGCATGCATGCCATGTGGATTTCTGATGGTTGCCCACAGGAAAATCAGGACCTCAGACAACTTTAATTGCATGGCTGAAGTCTTGGAACCACGATAACCATACAACAACTAGGAGGCCTCTTCATCCTCAAAGCTGTCCCACATGCAGAAGACCTCAGTTAACTAATGGCAATAAATAGTATCCCAGTGTATAGTCAATTGCCACATATCCCACACAAGGTCATGCACACATCTCCCTGGCACATATGTAATGAACCAACAATGAGAAATGATACCCTGACATCCTGCAATGTTGCTTACAAATGTACAATATCCTGGAGTAGGTGTCATGGAAAAACCTATGTCACACTGGAAACATGTCAACAATGTACACTTCTCCAAGTGACATCTACCCCAACAGAGTCAAGGAGGTAGTATCAATGTCAATCAGGTAGTCCACACATGAGGCATTGAAAGGAATACTGTTGAGGTCAGGTTCAAATTGTCAGGGAGAAATGTCTCGAGAATACACAAAACAAAGAATAAGCAAGCCCCAGGATAGTCAGCACTAATGTGTGACACCCATCCTTTGGGAGTTTCTGTAGAAGCTATCTGTCCTTTGCAAGTTGGAGAGACACATAACTTGCAAGGACTAATAAAAAGCTTATCAACCTGTTGCCAAGTGAGAAGCAACAACACTATCCACATCTTAGACATGGCAACACTGATGTCTGTCTATGGATAAATGACTGTATCCAAACATATGCTAATTTCAGCATCAATGCATGTCACTCCATGATGCATGCCAACAGTCAGGGCACAAGACTTAAAAGTTACACTTGTGCAGTGCACTTTTCCACATGGTTCCACATCAAGGGCATAGATATACACAAAGTGGTCACACACTCTAGGCCTGCCGGCCATGACCCTCATTACTACTGCATTTCTGCATTTCTGCATGACAAATGGCATACTATGACACATGAAGTCATCTGTAAGATAAGAAACAATGGTGACACACTCCTATCTGTGGCACAAGATGAAATGTAACCCCATTGTAAATGTGCAATTTCACAAACAGGTTGTCATGCACATATGTGTGAGAGAATACGTATATCATTCCATCAACATAGATAGAACATGCCTGAAATTGCAGCTTACAAATGTTTACTAAAGCGAAAGGGACACATGCTAACATGTAGGCCCATGGAAAGTCCTGTCAATTCACATTCTCCACTCACGAAGGGAAACTAATTTGCCCCACCTGCAAACAATTAGCCATGTAAACCATGTCACCTGTATGATGGAAACCTACACATCACTAACTGCAATGAGGTACCAGCTCCGACCACATACTGAAGATAAGTAGCTTCTGGGTGGCAGATGTCTACATACACAAATACACAGACACATGGCTCACTACAGTGATCCATAACTTATTTACCTTTGGCCTGTAACATGTAGGAGTAGTGATGGCTTGGATACAAATTACACCCACTACAAAACAAACAGTACATGAATGATCACTCAACACAACCATTTGTGCTCCCTGCAGAGCAAGTGGTTTGTGAATTCCCCCCAGTTTTGTCCTAGGTCCCAGGTCCAAAAAGCAAGGCCCACCAATTCAATACACTTGACATGTCAACAAAAACAATCTCCCATCTACTATGTGACACATGGCTCATCCCTCATTGCAAAGGGGAGCAATCATCTGGCAATAGGACAGGCAGGAATTTGCTGTGTACTCACCTCCTTGTGGCTGTTGTGCTGCCCTCAAACGTCCATCATGTTCCCAGTAGGCCACTGTCAGAATGTGGGTAATTAAGGGGGTCATGGTCCAAAGGGGACCCCGTCCATGTTGGAAGAGCAGCCCCAGCTGGGCCTCCGTGATCTTCCAGGCCCGGCGTCTCAGGTCCTCCCATCTCTTGAAACAGTGGGAGCTCCACCAGTTGTGGACCCCCAGGGTCCACACCTTCTTGGCCATGGCTCTCTTTATCCCTTTCTTCTGATGGATGTTGACCTGCATGGATCCAATAGACAAGTATTTATGTACACAAGTCACATCTAAAACGTCTGAGTCACATACTAGTCAGTACACCAAGCTGAGAACAATCTGTTTTGCCCATACTGCCCAAGTGTGGCAAATACTAGACATTGAGTACAGGGACATGACCACAAACACTTCCCAATCTGCAGACCAAGCCACCACCCTGCTCAGGCCCTGCACTGTCTAGGTAGGTCAACTGACATCTTGTGGGACATGATCTAATAATCTGATTAAGATCTGAGAAACTATGTGATACATCACACCTCTCTGGCTTCTGAAAGGTAGACTCATTGGGCAAGAATGCATCAAAACACTCACAATCTGTGAGAATGGTCCACCGCATACAGTCCCTACAGGCTACTGCCACGGTACAAACTCAAACATTACACATGGGTAACAATGAGGAGACTGGCATGGTGGGTACAGAAGGAGTTCTAGCCTGTCCATGTGTGACGTGCAAATACAAATGCAGACTCATTCCACTTCAGAGGTGGCGTTTTGTGTGTCTTATCATTAACACAGAACACAGGTTTGGACATATGTGTCCATATTACATAGATTGCATTCAAAACAACATAGGTGTGCATTGTCCATTTCCTGGAATGTGACTAGACTACTGACTCGAATATCATGGGTTCCCAGGAAACAACACATTGTTTCATTTTGAAATGTCTAAAATGCATTGACCCAGCACAGGCCATATGTAACCTGTATGAAGGGGACAACAGGGATGAGGGATTAAGGGACCTATTAATGATGCCAAGTGCACATTAGTCACAGATCATAAACTCTCCCCTAAAACCATTTACAGTCTTATCAGAGAAAAGAGCCTCATTAAGCTGCATATTAGCACAAAGACAAGATATGGTCGTATGACAGGATCTGCTAGGACACAGGGAGTGGGCACAGTGTCACAGTTGCATAGCAAAAGTGATTCTACACCAGTCTTGACTTGGACCCATACTGTGATATGCATTTGACAGGCCCTTGTCTCTGCGGGCTGATCAGACATAACCTACATGAAACTCCATTCCCATCACTTCCATGCATGACAGTACATCATGTAGCTAACAGCAATTTGGCATGTGGTGTGTGTTTCAACATGAAGCACAGAGTGAGTCAGGATATGCCTTCCAAATAATAGTTTAGCAGATGTAGGTTGGAATCTCTATGGCAACATACACATTGCTCACTTCACACACAACTGACACATACACCATGCATACACAGCTCATGCTGAGATACAAATACATGTTGTCTCACATTAGCAACATCCATGAGGTAAAAAATATCTGGGGATTGTTGTAATATCACCTCGACTAGTCATGTGCATCTAACACTAGGTGGATTAGGGAACACTCAATGCACACACTCAACAATGTATTAGAATTCAACATTTGGCACTGAAAACAAATATATTCACATTACATTTCCCATTGATGCCACATTGACTGCACCTACATGGCCTTGACTTTACATTTTGGCACACATGGGCACAATCTAACCTGTGACAAGGGAACGTATGGTGAAGTACTGAGAAAATATGTGCACATGAAGAACTTACTTGCTCCTCTGGTGCATCATAGAGTTGTTCATACATGGGTAGGACCTCAAACTTCAGCTTCTTCAACTCCTCTGGTGGGACGGCTGCGGCCCAATCACCTGCTGGACATGGCATAATTGCTCCCAGAGGCAGCATACAGCAGTTCAGGTAGTGGAGGTCTTGCTGACAGCAGTGTCAGGAGTCAAGTGAGGGATTTTTCAGAATCCCTCCGCCATGTGTAGGAAAGTAACCTCTTTTTGCAATGGTTGCCCCAATTGTCTGCCTGATGTCAGTGTGCTTGACTGTGTTCACTGCTAACCAGGAACGCAGTGATTATGCTCTCTTTCTTTTAAATGTTGTTACTGCATAATGGTAACCCAGTATTTAACCCAAAATCGGCATACTTGTGCCCAATTATGAGTCCCTAGTATATTGTGCCTAGGTACTCAGGGCATTGGGGTTCCAGGAGATCCCTATGGGCTGCAGCATTTCTTTTGCCACTCATAGGGAGCCCATGCAAAGTACCTGTGTGTGAGGGGACCCCTGCACTAGCAGAGGTGCCCCCACAACCTCCAGAACCATTTCCCAGAACTCGTGAGTGTGGGGATGCCATTTTACGCCTGTGCTGGACATAGGTCACTACCTATGTCCAGCTACATAATGGTAACTTCAAATGTAGGCATTTTTGGTATCAAACATGTTGGAATCATTCCCCAAGCCTTTTGAGGTTTTCCAGTCAGCCCCAGCTGCTGCACCTCTCAGGCAGGTTTCTGCCCTCCTGTTGCTTGAGCAGCTCAAGCCCAGGAAGGCAGAACAAAGGATTTACTTTAGAAGAGGGGTGTTACACCCTCTCACTTTGGAAATAGATGTCACAGGCTTGGGAGGGGTAGCCTCTCCAAGCCTCTGGAAATGCTTTGAAGGCCACAGATGGTACCCTCCTTGCATAATCCAGTCTACACCAGTTCAGGGACCCCCAGTCCCTGCTCTGGTGCAAAACTGAACAAAGGAAAGGGGAGTGACCACTCCCCTGTCCATCACACCCCAGGGGTGGTGCTCAGAGCTCCTCCAGAGGTTCCCTGTGTTTTGCCATCCTGGATTCCAATTTGGCAGGGAACTCTGGGAGCATCTGAGTGGCCAATGCCAGCAGGTGATGTAGGAGCCCTCTCCTGGTAGGTGCTTACCTGTTTAGCTGACCAATTCCTCATTTCAGGTCTTTTTAGGGTCTCTCTCTTGGGTGGTTCTTCGGATTGGGATTGCAAGACTCCAGCAGGAATCCTCTGCATCCTTTACTTCATCTTCTTACCGAAGAAACTGTATCTGGACCCTCTAGGAAGTCTACAAACTGCAACAAAGAAGCAAAGATGACTTCTGCAACATTGAATCTTCAGCTCCTGCCAGCAAGTGCAACTGTTACCCTGTTGTGCCTCCTCAGAGGACAGCCTGTCTTCAGTATGCACCAGAAGGATGAAGGAATCTCCCTTGGAATGAAAGAGTCACTCCTCTACTTCAATAGGCACCTCTGTGCAATGATGACCTGTTTTGTGGGATCCCTCTCCTGATGAGCTGCGTGGATCCTGCATCACCGGTGGTAGACTGAAGTGTTCCCGGAGGTCCTGACATCCAACTGTCCAACCTTGGTGGAGGTAAGAGCTTGCATCCCCACGCAAGACAGTACCCCATAGCAATGCATGTTTTGCAGTTGCCAAGGCTTGTTGGCATTCTTCCACAAAGGTCTTTGTGCATCGTGCAGTTCCAGCACCCAGCACTCCCTCCTGCGGTGCACAGCTTCCTGCATGGTTCTCTGGTGGTGTGGGACCCTTTGTTGTAGTGCTGCATAGGCCTCCTTTTGCACCTTCTTTGTCCCCATACTGTGGGACTCATGTGCACTTTGCCTGGTCTTCTGAGGGGTTTCTGATTTGCTGAGAGCCCCCTCTGATCAACCCCCGATAGAGTCCACCAGGTCCCTCCTGGTCCCTGGCAGCGCCATTTTCCACTAACCACAAGCTTTGCATGTGCCAAGGCTTGTTGGCGGAATCCAGTGATGCAAACCTGACTGCAATCATCCATCCGGCATGGGACATCATCTGCACCAACCAGGAACCCACATCCTTCTTCTTGGACGCAGTGATGACTTTTGTTCTTCAACAGTGGTTCTTTTGCACCTTCATCTGGGTTAGCAGGGGCTTCTGTTCTCCCTGGACTCTTCTGTGCTTCTTGGACTTGGTTCCCTTCTTCCACGGGTCTTCAGGTCAAGGAATCCATTGTTGGTGTCTTGCAGTCTCTTCTGGTTCTCGCATAATCTTCTTTCTCGTGTTCCTGTGTGTTCTAGGAAAGTTACTGTGATTTACTCCTGCTTTCCTGGACTCGGGTGGGTTCTATTACTTACCTTTGGTGTTTTCTAATACTCCCAGTGCCCCTATACACACTACACTTGCCTAGTTGGGAAACCGGCATTCAGTTTCTTAGTATATGATTTGTGTTCCCTCTAGGCCCCTTTCTAACTATTGTGATTTTCACAATTTGCACTGTTTTCTAACTGTTTTTACAGTTGTTTCTGCATAGTAATGTAAATAATTTGTGTATTTCTTACCTCCTAAGGGAGTATAGGGGGTCATTCCAACCCTGGCGGTCAGTGTTAAAGCGGCGGCTAACCCGCCAACAGGCTGGCGGTTAAAAAAATTGAATTCTGACCCTGGCGGAAACCGCCAACAGAGACCGCACATTAACACTCCGACCGCCACGGAGGGACAAACAAACAGCGCGGCGGTCATCGCCAACAGACAGGCGGGAGTCAATGTACCGCCCACCCTATCACAACCCACCAATCCGCCACCTTTTCCGGGGCGGTTGCCCCGCCGATAAAAACACGGCGGAAACAGACATTTCAAACGGAAAGCGCTCACCTCCATACACCCCACGAGGAATCTGGACAGCATGGAACCCGAACTACACATCCTACCAGCTATTGTATTCCTGCTCCTCTACCAGGAGCACGAATGCCAGCGCAGAAGACTACGGTGAGTACTGCACCTACGACACAGGGGAGGGGGGAGGAGAAAATATTACGGGCACACATGCGCTACACACCCACCACCACCCTCACCCACTACAACACACACATCAATGCATAGCAATACATCACTGTTACAACCCCCAAACCCCCCGGAAGAATGCAAAGACAAAATGAAATGATCATAAACAGTCGAATATATTGTATTATTGGCATGTAAAAATATCACACATTAAAAACTAATATATACATAAATATTAAAAGTCTGATACTTTTAGCAGTCATTGTCCGTGGACCACTGGGCCCAAATCACATGGGCAAGGCCCACACAGGATAAATGACACCAACGGAGAGAACACTGCAGGGGCATCAGATACAAAAACTACAGGCACCTCAGGGGGAAGGGAAGGGGGGGCACCTCAGCCACATGAGTACACGACGCCAGATCCACGAGGGGCCTCCATGGCCACTGTCCCATCCTGGGGAGTACAAAGCCACAGTCTCTCAAGTCCATACATTGGGTGGTTTGCCCACTGTACCATCCTGGGGAGTGCAAAGCCACAGTCTCTCAAGTCCATACAGTGGGTGGCTTGCCCACTGTACCATCCTGGGGAGTGCAAAGCCACAGTCTCTCAAGTCCATACAGTGGGTGGCTTGCCCACTGTACCATCCTGGGGAGTGCAAAGCCACAGTCTCTCAAGTGGATGACAGTGTCCACTGGTTCTGGAGGGGGACTGGTGCCCAGAGTGCTTCGTGCAGCCCTGCCCGACACAGATGCGGCACTGCCCCTTCCGCCAATGGGCCAGCGGTGCTTGAAATGAAGGGCCCAGTTCAGCGGTGCTTGAGACGGCGGTTCCCTGTTCAGCGGTGCTTGAGATGAAGGGCCCAGTTCAGCAGTGCTTGAGATGAAGGGCCCTGTTCAGCGGTGCTTGAGATGAAGGGCCCTGTTCAGCGGTGCTTGAGATGAAGGGCCCAGTTCAGCGGTGCTTGAGACGGCGGTGCCCAGTGGAGCGGTGCTTGAGATGAAGGGCCCAGTTCAGCGGTGCTTGAGACGGCGGTGCCCAGCGGAGTGGTGCTTGAGATGAAGGGCCCTGTTCAGCGGTGCTTGAGATGAAGGGCCCAGTTCAGCGGTGCTTGAGACGGCGGTGCCCAGTGGAGCGGTGCTTGAGATGAAGGGCCCAGTTCAGCGGTGCTTGAGACGGCGGTGCCCAGCGGAGCGGTGCTTGAGATGAAGGGCCCAGTTCAGCGGTGCTTGAGACGGCGGTGCCCTGTTCAACAGTGCTTGAGACGGCGGTGCCCAGCGGAGCGGTGCTTGAGTGAAAGGGCCCAGTTCAGCGGTGCTTGAGATGAAGGGCCCTGTGCAGCGGTGCTTGAGATGAAGGGCCCAGTGCAGCGGTGCTTGAGACGGCGGTGCCCTGTTCAGAGGTGCTTGAGACGGCAGTGCCCAGCGGAGCGGTGCTTGAGTGTAAGGGCCCAGTTCAGCGGTGCTTGAGATGAGTGTCCAGTGCAGCGGTTCCGGCCCAGGCATGGATGTCACTCGCCACCTGACATGTGGCTTGCGGGGCCCTCCTGGGCTGCCGTACCGGGCCTCTGGGTGTCCTCCTGCACACCTGGGATGGGGCTGGTGGGGCCCTCCTGGGCAGCTGGCCTGCTGCCGGACTTGTCGGGCGTGCTGCCCTTCCCACCCTTCCCTGGTCGTCTGTGGCCCTTTCCCACCTTTGGCGGTGTGCCAGGTGGCACCCCACTTCCAGCCGGAGCCAGGGTAGGGATTTTGGTCCCTGGTGTCCTTGGCCTCTCGCGCCGGGCACTGGTAATCTTTGGGTGCTTTTCCGGGGGTGGGCTGGCCGTGCCTTGGCTCCTAGCAGAACTAGTTGCCCTTGAGGGTGGGGGACTCCACAGTCCTTGGACAACAGTCTTGCTAGGTCCTGGTTTAGTGGTGGCTGAGGTGCTGATTGCATTCTTATGAGATGGACGGGGTGGGGGAGTTGTTGGAAAGAGGTCAAGTTTGGAAAGGAAAATCAATTTGGAAAGAGAGGGACGGCTAGGTGTAGTGGGTATGGGAGTGGAGGAAGAGGATGTGGTTGTAGGAGTGTGAAGTCTGGTGTCTTTGGGTGCAGGTGCTTGGGCTGGAGGCTGTCGTGAGGTGGATGGCTGTTGGGTGGGTTGCCTGCGTTTGTGTGGTTTGGAAGAGGGGGGTGACAGACACACTGGGAGAGGACACAGGGGACGTGTAAATGGTAGTGGGGGTGGTTACTACACGAGTGCGGAGTGTTCTGGTGGGTGTACTGGTGATGGACGTAGTGGCTGAAGATGTTGTGCATGCAAGTTCGAGTGGAGACATCACAGGGAGGGAGGAGGGAGACGAGGAGGAGGGGGACACAGTGGAGGCAGTGGGTGTTGGTGTGTCTGCATGTGGATGTTGCTTGTGTGAATGCTTGTGTGATGTGTGGTGCTTATGTCTGGATGAGCTTCCCTTGGGTGTTGAGGTGTGTGCAGGCTGGTCTGTAGGTGTGTCTGGGATAGGCAGAGGTACAGGGGATTGGGTCTGGCTGGAGGAAGTTGGAGGGGGGAGGCTAGAGACAGGGACAATTGCTGCCGTCAGTGCTGAGGCCAGAGCGTTGAACGATCGCTGATGGGAAGCCTGACCCGAATGAATGCCCTCCAGGTATGCATTACTCCAGTGCACCTCCCTTTCTACACCCTGGATGGCATTCAAAAGGGTAGACTGCCCAACAATGATGGTCCTCAGGAGGTCAATGACCTCCTCACTGAGGGCAGCAGGGGTCACAGGGGCAGGGCCTGAGGTGCCTGGGGCGAAGGAGATGCCCACATTCCTGGGTGAGCGGGCACGTGGCAAATGCTGAGGGGCTGCTGGGAGGGCGGAGCTGGTGCGCTGGGTGGCGGCTGTACCTGTTGTTGCGGGGGGCACGGATGTTGCCGCCACCACAAGGGAGCTCCCTTCAGAGGACGATTCGCTGCCACTGACATCAGCACGAGTCCCCGCTGTGGAGCTCCCCTCGCCCTCCGTCCCACTGGTGCACTCAGAGTCCGTTGCATGGCCCTCCAGGGCCATGTGGGATGCAGCTCCCTCGTGCTCCGATGCCACTTCTCCTCCGCCTGATGATGCTAATGCACACATGAACAGGAAAACCACAATAACGGGGGGGAGGGAGAAAGAAAGACATGTTGAGTGCATGCATAGGCGACACCGTTGGCGGAGAGGGCAGACACAGAAGCCCCCTGCACTACGCTGCGCACTTGGGGTCCACTACTCAATCAGTGGGACATGGCCTACAAGCCTATGGACGACAACTGCACACATAGATGACACAGGGCCATGAATAGCTGTACTTGGCACCCTACAGAGGTGGGGGGCAGGGGCACAGGTCCATGCCTTACGGAGGGGCCTAGCCTACAGAAATCACCCTGGCCTAGGGATGCCCACAGCCCACCTCCCCCACCCAGACACCTCCACTGCGCGCAAAGTCACCAGAATGAGAGTGTACTCACCCCCTTGTGTCTGCTGTGATGTCCTCACGCGCCCATCCAAATCGGGGTAGGCCACCGCCAGGATCCGGGACATCAGGCGGGTCAAAGTACGACTGGCACCCCTCCTACGTTGGGAGGCCATCCCCAGCTGAGCCTCCGCCGTCTTCCTGCTCCAGCGTCGGATGTCCTCCCACCTCTTCCGGCAGTGGGTGCCCCGTCTGTTGTGGACCCCCAGGGTCCGGACGTCCTTGGCGATGGCACGCCAAATAGTGACTTTCTGGTGGGCGCTGACCTATGTGACATGTACAGGGGGAGAAAAAAAATCATCACCTTCTGCATGCTTGATGTGAGTGCCCCCCATCCCCACCCTTGCCATGTGGCCAATGCTCTCATCTGTCGTCTGATGCATGCCTCAATCTCTCCCCTCCCCACCATCTTTCATCCACCCGACTCAACCCAGGCATTGCCCACAAAGCATGGTCCCAGTGTACTTACCTGTTGGTCTGGAGGACCGTAGAGTAGCGCGTACTGGGGGAGGACCCCATCAACAAGTTTCTCCAATTCTTCAGAAGTGAAGGCAGGGGCCCTTTCCCCAGTCGCAGCAGCCATTGTCTCTTCCAGACCGAGGTCACAGCAGCACTTGCAGTGTAGGTCCTCTCCTGTGGAAGATCAGGTATCGAGTGATTAAGTAGATAGAAAATGGCGGTCACGCCCACAGCGGTGCGTACCGCGGTGGTGCGTACTGCGACCGCCGGCGCACATCGTCATTGGCTCGTGAAACCCATAGGGTTCAATGTTAACCAATGCGGCTTTGCGCCGCGGTCTTCGACCGCCTACCGCCACGGTGTGCCACGCCAGCGCATTGACCTCACATCCCATTGTCACACTTCACAGGTCAGGCAGCCGCCATTTCAAGGGCCCACATGGCTTAATTTCTACTGCGTCACACATACCTAGGCCTTTCCTCAACACTCATACAAACCATTCAATGCATAGTGAACCGTGTTGTGTGCAAGCTGTGGGAACGTACCTGTGGGTTGATTGACTCTGTGCTCGCTGTTGTCCTTCCTAGGCACCGTCCGCTGGGCAATGCGAGGAGATGGAGGAATCTTCCCATGTACATACCGCTGGTGGACCTGTCGACAATGGAGGAACGACATGTCATTCTGACATACAGGCTTGACCGAGACACTATACATGAACTGTGTGCCCAGCTGGAGGCAGACCTGATGTCACCCATCCGCCAACCCACAGGGATCCCCCCTCTAGTGCAGGTGCTGTCTGTACTCCATTTCTTAGCAAGTGGGTCATTTCAAACAACAGTGGCAATATCATCAGGGATGTCTCAACCTATGTTTTCCAAGGTGTTGTCCAGAGTGTTGTCTGCCCTGCTCAAACACATGCGGAGCTACATTGTTTTCCCTGAGGTGGGGGATTTGCCTACAGTGAAGGGTGATTTCTATGCCCTTGGACATATCCCCAACATCATAGGTACCATTGATGGGACACATGTGGCTTTGGTACCCCCCCAGCAGGAGTGAACAAGTTCCCTGGCTCAGTGCATGACGCCTACATCCTGCGGAATAGCAGCATCCCGTATGTGATGGGTCAACTCCAGAGGCACCGTGTGTGGCTATTAGGGGACTCTGGTTACCCCAACCTGTCCTGGTTACTGACCCCAGTGAGGAATCCCAGGACCAGGGCAGAGGAACGCTACAATGAGGCCCATGGGCGGACTAGGAGGGTGATCGAACGCACCTTTGGCCTCCTGAAGGCCAGGTTCAGGTGCCTCCATATGACAGGTGGATCCCTAATGTACTCACCAAAGAAGGTGTGCCAGATCATCGTGGCCTGCTGTACGCTTCACAACCTGGCTTTGTGCCGCCAGGTGCCTTTTCTGCAGGAGGATGGTCCAGATGGTGGTGTTGTAGCAGCTGTGGAGCCTGTGGAGAGTGAAGAAGAGGAAGCCGAAGAGGACGACATAGACAACAGGAACACAGTCATAGAGCAATATTTTCAGTGACACACAGGTAAGAGTACATACCGGCATATTACATTTACTTAAAGACTCCTACCTCTCTACTGTCTGACTTTTTCCCCCAGTGTATGGTAACTGAGTTGTGACTTTCCCTTCCAATTTCAGAGATGTGGGCCCCACTGCGTGACATCTGCTTTGTTCCCCCATGGACTATAGCTGTGTGACAGCGGTTTGTTGGCATCACAATGTGAATAAAAATGTTGGCACTGTCATGTCTAATACATTTGTTAAAATCACAGACAGACTCCAGATTGTTTATGTGCAATAAGTGTGTTTATTCAAGTGCTCTAATTTGGATGGGTGGTTGCAAATCGGTGAGGGGTGATGGTGGAGGATTGTCCATGGCAGAGTCTAGACTATCAGGTTCACAGGTGCATTGTCCAAATGCCTGTGGGAAGTGGAGCAGGGGCAGTTTAAGGTTGGACAGGGTGACAATGTGGGACAGTGGGATGACAATCAGGGTGGTATCCTTTGCTGGCGGGGGTCTTGACATGTTACTCTGTCTTCTTCCTGGATCTCAGGGCCCGCTTGCGGGGTGGTTCTCCTTCTGCAGGGGGTGGGGTTCTGGTGGCCTGTTGGTCTTGTGTCAGGGCCTCCTGTCCACTAGCGCCGGCGGAGGTGGTAGCCAGTTCTTGGTCCATGCTAGTGACAGGGGCCCCTTGAGGTGCCACAGTGTTCCACAATGTGGTGATTAACTCATTCAGGGCCACTACGATGGTACGCATGGCGGAACTGATGTTTCTTAGTTCCTCCCTGAACCCCATATACTGTTGCTCCTGCAGAAGTTGGATTTCCTGAAACCTGGCCAGGACCGTCGCCATCGTCTCCTGGGAGCGGTGGTATGCTCCCATGATGGAGGAGAGGGCCTCGTGGAGAGTGGGTTCCCTTGGCCTGTCCCCCCCTGTCGCACAGCAGCCCTCCCAGTTCCCCTGTTTCCCTGGGCCTCTGTCCCCTGGACCGTGTGCCCACTACCACTGCCCCCAGGTCCCTGTTGTTGTTGGGGTGGTGGGTTAGCCTGGTTTCCCTGTAGTGGTGGACACACCGCTGATTGATGTGTCCTGGGGACAGAGGTATGGGCCCGCTGGGTGGGTGCTGTGCTGGTGTTCCCAGAGGGGGGAAGGTCTGCTGTGGCCTGTGACTGTCTGAGGGGAACCCACTTTCCCGAGGTCCCCGATGGACCGGGCTGGTCATCTAGATCCAGGGAGACAGAGCTGCTGTCATCACTGTGGGCCTCTTCTGGGGGTGGAGTGGACATTTGTGGACCCTCCTGCGTGGTGACCTGGCGTTCGGGTCCTGCAGGGGTATAAAAGTATGGTTATTGTGGGGGCTGTTGTGATGGTGTTTTGGGGGGGGTGATGGGGATGTGCATTGGGCATGCTTTGGTGATGGGTGTCCATGCTTTGGGGTCGCATGCAGGGCTAAGTTTTGGGATGGGTGGGTTGTGATGGTGAGACATTTGCAAGGGGTAGTTGTGATGGCGGGGGGGTGAGGGTGGGGGTTTGAGTTGGCATGCAGGTGGGGGGGGGGATGAAGTAGTGAAGATGAGACTTACCAGAGTCCATTCCTCTGCCTACTCCTGCGAGGCCCTCAGGATGCAGGAGGTTCAAGACCTGCTCCTCCCATGTTGTAAATTGTGGGGGAGTAGGTGGGGGTCCGCCGCCAGTCCGCTGCACCGCGATGTTGTGCCTTGATACCATGGAACGCACCTTCCCCCGTAGGTCGTTCCACCTCTTCCTGATGTCGTCCTGATTTCTTGGGTGCTGTCCCACAGCGTTGACCCTGTTGACTATTCTGCTCCATAGCTCCATCTTCCTGGCAATGGTGGTGTGCTGCACCTGTGCCCCGAACAGCTGTGGCTCTACTCGTACAATTTCCTCCACCATGACCCTGAGTTCATCATCTGAGAACCTGGGGTGTCTTTGAGGTGCCATGGGGTGGTGTGGGTGGTGTGTGGGATGAATTGTGTGGTGCTAAGTGTGGTGATGTGTATTGTAAAATATTTTAAATGCCATTATGAATTTGCTCAATATATGGATATAGTATCTTCTCCGTTTGCTCATTCATTATACATCAGATTCAGGGTGGGCTCCCTTCCTTTGCGTTCCCTCACATATAAATGGTCTAATTTTAGTTGTTCTTCTAAGATGTGTCCGATGGGCTGTGCCAGAGAAGAATCAGTAACTCATATTCTCTTCCAATGCCCCGCATACTCCAAACAAAGAGCCCGTTGGATTATTCCTCTGTGCAGAAGTAAGGGTTTTAAAAACTGCTCGCTAGCTTTGAGAATTTTTTAATCTGATTCATCGGTTTTAGTGGTTTGTTGTTTGTCAAAATATTTAGATTCAATCTGGCGTATCAGACTGAACACGCTTAAAAAAGCAGAGGGAAATTTAACAATGAATGTGGCAAGCAACAATTGATGGACTTATCATTGTATGCACATATTACTTTTATTGGTTCAGACGTATTCCCTACCTGTTGTTTTTATCTCGTTTTGTTCTTAGATACTTTTTAAATAGAAACGTCCTTTTTATCTGATATGGGCCAGGCTTGTATTTTATTCTTTTACCCACAATGTGTTTTTACGTATAACTATAAGGTGCGATTTTCCGGTAGGGAACTGCTTATGTGTAAATATTTCTCTCTTCTTTTTTCTCTCCTTTTTAATCTTTTATGACTTAAATTGTTTATCATGTAGCTTGCCGTTCCTTTTTTATGTGATGTGCTTTTATGGTATTTATATTTACCGAAATAAAGCTAATGATGATGATGTATTGTTGTGTTGTGTGAAGTGCGTGCTAATATTGCAGGGTGACAGTGAATTGGGCGTCTGGGTGCTCGGATGTCTTTTCTCGGTCCGTGTTCATGAATCTCTAGGAGTGGAAGTTTGTGGGTGATGTGGGTGTGTGTTTTAGATTGTATTGGGTGTGTGGGAGTGGTGTGTGTATGTGTATCAGGTGTGGGTATTTTGAATTGTCCAATGTGGTAGTGTTTTGTACGAGTATGTGTATTTCGACCGCAGCGGTGTGTACCGCCAATAGAATACCGCGGTTGAAAGACCGCCACGTGGATTCGTGGGTCGTAATGGCATGGGCGTATTTCTGTTGGCGTGACGGTGGAGGTTTGGTCATCGCCAGTTTATCGCTGACCTTTGGTGTGGCGGACTTTTGTGGATGTCGGTATTTTGGCGGTTTGCCTGTTGTGGGTCAGAATGACCGTGGCGGTTTACCGCGACCGCGGCGGTGTTATGGCGGTCTTCTGTCTGGCGGTAAGCGCCTTTTACCGCCGAGGTTGGAATGACCACTATAGTCTCTATGTTATGTTTGGCATTTGTGTCACCAAAATGAAGTACCTTTATTTTTGTAACACTAAGTATTTTCTTTCATGTGTGTGAGTATTGTGTGACTGCAATGATATTGCATGAGTTTTGCATGTCTCCTAGTTAAGCCTTGGCTGCTTAACTACAGCTACCCCTGAAGAGCCTGGCTTCTAGACATTGCCTACATTTCACTAATAAGGGATAACTGGACCTTGTACAAGGTGTAGTACCTTAGGTATCCACTAAAAACCAGGCTAGCCTCCTACACCATATACATGGCCATCACAGCTGTCAGACACAGCCATTGGCCTGTGACCTCCACTGGTAACAACATTAGCCTATAGCTGTTTCTGCCACTGTTGCAACTGCCTACCACCATGATGGCTTCTGCCGGAAGTCTTGGACAGTTCCTAATGTCCAGTGGAGTAGGTCAGGCAGCCACCATTTTAGAGACCAGAAATGTGTTGTATAGCACTGAATGATGTGTCACACCTCCGAAAATGTTTGTATTTACACTAATGAGTGATTGTCTTTTCCTGCCCTGTAGGTCTTACTAATCAAACACCATTGTTGTTACATTGATAGGCACATATGGCAATTTGCATTGGGGCATAGTACCCACCCCGACAAAGGTCATTTTTGAGCTTGAGACATCAAGTCATAGCCCGAGTGACACTTTTATTGCACAAAATTTTGATGACCAGATACATGATGTGTAAGCATGTGTTGCAAAGCAAGGGGGTAAAATGTGAAGTGTGTGATTATCAGCCAGATTAATATTTTGTATCATTTCTACACCTTAATACATGCCTTGTCACCTTTCATCATTTACATGCATCCTGGATGTTGCAAGGAATACATTGGATAGTGTCAATAACATTTCTTGTCATACATAGGTACCCAGGGATGGGGAAGATCAGACAACCTCCTGTCTGTCCTCCACTGCCGGACTTTCAGACCATGGAAGGATGTCACATCATCTGAATAGGCAAACCATTGTGAACCTATGTCATCAGTTGGAGCCAGACCTGATACCTGCCATTCATCATCCAACAAGCATACCACTCATTGCACAAGTCATGTCAGTGTTGCGCTTCCTGTTCACAGGGTCCTTCCAAAATACATTAGCCCTATCTGTTGGGATGTCCCAGCCCATGTTCAGTCTGGTTTTGAAGGATGTACTCTCAGCAATGTTGAAACACCTGGACAGCTATATCCGGTTTTCTCAATGTGAGGATTTCACCCATGTGAAGGCTAACTTCTATGGTTTGGCACACATCCTACATGTGGTGGGAGCCATTGATGGTATACATGTTGCCTTGGTCCCACAACATGGCAATGAACAAGTGTACAGCAACAGAAAGAGCCTCCATTCCATAAATGTCCAAGTTCTTTTTTGGGGGGATCTCTACATTTCACAAGTCCCTGCCCACTTTCTGAGTTCGATCCATGATGCCTTCATTATGTTAAATAGCTCAAACCCCCGGCTGATGTCACAACTGTACTCAGAGAAGGCTTGGCTGGTTGGCAGGTGACATCAGTCCGGTTTGTGTGTGTGCAATGTCTGCTGCAACAAATCCAATGAGAGGGACTCATAGTTGCACATATGTCCCATTCCATCACAGGGGACTCTGCATACCCAAACCGCCCATGTTTGTTGAGGCCTGTGAGGAATCCAACTGCACCAGGGGGAGTCTGTTTCAACAATGCTGAGGGAAAAACACTGTGACGGTCATTCTGACCGCGGCGGCCATTCCAACTTTCCCGCTGGGCCGGCGGGCGACCGCCAAAAGGCCGCCCGCCGGCCCAGCGGGAAAGCCCCTGCAACGATGAAGCCGGCTCCGAATGGGAGTTGCAGTGGTGCGACGGGTGCAGTGGCACCCGTCGCGATTTTCACTGTCTGCAAAGCAGACAGTGAAAATCTGTATGGGGCCCTGTTAAGGGGCCCCTGCACTGCCCATGCCCCTGCACTGCCCAGTGGCATGGGCAGTGCAGGGGGCCCCACGATACCTGATCCCGCCATCCTGGTTCTGGCGGTGAAAACCGCCAGAAACAGGCTGGCGGGAAGGGGGTCGGAATCCCCATGGCGGCGCTGCAAGCAGCGCCGCCATGGAGGATTCCCTGGGCCAGGGGAAAACCGGTGGGAAACCGCCGGTTCCCCTTTTCTGACCGCGGCTTTACTGCTGCGGTCAGAATGGCCCAGGAAGCACCGCCAGCCTGTTGGCGGTGCTTCCGTCATCCGCGACCCTGGCGGTTTTGTACCGCCAGGGTCGGAATGACCCCCTGTATGTTGTGGAACAGGCTTTTGGGCTCCAGAAGGCCAGATTTAGGTGTCTGTAGAAGACAGGAGGAACCCTCCTCTACTTTCCCTAAAAAGTGTGTAAGTTCATTGTGGCCTGCTGCATGCTCCACAACATTGCCCTGCCGAGGAATATTCCATATTTCCCAGATAAAGGGGTACTAGCAGTGCCACCGGTTGGCAATTCTGAAATGGCAAGTGAGGATGACAGTGATAAGGAGGAAGGTAAAGACTCACAGGCAGATCTCATCATCATTACTTTACCTGAATATAGAATGTAATGTGATTATTCTGACTGTCTGAGGAGCTATAGTTGCCAGGATGTGTGGAGTAGGGTGTTTTTCCAAAAGATAGGGGATCTCATGCTTTCTAGTACACAGCCAAGTGTTACTTGCTAAGTCAAACGTGGACATTTCACAGCCTTGATTAACTGCTGGGTTTGTGTCATTCTCATTGCAATGTAAGTGTATCAAGTGCGGAAACGCCCTCAATGCCGACTCCTAAACAACGAAGTCCTGGTTAACGAAAGCAGAACAACGCTTTCGTTAACCACGACTTCTTTGTTTTGTGCCTTAACCACGCATGTGCTGAACAACGCACATGCGTGGTTAAGGCTCAAACAAGGGGGTCAGCTGAGGAGGACGACACGACGAGGCGACAACTCAGGTAAGTGGGGCGGGGGTCGGGGTTTTAGTTTTTGGGGCGGGTGGGGGTATTTCTGGTTTGGGGCAGAGGGGAGGGGGTGGGGGGTCAGGCTTTAAGGTTTAGGGTCGGGGTATTTTCTGGTTTGGGGGTGGGGTTGGGGTATTTTCTGGTTTGGGGGCGGGGTGGGGTGGTTGGGATTTAAGGGGTAGGGCCGGGGGTCGGGGTTGGGGTATTTTCTGGTTTGGGGGTGGGGTTGGACTATTTTCTGGTTTGGGGGTGGGGGTGGGGTGTCGGGGTTTAAGATTTAGGGTTGGGGGTTGGGGCATTTTCTGGTTTGGGGGCGGGGTGGAGTGGGGGGTTGGGGTATTTTCTGGTTCGGGTGCAGGAGTGGGGGTTAGGGGTTTAAGGTTTAGGGCTGGGGTGGGGGGTTGGGGTATTCTCTGGTTTGGGGGTGGGGTTGGAGTTGAAGGTTTAGGGACGGGGTGGGGGGTCGTGGTATTTTCTGGTTTTGGGCGGGGGTCGAGGTTTAAGGTATAGGGCCGGGGGTGGGGGGGTCGGGTTATTTTCTGGTTTGGGGGTGGGGGGTCGGGGTTTAAGGTTTAGGGCCGGGGGTGTGGGGTTGACGTATTTTCTGGCTTGGGGGCGGGGTGGGGGATCGGGGTTTTAAGTTTAGGGCTGGAGGTGGGGGGTCGGGTATTTTCTGGTTTGGGGGCGGCGGTGGGGGGTCGGGTTTAAGGTTAAGAGCCAGGGATGGGGGGTCGGGGTATTTTCTGGTTTGGGGGGCGGGTCGGAGTTTTAGGTTTAGGGCAGGGGTGGGGGTTGGGGTATTTTTTGGTTTGGGGGCAGGTGTGCGGGGTCGGGGTTTAAGGTTTAGGACCGGGAGTGGGGGGTTGGGTATTTTCTGGTTTGGGGCCGGGGTGGGGGTGGTGGGTCGATGGGTGGAAGTGTGAAGTGCACAATACACTGGTTTGATGGGTTGTGTTGGGTCAAATGTCTCATGTGTGTGATCCTATGGCATAGAGAGATGTTGTCATCAAGTGCAATCCATGCATTCTCCCTTCACAGTGTGTTGCCAATGATCTTGGATGAACCGTATGCAGCTGTAGTCGTATTTTTTCATTGCATACCACAGTGACTGTGCCACAGCACTGGCATAGGTGTGTGTCGCTAGATGCTTGGTCATTATAATGCGATGGACCTATCATCAGTGACTATTGTACTGCCCTCTGTCTGTGCCATGGCTTATGTTATGTTGGCAGACCTGGTTTTGGTATGTGATAAGGCTCAAGCTGATGACAAAATCCACAATTCTGTTAGCCTATTCTACGGGATGAGGTCTAAGAAAGCCCTTTCTTCTGTGGTCTGTGGGACTGTACCTTGCTTTATCTAGCCTGAGTCACTGTGGTTTAACTATTTTTGGTTATGACAGTCCAGACTTTATGACAGTCTATGTTCTGTACAGTGCCATAAAATGTTTGGTGTGACCAGACACTTGTATCAGTGTGTTGCTTTTAATTCTCAGCATAACACTACCTGTGACATATCCCTCATTCTATTACCATCTTGTGTCTTCCTCATGTGCATCATATGAGGTTACATCTCAACATTTCCAAATGTGGAACAGAAGCAAGCAGGCACTGATTTTCTGATAGGTGAGTTTATTGACAGCAGCAGACTGGACTACGGTAACACTCTCTATGCGGGAACAACAGCCAAGCTCCAGAGAAAACTCCAGCACATCCAGAACGGCTCTGCACGACTCATCCTCAACCTCCCTCGCCTCAAACACATCTCAGCCCACCTCAGAGACCTCCACTGGATCCCCGTCAACAAAAGGATCCTCTTCAAACTCCTAACCCATGCTCACAAAGCTCTCCACAATGCCGGACCTACCTACCTCAACGAGCGTCTCAACTTCCACACCCCGACACATCAGCTCCGCTCCGCCAACTTCTCCCTCACCACTGTCCCATGCATCCACCTTACCACAGCCGGCGGCAGATCCTTCTCCCACCTTGCTGCAAAAACCTGGAACTCCCTCCCTGTCAACCTACGTCTGACCCAGGACCTCCTGACCTTCAGGAAGCGCCTCAATACCTGACTCTTTGAGCAGTAGCACCCCCCCCGCGCCTTGAGTACCCTGTTACTGGGTAAGTAGCGCGCTTAACAAATTAGTGATTGATTGATTGATTGGCATAGGTGCAGGAAATAATAATGTGATGCAACACAAAAGGAATGTGAAGGGATCAGTCATGATGGTTGTAATCATTTTAGTAGATGCAACAACATCTGAAGTCTAAAGTCATGTGTACTACTACCATGAAAACGGAAGGTGGTTGAAGAACAGTCAACAGAGTGAAAATGTGGGATACAAAGGATTTTCTTCAGTAAGAGGTCACTTGCTTGCAGTGGTTGATGTCTTGCCTTCCGATGTTCCTGGATTCCTGGATTCTTGGCTGGACATTCCCGCTTGCAGTGGGGTTCTTCTGCAACAGAGGCAGGGGTGACCAAGATTGGTCCTTCCCCTAAAAAGGGCCTCCTTTCCAGTGACTGCCACTGATGTTGAAGGGACAACTGTTACTTGGTTAAAGGAAGGGGTGTGGTGTTGCTCACGGTCCCTGATCAGGGTATTGATTATCTCCCTGAACACCCCTGATAGGGAGGCCAGGATGGTGTTGGTGGCTCCCACTTTTTCAGTGACTCACAATGGAAGTCCCTCTGCAGCTCCTTCATTTCCCTGACTTTGATAAGTGCCTGGCCCACCATGCCTTGGGATTCTTGATAGGCTTCTAAGACATGGATCATGATGCCCTGGCCAATACCATCCCCAGTGGCCTCATGTCGCTTGCCAACAACATCCCTGCCACGCACCCTACCCTGAAGTGCCTGCACCCTTGCCACAAGTTGCCACCTACCACTGTTCTAGGGACACAGGTTGGGGGGAGAGTGGCTGCCTGAGATGTTGATGCAACCGGACTGGGAGGACTTGATATAGTCACAGTGAGGCTCACTGGTTTCATCTGACCAGGTTGCCCTCATTGGCCAGAACCATCCTCAATGTCCAGACATCCACAAGTGTTGTCCTCGCTGAGGGCTTTATCCATCGAGGTAGTGGTAGTCTCATCAGTGGTCTTGGTGTCCACAGCGGCAGCTTGACCTGTTGGTGTGAGAGATACACTGTTACAGGATATATCTTGACATCTACCTGGAATTAACAGTCATGTCACTCCTTGTACTTCCTGCCCTTCTTACATGTAACCTCCCAGGTGAGTGGATTTCATGTGTGAATTCCCAAAGAAGGGTATATGTGCAAGTGTACACTGAACTGTGATTTACAGGAACTTTACTCCCTGTATTACGCACACTTTACATATGGCTTCTCCTAGGTGCATACACTTCATTGATGACAATGGTATTTTGGGGGAGAACACTGTTTTGTTGTTTGGAGTTGGGGGAACAGTGCCAGTTGTGAGATGCAGTCCTGTCACTCTCACTGCTCCCCAAAACCTAACAGATGCCTACTCTGTCAGTGAGTACTCATTTTATGTGATTTAAAAGTATTGTGGACTTCAGAGAAGATGACACTGTTCTGGTGTTTGTAGTGACAGTACTAGTGCATCCTGGTTGTAGCAGTCCTGTCAATGTCTCTACCACACACTATACAAATGTCTTACTTTGAGGTGAGTACACTTAAATGGTGAGTTCCCGAACAATGCTCATTTGAGTAGAGACAACTGGGCTGGCTTGAGTGCAGTAACAGTGGCAGAACCTCATGGCCTTAGCAGTCATGTCAGACTCTGTGCTACACACAGTGTACAGATGTTATCCACCCAGGTGAGTACACTTCAATGGGGTATTGACAAACAAGCTAAATATGAGTAGGACACACTTTTTTGTTGTTTGGAGATACATTAACCGTGCTTGCTGGGAGTTGTAGTCATGTCAGTTCCTGTATAACACAGACTATAGAAGTATTATTTCCCAGGTCCACTTCAATTGAGAGTTGACAAACAAGGGTCTTTGGAGCTGTGGACACTTAGCTGGCTGAGTGAAGTTACAGTAACAGTGTAACAGTGTTTTGAGTGTATAAAATCTGAACTTCTCTATAACATCCCAGTAAC
The DNA here is from genome assembly GCF_031143425.1 of Pleurodeles waltl. Taxonomy (NCBI): domain Eukaryota; kingdom Metazoa; phylum Chordata; class Amphibia; order Caudata; family Salamandridae; genus Pleurodeles; species Pleurodeles waltl. The sequence goes on from NC_090439.1 coordinate 367,006,952, forward strand.
CTTTAGTTTTTTTATGAATTTCTAAAGTTTTTTAAAAAATTCTATTTCCTAAGTGTATTGTCCCTGCAACCTTTGTTTTTTTCAGTGAATTTTTAGGTTTATTTTTAACATTGAGTTATATTAAAGTACCTTACGATAATCCAACCCTTGCAGCGCACATGGGAAATCAATCCCCCATAGGCAGCCAACACAGCACCATACATGGCTTTTGGATGTGCTTTTCTGGGGTTGACCACAGGGCCTGGTCTGGCCAACCTCCCATAGGCATTCAACCCCATACCACACACACCCTTTGGCCAGGCGTGGCAGAGGATGGTTGCAGAACCTAGCCTGTAGTCTGGCCCTTTGGACAATCCCTAGAGGCATCCAACTACATACCATGCCCAGCCTTCAGCTTTTCTTATGGAAACTAACAACCTAACTGTAGCCACCTACTGGTCACACGCTCTCTCTCTCTCTCTATATATATATATATATATAAATGTATATGTATATATATATCAAAACAAATCCCATTTAGGGTTAGAGTGACACATAAATTATGCAAAAAAGAAAAGAGAACTCTGGTTAGTTCCCAAGTTTAGGTGGAGAGCAGCTCCAATACCCGAGCACCCTGCAACACCAGCGTCACTCTAGATTTGCTCACCTCAAATATCTGTTTATCTAGCAAAGTTTTTAAGCATAGGATCAGCACAGTGCTATCCATGCCGAGCTAGATAGTGACAAATTATTTTACCATTTGTACAGCAAAGTTTTTAACCATAGGTTTCACACAGTGTCAACCTTGCCAAGCTGTAAAATGACAAAAGCCATTTACCGCTCCAGGCACAGTATTACAGCTTTGGACTGGTAAAATACCATCCAGGCCAAAATAGAATGAGCAAAAGCAACCCCTGACACGTGTTTCGCTCTCATTAGAGCTCTTCAGAGAGGTTTAGCTTTTTTCCAGACAAAAGGGAGCACCCAGTATAAGTCAAAAAAATCCCTTTCAGGGTTAGAGTGATACATAAATTATGCAAAAAAATCAAAACAATTTGGAAGAGCTCTAATGAGAGGGAAACCTGTGTCAGGGGTTGCTTTTACTCATTCCAGGTTGGCTTGGATGGTATTTTATCCTGATCAAGACCTTGTTAGTTGAAACACATTGGTGTTGGTGTTATCAGTTGCAGATTAAAAGAAGCAAATCATGAATCCTGTGAGTATTGCGTTGTTGACTTTGTGTCAAACTTGTGTGGTGATAAAATACAGGGATATGGTCCTTCCCTGATGTGGGCACCGACGAAAGGAGTGCGCCTTGAGTGGACTGTTTGTGGATAATATATATATATATATATATATATATATATATATATATATATATATATATATATACAAAAGAAGGAGAGGCTGCAAAGTGAACAGGATAATGTGAAGCAGTTACTTTTACAGTGTAATGAGGCTAATCTTGAAGTAAGCACTATCAAGCATGAACATCTTAAAGACATTAGTCGGATGGGCCCCAATATCACTTTTAAGAGAACTAGGTCCATTGGTGATATGTTGACTAGTAGTTATTTGGCCCCTGTGATGAGTGGAGGTTGGTTACAACAGAATACCAAAGGTGTAATTCATGTAAGGCCTGTGGACATGGTGTTAATCAGAAGATGTTCCATATCTTGGAGGGCTGTGAGGGCCTGATCAAGGAGAGGATTACTTGTAATACCGAATATGTTGTGTATATGTTTTGTGCTGTGGCTGTGGAAAACAATACATTGGAAGTACAATAAATAAATCGAGGATACATATTTTACAGCACATACATGCCATAAATTATGGCAAAGAAGAGGAATTGCGGAAAATGGAGTCAGGTATGATCTTGACAGTAAGTACTGACGCTCCATGGGGCAATGCTGATCTACATGTCCATTTGTGATTTAGTTACCCTCATATGTGTATTCTTAGCATCCTCCCTTGCTCTGAACTCAATTTGATATGTATCTAAAGTATCTGTGTTTTCCATGATTGTAGGAAAGTACCATCTTCCTTGGCATGTTACCCCCATTTTTACCTGTATGTCAGTATGTTTTTGCCTGTCTCACTGAGATCCTGCTGGTCAGGACCCCAGTGCTCATAGTTTATGGCCGAATGTGTGTGTCTGTATAGTGCTTGACTGTGTCACTTAGGCTCTGCTAATCAGAACCTCAGTGCTTATGCTCTCTCTACTTTTATATTTGTCACTGTAGGCTAGTGACTTCATTTACCAATTTCAATTGGCACACTGGACCCCCCTTAAAAATCCCTAGTATATGGTACCTAGGTACCCAGGGCATTGGGGTTCCAGGAGATCCTTATGGGCTGCAGCATTTCTTTTGCCACCCATAAGGAGCTCAGACAAACCCTTCTACAGGCCTGCCATTGCAGCCTGCGTGAAATAGTGCACACACTATTTCACAGCCATTTTCACTGCACTTGAGTGACTTATAAGTCACCTATATGTCTAACCTTCACTTGCTGAAGGTTAGGTGCAAAGTTACTAAGTGTGAGGGCACCCTTGCACTAGCAAAGGTGCCCCCACATAGTTCAGGGCCATTCCCTGGGACTTTGTGAGTGCGGGGGATGCCATTACACGTGGGCACTTCATATAGGTCAATACATATATATAGCTTCACAATGGTAACTCCGAATATGGCCATGTAAGGTGTCTACCATCATGGAATTGTCCCCCATCCCAAATCTGGTATTGGGAAGCCAATTCCATGCATCCTGGGGTCTTCGCTATGGACCCCCAGTACTGCCAAACCAGCTCTCTGAGGCTTGCACTGCAGCTACAGCTGCTGCCACCTCACAGACAGGGTTCTGCCCTCCTGGGATCTGGGCAGCTCAGTCCCAGGAAGGCAAAACAAAGCATTTCCTCTGGAAGCAGGGTGTTACACCCTCTCCCTTTGGAAATAGGTATTACAGGCTGGGGAGGGGTAGCCTCCCCCAGCCTCTGGAAATGTTTTGAAGGGCACAGACGGTGCCCTCCTTGCATAAGACAGTCTACACCACTTCAGGGACCCCTTGTCCCCTGCTCTGGAGCAAAATTGGACAAAGGAAAAGGGGAGTGACCACTCCCCTGTCCATCACCAACCTATGGGTGCTGCCCAGAGCTCCTCCACTGTGTCCCAGAGTTCAGTCATCCTGCTTTGCAAGGTTTGGGGGCACTCTGGAGGGTTCTGAGTGGCCAGTGCCAGCAGATGACATCAGAGACCCCTTCTGATAGGTCCTTACCTGATAAGGTAGCTAATCCCCCTCTCAGGGCTAATTAGGGTCACTCCTGTGGGTTCTCTTCAGATTCTACTTGCAAGTTTCCAGCAGGAATCCTCTGCAACTACTACTTCATCCTCTGACCTCGGAGCAACCGCAGCCTGCTCCAGGAACCGCTGTAAGAGCAACAAAGTATCCACAAGGGATACATTTCTTCTGGAACTTCAGCTCCAGCCAGCAACTGCAACAGTTACCTCGGTGAGCAGGCTCTGAGGACTCCCTGTCTTCATCCTGCACCAGAAGGACTGAAGAAACCTCCTGTGGGGTGACGGAGTCACTCCTCTGCTCACGCAGGCACCTTCCAACTGGACGACCGGTACTCCAGGATTCCTCTCTCAGCAAAAAGCATGCTCCTAGAAACACAGTAGTTGACCCCATCCACACAGACTGTCCTGAGGTCCTGCTAACGCAATTAGGAGGAGGTAAGAGACCTTGCCTTCCCTGAGAGCGACAGTACCCCTGTGCACCACATCTTCTTCACCTCCTGAGGCCTCTGTGCACTATTTGCAAAATTCCTTCATGCACAGCCTGGCTCAGGTCCCCAGCGCTCTATCCTGCGACTCTCAACTCGCTGAGTTGACCTCCGGCGGCGTGGGACCCTTCTTGGTAGTGCTGCACCAACTGCATTTTGCACCTCCTTTGTCCCCATGTCGTGGGACTCCCGTGGGTGCTGCCTGGCATCCTGAGGGCTCTCTAAAGTGCTGAGAGCCCCCTCTTCCTCCTCCCACCAAGTTGAGGCCCCCAGGTCCCTCCTGGGTCCAGCCAGCACCATTTTGATGCAAAACACAACTTTGTTGTAACCAGGGCTTGTTGGCGACTTCCAACACGAAATCACGTCTGCATCCATCTTCACATCGTGGGACATCTTTTGCATCATGCAAGAACTCCTCTGGCATCTTCCTAGGGTGCATTCCTGCAGTATTTGTCCAACCAGGGACTCTTCTTTTGCACCCTCTTCTGGGTTGGCAGGGGCTCCTGTCCTTCCTGTAACTTCTTTCGACTTTTGGACTTGGTCCCCTTCTTTTGCAGGTCTTCAGGTCCAGGAATCCAGCAGTTGTTGTTTGCAGACTTGGTTGGTTACTGCAATAATCCATATCACGAGATGTAGTGTGTCCTAAGGAAACTTGCAATACTTTACTCCTGCTTTTCTGGGCTCCGGGTGGGGTAATTTACTTATCTTTACTGTATACTTATTCTCCCAGCGATTCTGCACACTACACTTGTCTATGGGGAATTTGTGATTCGCATTCCTCTTTCTTAGTATTTGGTTTGTGTTGTCCCTATACCTATTTTCTCCCATTGCATTCTATGGCATTTCCTATTTGCACTATCCTATGTCTAATTACTTATCATTTTGGTGTCTAGTGTATATATTGTGTATAATACTTACCTCCAGAAGGAGTTTTGTCTCTTAGATATTTTTGGTTCTGTGTCACCCAAATAAATACCTTTATTTTTGGTAACACTGAGTATTGTCTTTACTTGTGTATAAGTACTGTGTATCTATAATTGGTATTGCATGAGCTTTGCATGTCTCCTAGTTCAGCCTAAGCTGCTCTGCTATAGCTACCTCTATCAGCCTAAGCTGCTAGAACACTACTACTTCACTAATAAGGGATAACTGGACCTGGTATAAGGTGTAAGTACCCAAGGTACCCACTACAAACCAGGCCAGTCTCCTACAATGATGATCTATTAACTGAGATTGGGACCATCTTTTGAGGTCCATGGTGACTTGATATTGCCACTATGTGGCTTTGGTCATATTAAGATGCACTTTCAATATGTATGCCAGTTTTACACTTTACCATTCATGTGAGTTTTGCACTTTCAACTTTAAAGCAGGTTTTGCACGTCTTATGAGCATATACATGATGTCCCTGTGCCGTATGAAAGTTTTGTACACCTTCCCTGCATATATACAATGTCTCTGTGCCCCTGTGATTTCGGCTATATAGATGTGCACCTCCAGTGTTTATGCTAATTTTGCACTTCAACGATCATGCAAGTTTTGCACCTTTGACATCTGTGCAAGTTGTGTACATCTTCCCAGCTTAGACATGATGTGTCTGTGCCAGCTATGTCTCCTTGTGGTTTCGGCTATATAGACATGCACTTTCAATGTTTATGCTAGTTCTGCTCTTCAATGTCCATGCGAGATTTGCACTTTCAACATCTAAGCAAGTTTTGTACATCTTCCCTGCATAGACACGATGTCTCTGTGCCAGTTATGATGATATATTTGGTTGAGATTTGGTACTGCTACTATGTGAGTCTGATTATATTGATATGGACTCTCAGGCCCGTATTTATACTCCGTTTGCGCCGAATTTGCGTCGTTTTTTTCGACGCAAATTCGGCGCAAAACTAACGCCATATTTATACTTTGGCGTTAGACGCGTCTAGCGCCAAAGTATGAAGAAAGAGCGTCATTTTTTTGCGTGAACGCCTTCCTTGCGTTAATGAGATGCAAGGAAGGCGTTCCCGTCTAAAAAAATGACGGCGACGCAAATGCGTCGTATTTATACTCCCGGGCAAAAATCACGCCCGGGAGGTGGCGGGTCAAAAAAACCTGCATTTGCGCCTGAATTTAACGCCTGGGTCAGGGTAGGCATTAAGGGATCTGTGGGCTCAGAATGAGCCCACAGGTGCCCTCCCCTGCCCCCAGGGACATCCCCTGCCACCCCTGCCCACCCCAGGAGGACACCCAAGGATGGAGGGACCCATCCCAGTGAAGTACAGGTAAGTTCAGGTAAGTATAATTTTTTTTATTTTTTTATTTTTTTTGTGGCATAGGGGGGCCTTATTTGTGCCCCCCTACATGCCACTATGCCCAATGACCATGCCCAGGGGACACAAGTCCACTGGGCATGGCCATTGGGCAAGGGGGCATGACTCCTGTCTTTACTAAGACAGGAGTCATGAAATGGCGTCTGGGCGTCGAAAAAATGGCGCAAATCGGGTTAAGACGATTTTTTAGCGTCAACCTGACTTGCGCCATTTTAAGACGCCCTAACGTCATTTTTTCCCAACGCCGGCGCTGCCTGGTCTACGTGGTTTTTTTCCACGCACACCAGGCAGCGCCGGTCTGATTGCGCCGTCTAACGCCATTCCATAAATACGGCGCCCGCATGGCGCTTCAGAATGGCGTTAGACGGCGCAAAATTTTTTGACGCTAAACTGCGTTAGCGCAGTTTAGCGTCAAAAAGTATAAATATGGGCCTCAATGTTTATACCAGTTTCAATGCTTATGCGAAGTTTGCACTTTGTACATCTATGCACGTTTTATGCATCTTTTTTGCATATTTATGATGTCTCAGTTCGAATCATGATGTTATATCTGGTTGGGATTTGGAATTGTTATTGTATCAGTCTGGTTACATTGATATGCACTTTCAATATTTGTGTCAACTTGGCACCTCAACATCTATGCAAGTTTTGCACGCTTTGGCCCGTATTTATACTCCGTTTGCGCCGAATTTGCGTCGTTTTTTTCGACGCAAATTCGGCGCAAAACTAACGCCATATTTATACTTTGGCGTTAGACGCGTCTAGCGCCAAAGTATGAAGAAAGAGCGTCATTTTTTTGCGTGAACGCCTTCCTTGCGTTAATGAGATGCAAGGAAGGCGTTCCCGTCTAAAAAAATCACGGCGACGCAAATGCGTCGTATTTATACTCCCGGGCAAAAATCACGCCCGGGAGGTGGCGGGTCAAAAAAACCCGCATTTGCGCCTGAATTTAACGCCTGGGTCAGGGTAGGCGTTAAGGGATCTGTGGGCTCAGAATGAGCCCACAGGTGCCCTCCCCTGCCCCCAGGGACATCCCCTGCCACCCCTGCCCACCCCAGGAGGACACCCAAGGATGGAGGGACCCATCCCAGTGAAGTACAGGTAAGTTCAGGTAAGTATAATTTTTTTTATTTTTTTATTTTTTTTGTGGCATATGGGGGCCTTATTTGTGCCCCCCTACATGCCACTATGCCCAATGACCATGCCCAGGGGACACAAGTCCCCTGGGCATGGCCATTGGGCAAGGGGGCATGACTCCTGTCTTTACTAAGACAGGAGTCATGAAATGGCGTCTGGGCGTCGAAAAAATGGCGCAAATCGGGTTAAGACGATTTTTTAGCGTCAACCTGACTTGCGCCATTTTAAGACGCCCTAACGTCATTTTTTCCCAACGCCGGCGCTGCCTGGTCTACGTGGTTTTTTTCCACGCACACCAGGCAGCGCCGGTCTGATTGCGCCGTCTAACGCCATTCCATAAATACGGCGCCCGCATGGCGCTTCAGAATGGAGTTAGACGGCGCAAAATTTTTTGATGCTAAACTGCGTTAGCGCAGTTTAGCGTCAAAAAGTATAAATATGGGCCTTTATATCTAAGCAAGACTTAGCATATGTTGTTTATATATTTATGAAGTCTCAGTGTCAGCCATGTTGATATATCTAGTTGAAATTTGAACGAATTGTCGTAATTAATTACACCTTTGCATTTTCTATATATTTTTCTCACACACTACATATTTTGTCTATTAGGATGATATGGTCATTTGTGACCTAACAAATGAATAATAAATTTGAGATTTTTATATAAGATTATGAGGTGTACTGGTTGTGGGTATTTGTGTTGATTGCTACTCTGGGTTAATGGGGATAGAGTTAGGCCCATAGATGTTATCCCCTGTTAACTATTTTGTATCTTAAGTACCCCCGTTTCATGATTAAAATGTGATCATAGAACGGTGATAATATTGTGTATAGAGCACTAGGCACTTTATATAGTAAAGCATATAAGATGTTTCTTGCAAGATCTTCGACCATAGCATTTTCGATGAATTAACTAAAAATGTGTGGGTGTTACGGGGTATTGTGCTTTGGAAGATAATAGGGGTTCTAAAACAGATGTGAATAATGACCCCGAAAAAATTATAACTTGTAAAGATTATGTTGAAGATATATGGAATGAGGAGAAAATAGAGGAGGAAATGGGCCGTTCCAGATGAAAGGACTGTGAACATAGCGGTTGGGCCACTAGAAACTGAGGAGGGACCATGTGATAAAAGGAAGTTTGTCAAAGATGTCTTTGAGGCACAGTTGAAGCCGTATCACCGAAACGCATTGGCTGCGTATTTGTTTTAATCTTGCAGCACCATAAAATAATGATAAAAAATGCTGTAAACCATATTGCTACTACCTTATGTGCATTTTTGGAGGAGTTGATGGCGTGCCACTGAGTCAAGGAAGATGAGGAGTCGATGGGAAGTTATATATATATATATATATATATATATATATATATATATATATATATATATATATATATATATATATATATATATATATATATGCGTATATATATATATATATATATATATATATATATATATATATATATATATATATGTTTTTTTTCCAAATAAAATCCACTCAGGACAGGAGCACTTTCCAGATGCCAAATCAATTTATTGTTAACGAGTAGACGTGTGTTTCAGCACATTACCTTTTTCAATACTCATAAATGCCATCAATCACAGTTACAAGTCTATTTAAATACCTCCATTCTCATTCCCATTGGACAGCATCTCATGGCTAGTAAAAAGGAGACTGGCATTCCAAAGTGGAAAAACAAAATCACAGCGGCGATCATAGTGTCTAAGGTTCTGCGGGGCATATTTATACTCCGTTTGCGCTGAATTTGCGTCGTTTTTTTCGACGCAAATTCGGCGCAAAACTAACGCCATATTTATACTTTGGCGTTAGACGCGTCTAGCGCCAAAGTATGAGGAATGAGCGTCATTTTTTTGCGTGAACGCCTTCCTTGCGTTAATGAGATGCAAGGTAGGCGTTCCCGTCTAAAAAAATGACTGCGACGCAAATGCGTCGTATTTATACTCCCGGGCAAAAATCACGCCCGGGAGTGGGCGGGGCAAAAAACCCCGCATTTGCGCCTCTTTTTAACGCCTGGGTCAGGGCAGGCGTTAAGGGACCTGTGGGCTCAAAATGAGCCCACAGCTGCCTTACCATGCCCCCAGGGACCCCCCCTGCCACCCTTGCCCACCCCAGGAGGACACCCAAGGATGGAGGGACCCATCCCAGGGACATTCAGGTAAGTTCAGGTAAGTATAATTTTTTTTTTTTTTATATATTTTTTTGGCATGGGGGGCCTGATTTGTGCCCCCCTACATGCCACAATGCCCAATGACCATGCCCAGGGGACATAAGTCCCCTGGGCATGGCCATTGGGCAAGGGGGCATGACTCCTGTCTTTACTAAGACAGGAGTCATGTAAATGGCGTCTGGGCGTCGTTAAAAATGGCGCAAATCGGGTGGAGGCGATTTTTTTGCCTCAACCTGACTTGCCCCATTTTAAGACGCCCTAACGCCATTTTCCCCAACGCCGGCTAACGCCATTCAATAAATACGGCACCCGCATGGCGCTTCAGAATGGCGTTAGCCGGCGCTAATCTTTTTGGCGCAAAACTGCGATAGCGCAGTTGTGCGTCAAAAAGTATAAATATGGCCCTGCATTTGTCAATCAAAGCCGTAATATTTTGGGCCATATTTATACTTTTTGACGCACAACTGCGCTATCGCAGTTTTGCGCCAAAAAGATTAGCGCCGGCTAACGCCATTCTGAAGCGCCATACGGGCGCCGTATTTATTGAATGGCGTTAGCCGGCGCTAGCAGACCGGCGCTGCCTGGTGTGCGTGGAAAAAAACCACGTACACCAGGCAGCGTCGGCGTTGGGGAAAATGGCGTTAGGGCGTCTTAAAATGGGGCAAGTCAGGTTGAGGCAAAAAAATCGCCTCCACCCGATTTGCGCCATTTTTAACGATGCGCAGATGCCATTTACATGACTCCTGTCTTAGTAAAGACAGGAGTCATCCCCCCTTGCCCAATGGCCATGCCCAGGGGACTTATGTCCCCTGGGCATGGTCCTTGGGCATTGTGGCATGTAGGGGGGCACAAATCAGGCCCCCCTATGCCAAAAAAAATAAATAAATAAAAAAAATGTATACATACCTGAACTTACCTGAATGTCCCTGGGATGGGTCCCTCCATCCTTGGGTGTCCTCCTGGGGTGGGCAAGGGTGGCAGGGGGGGGTCCCTGGGGGCATGGGAGGGCAGCTGTGGGCTCATTTTGAGCCCACAGGTCCCTTAACGCCTGACCTGACCCAGGCGTTAAAAAGAGGTGCAAATGCGGGTTTTTTTGCCCCGCCCACTCCCGGGCGTGATTTTTGCCCGGGAGTATAAATACGACGCATTTGCGTCGCAGTCATTTTTTTAGACGGGAACGCCTACCTTGCATCTCATTAACGCAAGGAAGGCGTTCACGCAAAAAAATGACGCTCATTCCTCATACTTTGGCGCTAGACGCGTCTAACGCCAAAGTATAAATATGGCGTTAGTTTTGCGCCGAATTTGCGTCGAAAAAAACGACGCAAATTCGGCGCAAACGGAGTATAAATATGCCCCTTTGTGTGCCCATTTCTTTCGTAATATTTTAATCACAATGGTTCCTCTTTACTCTGCACGTCTCTCACAACCCACACTGTTTTAAATACGGTTACAATCCTCCTTTCACCACCTTCCTCAAACTGTACCTTTTGGCTGCTTGTTTATACCACTGAGAGCATGCCTGAAAGTGCTGATATTAGTGACCAACACTTTACATTTAGTAATCCTCCAACCTCGTGTTTGCATATGTCCCCTCATTTCTTTCGCAGCGGTTCTGGCAGTCCTTAATTATATCCAAAAACAATTACACTTAATTTTTGTCAAACACTTTGGAGGGCAGGTGCTAAGTGGCATCAAGCAAACATTTTCAAAAAAGTGGGCTCATTATGAGTTTGCCAGTTGTACCGTCGGACCACCATAGTAGCGGTTGCCAAAAGACCACCATATTGGCGGTCTCACAGAACGCCGTTACTGTTGAGTGTGGTTAATAGGTGGGCCGACATCCCATCGGTCAACCACCGACCGTATTACAATCCAAAAGTCGCAGTGGTAGCCAGCCATGCCGGTCCGCCCATGACGGTCCAAACCACTGCCGCTTACAGCCATCAAATTAAAACACAACACTACATTGAATGGATTTGAAATGAACACAGCAGACACACATTGTCACACTCGAAACACCTGCAAACCATATTATGAAACAGACCACTTCACACTCCACAATCCTTTGCATCTCCAACGCCAAACACAGAAGCTAGAGTGCATCAAAAAATAACAAAACTTCAGAATAGGCACCCTTCCAACTTTTCCTAAGCACATATTCCACACCCTCAACACAGTTATATTTTCGAACACAGTCGTTTGACCTAGCCAAATTCCTAAACTCACCGTCACCTGTTAACTTGCTCCTTATTCTTCCTCACCAGCATGTCATCCCCATAAAATTCCTCGTTTCACTGAAGATAAGTTCAGAGTCACAGTAGATGAAGAGTAGAGCCACATTTATTTGAAGCCCAATCCCAAAACACTACTATCACCAGGAAAATGGAAATGTGGCAAAGGATTTTCAACAGAATTAATTCTGTAGGCCCCATCCTGCACACAAGAAATGACATCAGGAAGAGCTGGAACGAGCTCAGGGAGAAGGTTCCTTCCATGGCATCCATGAACCAGCTGCAGGTCCAGAAGACTGGTGTTGGTCCCTCCTCCTCCCTTACAACTCACATCCAGGGAGGAGAAGGTCTTTGGCAGCCTGCATTCTGAGGGCTTGACAGGAATACCAGGGGAGTGAAGTCTGGTAAGTCACAACACACAAATATCTCACAAAATGTACTGTCATTGTTAGAAATGGGGTCTTTGGTTGGCAGTCAAGTTACCCCCTTTCCAAGCAAGCCTTTCCCTCACTCAGGTCAGGGTAAAGGAGAATCATCCTCAGTTAACCCCCGCACACCCTCTTGGTAGCTTAGCACGAGCAGGCAGGCTTAACTTCAGAAGCAATGTGTAAAGTATTTGTCCAACACACACAGTAACCCAATAAAAACACTACAAAATGACACAACACCAGTTTAGAAAAATAGGGAATATTTATATACACAAAACAAGACCAAAATGACAAAAATCCAACATACATAGGTCAAGTTATTAATTAAAAAAAAAAAGTCTTAATCCTTGACAAACTGTGAGAACGCTGATATTTCACAAAAGTACCCAGGTAGCGTCAAAATAAAGCTGCACAGGCGAGTGTGTATCAAAAAAGGCCAGCGATGTGTTGATTTCTCACTCACAAGCAAGACCGAGCATCGTTCCTCCTCCATTTGGGTCGGCGTGCGTCGTTCTTTCTCTCCCGCAAGAGAGTGATGCTTTGATCCGGACGGGCACCTCGTGTCCGGGCAGGCTTTGCATTGATTTCCCTTGCCCAGCGATGTTGTGTCGTAATCCGGTTGCACGGTGTCAAGAAACTGCGCTGCTTGGGGCTTGTGTCATTAACAGCAGCCGCTGTGGGTGTTGCGCGTTGTTTCTCCAACCGCGATGCAGATGGAGTGTCGATTTTAGCCGCGAGGCAGGCGGTGCTTCGCTTATCAGTCACAAGGAGGGTGCTGTGTCGAAAGTTTCCCCGCACGGCGGTCTTTGCATGGATTTCTTTCCTTTTCCACCAGCTCCACCTTTCAAGGGCTCAAAGACTGGTTAGGGTACCACTTGGCAGGCAGGACTCTCAGCAGAAAGCCCATGTGCTGGCAGAGAGAAGTCTTTGCCGTCCCTGGGACTTTAACAACAAGAGGCAAGCTCAGTCCAAGGCCTTGGAGATTCCTCTCAAGCAGGAACGCACAACAAAGGCCAGTCTTTGTCCCCTTTCACAGGCAGAAGCAGCAACTGCAGCATAAACCAACAAAGCACAGTCACAGGCAGGGTCAGCCCTTCTCGTCTCTTCAGCTCTTCTCCTTGACAGAGGTTCCTCTTGGTTCCAGAAGTACTCTGATCTACGGGGGTTTAGGATGTTCTTATTATACCCCTTTCTGCCTTTGAAGTAGGCCTACTTTAAAGAGAAGTCTCTGTTGTTTTCAAGATACTGCCTTGCCCAGGCCAGGCCCCAGGCACACACCAAGTGGTTGCAGACTGCATTGTGTGAGGGCAGGCACAGCCCTTTCAGGTGTAAGTTACCACTCTTCCCCTCCCCTCAGCCCAGATGGCCCATCAATATATGCAAGCTACACCCCAGCTCCCTTTGTGTCATTGTCTAGAGGAGAGGTGCAAACAGCCCAACCGTCAAACTGGCACAGACAGGGAATCCACAAACAAGCAGAGTGACAGAATGGTTAAGCAAGAAAATGCCTACTTTCTAAAAGTGCCATTTTCAAACACACAATCTCAAAACCAACTTCACTAAAAATTGTGAGTCTAGACACCCCAAACTCTACCGGTCTATCTTCTCCCAAAGGGAATCTGTGTTTTCATAATATTTAATGGCAGCCCCCATGTTAACCTGTGAGAGAGATAGGCCTTGCAAAAGTGAAAAATGAATTTGGCAGTATTTCACTGCCAGGGCATGTAAAAGACATAAGAACATGTCCCACCTTTAACATACATTGCACCCTGCCCTTAGGGCTACCTAGAGCCTACCTTAGGGGTCCCTTACATGTATAAAAAAGGGAGGTTTGAGCCTGGCAAGTGGGTACACTTGCCAAGGTAAATTGGCAGTATAAAACTGCACTCACAGACACTGCACTGACAGGTCTGAGCCATGTTTCCATGGATACTAATGTGGGTGGCACAACCAGTAGTAGCATTTGATTTACAGGCCCGGGCACCTCTAGTGCATTTTACTAGGAACTTACTAGTAAATCAAATATGCCATTCATAGATAAGCCAATATATGCATACAATTTATACAGGGAACACTCACACTTTAGCACTGATCAGCAGTGGGAAAGTGTCCAGAGCAAACAAAACATCAAAAACAGAGTCCAGCACACAGAAACAACATGGGAAGTAGAGGCAAAATGTTAGGGATGACCATGCCAATTATGCTAAGTCTAACAGTCGTAGATGTGGTGCTTGGTCTTAGAGGGTGATCAAGAATGTATTATTAAGCAGATAAGAGATGGTGTTTTGGATGATGGTTTTACTTTGTTTTCTATAAGAGTGAGCAGTATATTTTGAAGCTGTAGCAGGTGTGTCATTGGTGCTGGTATTAACTGTATGAGGGTCACAATAATGTTGTTTTTCTATATCGTCTTGGTGGTAGAAATGGTGGTTGAGAGTAGGATGGTTTGCTGTGTTGTTTTTGTGGACTTTCCTTGTTGGGCAATAGACATGGAGATGGGAGGGTGTGAAGAGTGGCATGTTTATTTTGTTTGTGTTTGTTTATAGTGGAAGGCGTGTGGAATGGGGTGGTGGTGGATCACATGTGTCATAATTTAAGGCTCTAAATTATGCAATGGATGAGAGACGGGTGAATGGCATTTGTTGTGTGGGTGTATCTGTGATTAGTGCTGGTGAATATAGACAATTTGAGAGTAAAGATAGTTTAGGATGTGTGTTATTTGGGTAGTCATAAGGGTGGAAGTGGGCATATGGTTCGAATTTGTAACAGAAAGTATTATGAAAGTGTGTGTGTGAGAGATTTTGATGTGCAGATTTGTGTCTTATGTTTTGTTTTTGAGGAGTAATGATATAGATATTGGTATAGTGGTTTCTGGGAAGGATTTGTATTTAAAGTACTGTTGATGAGTGGAATTTGGTAAAGGGGTGGTGATGTATTTTGGATAAGAGTGTATGTGGTCTGTATGAGGGGATGGACAAGAGTTATCAAAGTTTCCATTATATTTGATCACTGGAAGAGGAAATATGTGTGGTTGAGTGGAGTGTAAGGATTGTGTTTTTGATAGAAAGAGGAGGAAGGTATTGGTGGATGCTAGGATGGAAGGCAGAGTATAGGTTTGGTCGTGGTTGAAAGGGGTAATTTAGGAGGAAGTAGAGGATGGAGCTGGTGTTTCATCTGAATAGGGAGTGTGTGCCTGGGTGCATTAATGTAATGTATTATGTGGCTTTGTGTTGTACTAGGGATGTGTGGATTTGCTAGTGGCATATGACAGAGTAGTGTTTTGTGTGAGAATGAAAGTGCCATTGTGTGTTAGTTGGGGTAGAAGAGTGTATAGGTGTGGTGTGTGGGGTATTGTAGTGTTTTTTGAGACATTGAAATGTGGATTGAGTTTGTTTGTGATGAGTAGTGGTCATTTGCTGAGCAACTGTTACTATGTTTGTGGATCTGGATGGCTTAGTGTGGTTCCTGGTGAATGGCAAAATGGGCAGCACTTCTGGCCCTATGCCCAATCTGGCCTGAACAGGCCCAAACAGGAAACTGCCCTTGTTCACTCCACCTTTAGCCTTGATGCCTGTGCTGAGATGGCCTGAGCTCTAAGCTTAAATGACCCTAGGTCAGATGACCTTTAGACAATAGTAACCCCAGCTCTAACAAATCAGAACCACAGCCCTAAACCCTAGAGTCAATGGGAGACCTGGCCCTATTAACCAATAGCACCCTAGCCCTATCAGCCAATCAAAACCAAACCATGAGCCCAAAGTCCAATAGGAACACTAGCCCTTGGAACCAAACTGAATCCTAGCCCTAACAACCAACCGGAACTCAAATCCTAAGCCCTTATTCCAATAGAAGCCTTAGCAACCAATCAAAAGCCTAGTCCTAACAGCCAATCACAACTCAAACCCTAAGCTCCAAGCCCAATAGAAACCCTAGCCCTAGCAACCGGAGTACAGAAGCAACAAGCAGTAATAGCTAATGTAAGGGGAAAGTGACCTTAAGCACAAGCGGCTGGGCAGGGGACATAGAGGTGCTCCTGAATTCAGAATCTCCTTGGATACAGAGTGGCTAAATCCACACTTTGTAGCTTCCTGGTCAGCTCTGCAGGTAAAGCCCAATTCTGAACCTTCTAAGAAACAGTTTTTCGCACCCTTAAACTGATTAACTTTTTCAAGCCAAAAATGAGGGTTACACACACTTTCCAAACAAAGTTTAAACCATAAAGCAGATTAACCTGTCTCTAAAAAACACTTGGGTTAGTATCTGAAGTGTACTTTGCTTTTTTATCTAGTGGGAGGATTAGTGAAATAGAGGGGAAAAACTAGGTCAGAAATGTAAACAGTCACAGATAGAACAAAACAGCAGTTTTCAATTACAAAATGCACAGAGACCAATAGGTAAATTTAAACAGTCACGGGTAGGGGAAAAAGCTCTTTTAAAATGTCAAGAATACTCAGCACAAAGTCTGTGTTATTACCACCTTCTTTGTCTTTTGCTCACTTGGCTGTTTAAGGCAGAGAGAACCTGGTGCCTCAAAATGGAGGTGGCTGTCTTGGGGTTCCCTTCACTAACATAAAGGGCTGGTGCATGTGTGGAAGGTCCCAGGGTTTCTTGGGAACTAGAGGGCCAGTCAGTAAGCATAGGCTGCTGGGCATGGAGGTGTTTCTGAATTCAGTATCTCCTTTGATATAGACAGCCTCAATCTACACTTTGTAGCTTCCTAGTCAGCTCTGCAGGAAAAGCACAATTCTGA
Source organism: Pleurodeles waltl (assembly GCF_031143425.1). Taxonomy (NCBI): domain Eukaryota; kingdom Metazoa; phylum Chordata; class Amphibia; order Caudata; family Salamandridae; genus Pleurodeles; species Pleurodeles waltl. The sequence goes on from NC_090439.1 coordinate 367,023,767, forward strand.
AGCCAATAAAATACTGCTTTTCACACAATAAACTAATCACTTTTTCAGGCCAAAAATGAGTGCTACATATACATTTAAATGTCAGGTTAAACCATAAAGCAGTCTAAGCAGTCTCTTAAACACACTCTGGCTAGCCTCTGAGGTGTATTTTGCCTTTTTACCTTGTAGGTGGGGGCTTAGTACAGTAAGGGGGAAAAACTATGTATATATTTATATGTATGTATATATATATATATATATATATATATATATATATATATATATATATATATATATATACATATAATGACCTAGTGGTGGTCGCCCTTAGTTAGTTTTAGTTCAGACATAGCTTCTATAAAAGAAGCATTTTTTGTTTTTTTGTTTTGGTAATAACGAGAGTTTTTCATCGTTCATTTTTCCATAGGATCTTTAGACATGCCTACAGCCTGAACCACTGAATAGAATTACACCAAATTTGGCATGAAGGTAGATTCTGTTGCACAGATCTTGAGGGCTCCCCCACGGTCCCAGATGGCCCATAAAGGGCTAAGAAAAAATAAATAAAAGCCTATAGCTCGCAAAGTCTTCACACCAAGTAGGCAGGGTTCAAGTCCAGCCAGACTTGCTTCCCTTTTATATTTAAAAAGTCCAAATTAGTTTTATTTTTAAAAATGTCAAAGACTTTTTTTTTTCAACTGTAGTGAGATATCTCATTTAAAGTAAATCATATATGAAAACCTAAAAAACACTCTGTCTCTCTCCCTTTCACTTTTTTCCTCTCTCTCTCTCTCTGACTCTCTTTCAATCAATTTCTCACACTCACACATCTGGTCAGACACCTATGAACCCACTCACAGATGCACTCAGACAGTTACACACCAACTCACAGACCCACTCAGATTCTCACACACCCACTCACAGACCCATTGACACCCCCATGCACCCACTCGCAGGCTCACGTATACACTGTGAGAAAGTAGCCTCTTTCTAGCCTTGTTACCCCCACTTTTGGCCTGTTTGTGAGTGTATGTCAGGGTGTTTTCACTGTCTCACTGGGATCCTGCTAGCCAGGGCCCAGTGCTCATAGTGAAAACCCTATGTTTTCAGTATGTTTGTTATGTGTCACTGGGACCCTGCTAGTCAGGACCCCAGTGCTCATAAGTTTGTGGCCTATATGTATGTGTTCCCTGTGTGGTGCCTAACTGTCTCACTGAGGCTCTGCTAACCAGAACCTCAGTGGTTATGCTCTCTCATTTCTTTAAAATTGTCACTAACAGGCTAGTGACCAATTTTACCAATTTACATTGGCTTACTGGAACACCCTTATAATTCCCTAGTATATGGTACTGAGGTACCCAGGGTATTGGGGTTCCAGGAGATCCCTATGGGCTGCAGCATTTCTTTTGCCACCCATAGGGAGCTCTGACAATTCTTACACAGGCCTGCCACTGCAGCCTGAGTGAAATAACGTCCACGTTATTTCACAGCCATTTTACACTGCACTTAAGTAACTTATAAGTCACCTATATGTCTAACCTTTACCTGGTAAAGGTTAGGTGCAAAGTTACTTAGTGTGAGGGCACCCTGGCACTAGCCAAGGTGCCCCCACATTGTTCAGAGCCAATTCCCTGAACTTTGTGAGTGCGGGGACACCATTACACGCGTGCACTGCATATAGGTCACTACCTATATGTAGCTTCACAATGGTAACTCCGAATATGGCCATGTAACATGTCTATGATCATGGAATTGCCCCCTCTATGCCATCCTGGCATAGTTGGCACAATCCCATGATCCCAGTGGTCTGTAGCACAGACCCTGGTACTGCCAAACTGCCCTTCCTGGGGTTTCACTGCAGCTGCTGCTGCTGCCAACCCCTCAGACAGGCATCTGCCCTCCTGGGGTCCAGCCAGGCCTGGCCCAGGATGGCAGAACAAAGAACTTCCTCTGAGAGAGGGTGTGACACCCTCTCCCTTTGGAAAATGGTGTGAAGGCAGGGGAGGAGTAGCCTCCCCCAGCCTCTGGAAATGCTTTCTTGGGCACAGAAGTGCCCAATTCTGCATAAGCCAGTCTACACCGGTTCAGGGACCCCTTAGCCCCTGCTCTGGCACGAAACTGGACAAAGGAAAGGGGAGTGACCACTCCCCTGACCTGCACCTCCCCTGGGAGGTGTCCAGATCTCCTCCAGTGTGCTCCAGACCTCTGCCATCTTGGAAACAGAGGTGCTGCTGGCACACTGGACTGCTCTGAGTGGCCAGTGCCACCAGGTGACGTCAGAGACTCCTGCTGATAGGCTCCTTCAGGTGTTAGTAGCCTATCCTCTCTCCTAAGTAGCCAAACCCTCTTTTCTGGCTATTTAGGGTCTCTGTCTATGGGGAAACTTCAGATAACGAATGCATGAGCTCAGCCGAGTTCCTCTGCATCTCTCTCTTCACCTTCTGATAAGGAATCGACTGCTGACCGCGCTGGAAGCCTGCAAACCTGCAACATAGTAGCAAAGACGACTACTGCAACTCTGTAACGCTGATCCTGCCGCCTTCTCGACTGTTTTCCTGCTTGTGCATGCTGTGGTGGTAGCCTGCCTCCTCTCTGCACCAGAAGCTCCGAAGAAATCTCCCGTGGGTCGACGGAACCTTCCCCCTGCAACCGCAGGCACCAAAAAGCTGCATTACCGGTCCCTTGGGTCTCCTCTCAGCACAACAAGCGAGGTCCCTCGAATCCAGCAACTCTGTCCAAGTGACCCCCACAGTCCAGTGACTCTTCAGCCCAAGTTTGGTGGAGGTAAGTCCTTGCCTCACCTCGCTGGGCTGCATTGCTGGGAACCGCGACTTTGCAGCTACTCCGGCCCCTGTGCACTTCCGGCGGAAATCCTTTGTGCACAGCCAAGCCTGGGTCCACGGCACTCTAACCTGCATTGCACGACTTGCTAAGTTGGTCTCCTGCGACGTGGGACTCCTTTGTGCAACTTCGGCAAGCACCATTTCACACATCCTCGTAGTGCCTGTTTCTGGCACTTCTCCGGGAGCTACCTTCTTTAGTGAGGGCTCTTTGTCTTGCTCGATGTCCCCTCTCTCCTCAGGTCCAATTTGCGACCTCCTGGTCCCTCCTGGGCCCCAGCAGTGTCCAAAAACGCCAAATGCACGATTTGCAGCTAGCAAGGCTTGTTGGCGTTCTTTTGGCGGGAAAACACTTCTGCACGACTCTCCAATGAGAGAGAGATCCGTCCACCAAAGGGGAAGTCTCTAGCCCTTTTCGTTCCTGCAGAAACCTCAGCTTCTTCTGTCCAGTCGAAGCTTCATTGCACCCGCAGCTGGCATTTCATGGGCATCTGCCCATCTCCGACTTGCTTGTGACTTTTGGACTTGGTCCCCTTGTTCCACAGGTAACCTAGATTAGAAATCCACAGTTGTTGCATTGCTGGTTTGTGTCTTTCCTGCATTATTCCTCTAACACGACTACTTTGTCCTTAGGGGAACTTTAGTGCACTTTGCACTCACTTTTCAGGGTCTTGGGGAGGGTTATTTTTCTAACTCTCACTATTTTCTAATAGTCCCAGCGACCCTCTACAAGGTCACATAGGTTTGGGGTCCATTCGTGGTTCACATTCCACTTTTGGAGTATATGGTTTGTGTTGCCCCTATCCCCATGTTTCCCCATTGCATCCTATTGTAACTATACATTGTTTGCACTGTTTTCTAAGACTATACTGCATATGTTTGCTATTGTGTATATATATCTTGTGTATATTTCCTATCCTCTCCCTGAGGGTACACTCTAAGATACTTTGGCATATTGTCATAAAAATAAAGTACCTTTATTTTTAGTATAACTGTGTATTGTGTTTTCTTATGATATTGTGCATATGACACTAAGTGGTACTGTAGTAGCTTCACACGTCTCCTAGTTCAGCCTAAGCTGCTCTGCTAAGCTACCATTATCTATCAGCCTAAGCTGCTAGACACCCTATTCACTAATAAGGGATAACTGGGCCTGGTGCAAGGTGCAAGTACCCCTTGGTACTCACTACAAGCCAGTCCAGCCTCCTACATTGGTTGTGCAGTGGTGGGATAAGTGCTTGAGACTACTTACCACTCTTGTCAGTGTACTTTTCATAAGAGAAAAATATACAAAACAAGGTCAGTGTATATACACATAGCCAAAAAGTTTTGCATTTCCTCTTTTCACTCTTTTCTAAGTGCTGAAAAGTACTTCTAAACTTTCAAAAAGTTCTTAAAAGTTTTTAAAGTTTTTTTCTGTCTTTCCAAAAAGTTCTGAAAACTTTTTTCTCTTTTTCTATCACTTTAACTCTCTCTAAAAATGTCTGGCACAGGCCAAAATGTTGATCTGTCCAAACTTGCATATGACAACCTTAGCTGGAAAAGAGCAAGGAGTCTCTGTATAGAGAGAGGTTTGAGTGTAGGGAAGAATCCTTCCTTGGAACTGTTACTTAACATGCTTAGAGAACAGGATAAGGCCATAGGTGCCTCATCTGTTGAAAAAGTACCTAATAGTTCTCAATCTGATTCAGGGACTCCCCCAGGAAAAGATTCAGGAAAGAAACTTCCTAGCCTGCCCATTACTAGACAATCTAGCATAGATGGTAATGATGATGAGCCACACCATATAAATAGTGTTGTCTCACATCATAGCAAAAGCATTTATTCTCACCATACTGGTAGTAATGTTTCTGTTAACCAAGCTGTTAGGGTGGCTTCTGTAAGGGACAGGTCTCCTTCTGTTCATTCCCATCATAGCTCTGTTTCTAGGAATGTCCCTCCCACCAACCCTGATGACAGAATGTTAGAGAGGGAACTCAATAAGTTGAGGGTGGAACAAACCAGACTGAAGCTTAAAAAGCAACAGCTGGATTTGGATAGACAGTCTTTTGAATTAGAGAAGGAAAGACAGAAGTTGGGTTTAGATACCCATGGTGGCAGCAGCAGTATTCCCCATAGTCATCCTGCAAAAGAGCATGATTCCAGGAATCTGCACAAGATAGTTCCCCCTTATAAGGAGGGGGATGACATTAACAAGTGGTTTGCTGCACTTGAGAGGGCCTGTGTTGTACAGGATGTCCCTCAAAGGCAGTGGGCTGCTATCCTATGGCTATCATTTAGTGGAAAAGGTAGGGATAGGCTCCTTACTGTGAAAGAAAATGATGCCAATAATTTTACAGTTCTTAAGAATGCACTCCTGGATGGTTATGGCTTAACCACTGAACAGTACAGGATAAAGTTCAGAGAGACCAAAAAGGAGTCTTCACAAGACTGGGTTGATTTCATTGACCATTCAGTGAAGGCCTTGGAGGGGTGGTTACATGGCAGTAAAGTTACTGATTATGAAAGCCTGTATAACACAATCCTGAGAGAGCATATACTTAATAATTGTGTGTCTGATTTGTTGCACCAGTACCTGGTAGACTCTGATCTGACCTCTCCCCAAGAATTGGGAAAGAAGGCAGACAAATGGGTCAGAACAAGGGTGAACAGAAAAGTTCATACAGGGGGTGACAAAGATGGCAATAAGAAGAAAGATGGTGAAAAATCTCAAGATAAGCATGGGGATAAGGGTAAAACCAAAGATCCCACTTCAAATCTCAAACACTCTTCAGAGGGTGGGGATAAAACAAATTCTTCCTCTTCTTCCCAACCTGCACACATTAAAAAGCCTTGGTGCTTTGTGTGTAAAAACAGAGGCCATAGGCCAGGGGATAAGTCCTGTCCAGGTAAACCCCCTGAGCCTACCACCACTAATACATCAAGCTCTAGTGCCCCTAGCAGTAGTGGTACTAGTGGTAGGACTGCTGGCAACAGTCAAGCAAAGGGTGTAGTTGGGTTCACTTATGGGTCCATCATAGAAACTGGGGTAGTCAGTCCCAAGACAGTTTCTGTCACACCTAGTGGCACTGGCCTTGCCACACTGGCTGCTTGTCCCCTTACAATGGATAAGTACAGGCAGACAGTTTCAATAAATGGTGTTGAGGCCTTGGCCTACAGGGACACAGGTGCCAGTTTCACTTTGGTGACTGAAAACCTAGTGCACCCTGATCAACACATCATTGGACAACAGTATAAGATTATTGATGTCCATAACTCCACTAAGTTTCTTCCCTTAGCTATAATTCAGTTTAGTTGGGGTGGAGTTACTGGCCCTAAGCAGGTGGTGGTATCACCTAGCTTACCTGTAGACTGTCTCTTAGGTAATGACCTAGAGGCCTCAGGTTGGGCTGATGTAGAGTTTTATGCCCATGCAGCCATGCTGGGCATCCCTGAGGAATTGTTCCCTCTCATTTCTACTGAAATGAAAAAGCAAAGGAGAGAAGGCCTGAAAACTCAGGATACCTCTCCATCAACAGGTAATAAGGGTATCACAGTATCCCCTAACCACCCTACCATTCAGGATACCATTCCTGTGGTGGGAGAAACCTCTCCTGGGGTGGCACCTGTTCCAAGGGAAACATCAGCTGGCAAAGCTGTACTCCCTGAGGAAGAAGTACCTCTCTGTGGGATAACTAACTTTGGTGACAAGAAGAGCACCATTTTAGTTAACATGGAGCATCCCTCCAACCCTCCCAGAGAAACTTTAGTGCAGAAACTCTGCACTGCCTCACAACACTTAGGACAGCATCCCTGCCCTAGTGTGGAGCTGATAGGACAGCATCCCTGCCCTGCTCCAACTCAAGAGAAACAGCATCCCTGTTCTCTCTTCCAGCCATATGGACAAAGTTTTTGCCCAGCTATGGCTTTACTGAGACAGCATCCCTGTCTGGCATTTCCATCACTACAAATAGGTTCAGTGGACAATTCCCACTGCTCTAAACTAAAACTTACTGATAGAAACTCTGAAAATACATCTTCACATTGTTGCTTAGCTAAAAAACTTCAAACCGGGTGGTTTACATCCCCACAGGGAAGTAACCATAGAGTGGATGATAAAGGGAGTAACCAGTCTATTGCAGAGCTACTCTCTACTTATCACCACTTAGAGAATAAAGTCTCAACTGGCCAAGGTTAGCCTTATTGTCCTTCGTTTGGGGGGGGGTTGTGTGAGAAAGTAGCCTCTTTCTAGCCTTGTTACCCCCACTTTTGGCCTGTTTGTGAGTGTATGTCAGGGTGTTTTCACTGTCTCACTGGGATCCTGCTAGCCAGGGCCCAGTGCTCATAGTGAAAACCCTATGTTTTCAGTATGTTTGTTATGTGTCACTGGGACCCTGCTAGTCAGGACCCCAGTGCTCATACATAAGTTTGTGGCCTATATGTATGTGTTCCCTGTGTGGTGCCTAACTGTCTCACTGAGGCTCTGCTAACCAGAACCTCAGTGGTTATGCTCTCTCATTTCTTTAAAATTGTCACTAACAGGCTAGTGACCAATTTTACCAATTTACATTGGCTTACTGGAACACCCTTATAATTCCCTAGTATATGGTACTGAGGTACCCAGGGTATTGGGGTTCCAGGAGATCCCTATGGGCTGCAGCATTTCTTTTGCCACCCATAGGGAGCTCTGACAATTCTTACACAGGCCTGCCACTGCAGCCTGAGTGAAATAACGTCCACGTTATTTCACAGCCATTTTACACTGCACTTAAGTAACTTATAAGTCACCTATATGTCTAACCTTTACCTGGTAAAGGTTAGGTGCAAAGTTACTTAGTGTGAGGGCACCCTGGCACTAGCCAAGGTGCCCCCACATTGTTCGGAGCCAATTCCCTGAACTTTGTGAGTGCGGGGACACCATTACACGCGTGCACTACATATAGGTCACTACCTATATGTAGCTTCACAATGGTAACTCCGAATATGGCCATGTAACATGTCTATGATCATGGAATTGCCCCCTCTATGCCATCCTGGCATAGTTGGCACAATCCCATGATCCCAGTGGTCTGTAGCACAGACCCTGGTACTGCCAAACTGCCCTTCCTGGGGTTTCACTGCAGCTGCTGCTGCTGCCAACCCCTCAGACAGGCATCTGCCCTCCTGGGGTCCAGCCAGGCCTGGCCCAGGATGGCAGAACAAAGAACTTCCTCTGAGAGAGGGTGTGACACCCTCTCCCTTTGGAAAATGGTGTGAAGGCAGGGGAGGAGTAGCCTCCCCCAGCCTCTGGAAATGCTTTCTTGGGCACAGATGTGCCCAATTCTGCATAAGCCAGTCTACACTGGTTCAGGGACCCCTTGCCCCTGCTCTGGCGCGAAACTGGACAAAGGAAAGGGGAGTGACCACTCCCCTGACCTGCACCTCCCCTGGGAGGTGTCCAGAGCTCCTCCAGTGTGCTCCAGACCTCTGCCATCTTGGAAACAGAGGTGCTGCTGGCACACTGGACTGCTCTGAGTGGCCAGTGCCACCAGGTGACGTCAGAGACTCCTGCTGATAGGCTCCTTCAGGTGTTAGTAGCCTATCCTCTCTCCTAAGTAGCCAAACCCTCTTTTCTGGCTATTTAGGGTCTCTGTCTCTGGGGAAACTTCAGATAACGAATGCATGAGCTGAGCCGAGTTCCTCTGCATCTCTCTCTTCACCTTCTGATAAGGAATCGACTGCTGACCGCGCTGGAAGCCTGCAAACCTGCAACATAGTAGCAAAGACGACTACTGCAACTCTGTAACGCTGATCCTGCCGCCTTCTCGACTGTTTTCCTGCTTGTGCATGCTGTGGGGGTAGCCTGCCTCCTCTCTGCACCAGAAGCTCCGAAGAAACCTCCCGTGGGTCGACGGAACCTTCCCCCTGCAACCGCAGGCACCAAAAAGCTGCATTACCGGTCCCTTGGGTCTCCTCTCAGCACGACGAGTGAGGTCCCTCGAATCCAGCGACTCTGTCCAAGTGACCCCCACAGTCCAGTGACTCTTCAGCCCAAGTTTGGTGGAGGTAAGTCCTTGCCTCACCTCGCTGGGCTGCATTGCTGGGAACCGCGACTTTGCAGCTACTCCGGCCCCTGTGCACTTCCGGCGGAAATCCTTTGTGCACAGCCAAGCCTGGGTCCACGGCACTCTAACCTGCATTGCACGACTTTCTAAGTTGGTCTCCGGCGACGTGGGACTCCTTTGTGCAACTTCGGCAAGCACCGTTTCACGCATCCTCGTAGTGCCTGTTTCTGGCTTTTCTCTGGGTGCTACCTGCTTCAGTGAGGGCTCTTTGTCTTGCTCGACGTCCCCTCTCTCTTCAGGTCCAATTTGCGACCTCCTGGTCCCTCCTGGGCCCAGCAGCGTCCAAAAACGCCAAACGCACGATTTGCAGCTAGCAAGGCTTGTTGGCGTTCTTTTGGCAGGAAAACACTTCTGCACAACTCTCCCATGCAAGAGGGATCCGTCCACCAAAGGGGAAGTCTCTAGCCCTTTTCGTTCCTGCAGAAACCTCAGCTTCTTCTGTCCAGTCGAAGCTTTGTTGCACCCGCAGCTGGCATTTCCTGGGCATCTGCCCATCTCCGACTTGCTTGTGACTTTTGGACTTGGTCCCCTTGTTCCACAGGTACCCTAGATTGGAAATCCATAGTTGTTGCATTGCTGGTTTGTGTCTTTCCTGCATTATTCCTCTAACACGACTACTTTGTCCTTAGGGGAACTTTAGTGCACTTTGCACTCACTTTTCAGGGTCTTGGGGAGGGTTATTTTTCTAACTCTCACTATTTTCTAATAGTCCCAGCGACCCTCTACAAGGTCACATAGGTTTGGGGTCCATTCGTGGTTCACATTCCACTTTTGGAGTATATGGTTTGTGTTGCCCCTATCCCCATGTTTCCCCATTGCATCCTATTGTAACTATACATTGTTTGCACTGTTTTCTAAGACTATACTGCATATTTTTGCTATTGTGTATATATATCTTGTGTATATTTCCTATCCTCTCCCTGAGGGTACACTCTAAGATACTTTGGCATATTGTCATAAAAATAAAGTACCTTTATTTTTAGTATAACTGTGTATTGTGTTTTCTTATGATATTGTGCATATGACACTAAGTGGTACTGTAGTAGCTTCACACGTCTCCTAGTTCAGCCTAAGCTGCTCTGCTAAGCTACCATTATCTATCAGCCTAAGCTGCTAGACACCCTATACACTAATAAGGGATAACTGGGCCTGGTGCAAGGTGCAAGTACCCCTTGGTACTCACTACAAGCCAGTCCAGCCTCCTACATACACTGAGACACTCACTAAAACACTGATGTATACACTCTTATACCCAGGCAGACACACTCACAGCCACTCTCACCCCCAGATACAACCTCTTACAACTATTTTCACAGCCATAGAGGACATGGCCAAATCCCACCATGCATGGTCAATGGGCCATGTGCAACATGGGATTGGGGGGATAGGGCCTTGGCTGCAGGGTCCAGCTGCAGGCCAGTTCTTGTGGGCAACCTCCACTTCTCATGGGTGGAAGCAGTCCATGGTGTAAGGTTGGATGTCATCAGTGATGTAATCAATGATGTTGCTGACCATGTCATGAGGGATGTAATATGTGAAGTCATAAGCAGTGCATTACAGGAGTACAAGTTATAGTTAGTTCAGGTAACTATAACTGCAGAATTTCTTAGGTTTTGTACTAGTACATTCAGAGCATAACTATAACGCCCCTGTAACCTTTTTTATTTTCAGTGAAAATTTATATATATATATACTATCTAGTGGCGGTCACTAGCTACTAGGTAGTTATAGGTAGAGCCTATGTTCTATGGAAAAAGATTTTTTTGTGTTGCTACTAACTTTAACACTGTTTGATAAATCTTCACAAAATTTTCAAAAAACAACGGACTTCACTTAAGTTGCTGTCTGAAAACTTTCAGGATGATCTGTCAAGCGGGGGCCGAGCATAAGGGGGGACCCAAAACATGTTTTCCCTATTCATTTTTCCATAGGGATTTTAAACTGCTACAGCGCCAAAACCACAGGGCGGAATTACACCAAATGTGGCAAAAAAGGAGCTCCTGGTCCAATAGAAGGCCTTTTTAGGGTTGAGCGCACAAGCTCTTCGTCCCTGTTGTAATCTCTCTTTAGGCTTTTAACCACACCCATGTCACGCCTGTCACTTTCGTGGGCTTGCCTTTTAAAATCTACTTGATTTCAAGAGTGAAAGGCATGCATACCGCATGCCTTTTCCAGTGTCTAGCCCTCCTTGAGCTCTCCGGCCAACTACTGAAATCATGCGAGGCTCCATGTTTTTAGCCTGGTATCTGCACTACTTTATCTTTTTATTTTCTACGCAGTGGGATCACTCTGGGTTTAACATAGCACAATTGCGCTAGTTTTTTTTGGTTTTCAATTTCAGCGCGATCACGCTGGGTTTTTCTTTCAATTTATGTGGCAAGAAAATTCCGGTTAGGAGTTTGCAACTCTAATAGCTCTAACTGGTGTCTCTCCCCTTCGCATGAGCACCAATTATGTTGGAAACACTCAAAATGTAATTAATTCGGCGTCACCACCAGCAGCTTGTTGATCACTCACTCAGCAGTCGCGCTTCTCTATTGAGAACTTTCTGTTGAAAAGCAATTTGCAAGTTTTGGTGTCAAACTTTTCTTGTTTTTGTTTCTCATAATTTCTTGGATACCCAAGCTGTTTCTGGGAGTTGTTGATTATGCACAACACAGAAGCCAATGCCTGCCACTGCGGAAAATACACATTTTTTTCACATTAGAAAACACATGGAAATATTTACTCTTCTGGTCACCTCTCCATTGTAATGGTGCCCCCCTGGGGTGCTTCTTGTGTTTGTGGTAGAAATGCAACCTGCCACACTGGTCCCCACTTCCTGCTTCCACCGCGGTCCCCAGACTCCCAACTTTAATCCGCGGGCTGTACAGGCAGACAGTGTCTGACACCCTCATTAGCGGTGTCCTTCAGAGTCCTCGCCCGGGAGCATCCTTACCTGCAACAGGTTACCCTCCCGTCTCCCTTACCTATTCCAAGCTGGTGAGGTCAGACAGGTAAACACAGTTCACAGAGTTTCCACAAGGCACTTGCAGCTAAGAACAAAAAGTTCTTGATGCAGTGCAGGAGACAAGCACATTGTGTTATTTTAATCTGTGCTGTTGTGTGTGTTTCTTATAACACTGCCCCCCTTTTTGTCCGCTCAGTCAATGGGTTCCGTTTTGGGACATTCAGTCTCCACCAAACTTCACCGTGCCCTCTCCCACCTTGTTTTTCTCTCCAGTTACTCAGAGCTGTGTCAAATGCCTCGCTTTACAATAGATTTCTTTTTTTGTGAAGAACCCAGTGTTCTTATCAGCAGATGTCTTATTTATTTTTTGGAATGAACACCACTTTTACGGGACAATAGACATTGAAGTAAGACAGTACATTAGAACCCTACCGTCGGTTATTACTTACAGATACGTTGTATAATTGAAACTTTCGGGTCGCATTTGAACCAATGTGGCCCTTGTTTAAAGTGTTAAGTACTAGACACACTGACTCTAAAATTTCATGTTAAAAGTTTTTGTATGGCATAACATCCACTATTTGCAGTGTCCCTTGGTGCTGTTAGTGTAAGGATGTTGAAAGGCCTCAAGACAGCATATTCCCATCGGAATAAGATTAGGTGGCCCAAGCATCAAGCTCTGCCTCTTTATTGGTTTTCTAATTAAATTGTGCTTCCAAATTGAACAAGAACCAATGTTCACACCTAAGTTGGCATGTTCTACTGATCTTATTTGAATGTGGTTTATTCCCAAATTATAATGGAGCAAAATGCTCAGACTCTTATTTAGGCCCATATTTATACTTTTTGATGCAATTCCGCGGTAGCGCAGATTTACGTCAAAAAGTTTACCGCCGGCTAACGCCATTCCAATGCATGAGCGCGAGTCCCCTGGGCATGGCCATTGGGCAGAATGGCATGTAGGGGAGCCCTAGTTAGGCACCCCTAAGCCACTTCACAAAATAAAAAAAAATACTTACCTCTACTTACCGTAGATGAGTCACCCCATCCATGGGTGTCCTCCAGGGGTGGGGGAGGGTGGCAGGGACTGTCCCTGGGGGCAGCGAAGGGCACCTGTGGACTGCTTCCATGGTCGGAGACCATGGAAATGAGCCCGTAGGTCCCTTAACACCTGCCCTGATGCAGGAGTTAAAAAATGTCTCTAAACTAGTTTAGAGTAATTTTTTAAACCCTCCCCTCCTGTGCGTCATTTTTGCACGGGAGTATGAATAAGGCGCAAAGGCCTTAGAGTCATTTTTTGCCCCGGAACGCCTTCCTTGCATCTCATTAACGCAATGTAGGATTCCACGGTAAAAAAATGACTCAAACTCCATAAATTTGGCTCTAGACCGGTCTGGCGCCAAAGTATAAATGTGGAGCTAAGTTTGCACCGGATTTGCGTAAATAAAAAAATGATGCAAATCCGATGCAAACAGAGTATAAAAATGCCCCTTAGTTCTAGTGTACATCCAGCGTCTGATTCTCACAGAAGTTTGCACCCTTTTCGACATTACATGTTTTGCGCTGTGTACCGCAACTCCCCTTTGAGTTAACATGAATTACATTAAGTTAAACAGGTTTCCATTTCATTGAGCATGAGATTACATTCTTGTAGAGCATTACTGACCCGTTCTCAGGTCAGAAAATTTAAATGGTGCACTAACACCACACCCCTCACTACTGTAATTAGTTTTTTAAAAACTAGTGGTTGAGCCAACAAATTAGGGCCCATATTTATACTTTTTTAGCGCCACATTTGTGCTGCTTTTTGACGCAAAAGTGGTGCAAACTGTATTTTGTAAGTTTGTGCCGCTTTTGCGTCAAAAAGTGGCGCAAATGCGGCGATAAAAAAGTATAAATATGGGCCGAACTGAGAGAGTTGATCCAAGGATTGACTCTGGCACCAGGACCCCGAGCATGAGCCAATCCTTGAAAAACTTGGCATGTAAATCATGCCACAGCCATCATGTTAGAATAATAAACAGTGTCTTCAAAATTCAAAAACAGTGCATTTCTTTAACACATGGATGCGTTTTACCTTAGTACATCAGATCATATACCTACGTCAAAGAAATATTTATTGTCATGTCGCTCCACTACGCCGCCAACGGTGGTACCTAGTCCACCTTCCAGTGTATTACTTTCGCTCGTCAAGCCAGTGCCAACACCAGATTCATGAGCGTGCTGCCTTAGTGGGGGATAATGTGCTGCATAGCTAAACACTTATAAGGTCTCAAAGGCAAAACCTATTGCCTATGCCAATGCTTGTTGTTATTTGGTGTAAATCCATTCAGTAGTTTTTGAGAAATTAAAGGAAATGTAAATTGTAATATATAGGGATCTGATTGGCTGACAACACTTCAACAAGGAAGTGTTGTCAGCCATGTTGAGACTCGTCTTCTACCAAGTAAAAAAAAAAAGGTTAAAATGAAAGAAAAGGGGCCAGGGTAGTGTCACTCTGACTCTTTAGCTCCGGTGGTGGGTTCCCAGAGGGACCCCCCAGGGATGAAAAGCATTTAAAAAAAGTTTTAATTGATGGATGGAGTTGCAGTGGATCTGTGGAACCTCTGTAAATTAAAAAAAACAAAGCACAGGCTCCCACGCGTTGCCTTTTTAAGCCCATGAATGGGCCAAGTCCCAGTGGAATTCTTACCATAACGCAGGGAGGTGGTAGCCCTCTTTCGCTGCCCCAGGGCCTGTCACCACCCCGGGGCTTATAACTAATATGGGAGGGGTGCAAGCCACCTGCTCCCTCAAGGACCACCACCTCCCCGGGGCTTTCATGTTATTTGGTGCGGGGACTGCGCTCCCCCCCACAGTGCCCAAGGGACCACAACTTTCCTGTGGGTTTTATTAGACATGGTGTGGGAGTTGTGCAACCCCACCTGCTGTCCTTGCCCCACCACCACCTCAGGGCATTGAACAGATTAGGTGTGGGGAAGGCACGTGGCCCCCTATGCTGCCCCGGGGTTTACCACCTTCTCGGGCAAATAGTAAATAATGTCAAGGGGATCTGTTTTGGACCCCCAAGCCCCAGGGACCACCACCTCCTTGGGCTATGCCATAGATATTCAGCATTTATGCTTAGAGTTCTTACAAATAACTGTAACTTGCACTCCAAGATAACTCGGCCCTTTGCCATACAGAGTTTTCGTATCAATAATTTTATTGCAAATGTTACAGTGATAATATCAAAGATGCCATACAAGATCTCATCACTGATATAATATGTGGAATAATTAGCTGCACGTGGCAAAGGTGCGAGTTATAGTTATCTTAAGGAGCGAGTTACAATTACAGTTACAATTATTTGAAAGAACTCTAAGTATAACTGTTGAATTTCTGTGGTTTTGTGCGAGTAAATTCAGAACCTAACTATAACGTCTCTGTAACCTTTGGTTTTTTCAAGGCATTCCTATGGTTGTTTGTTGTAAAGTAATTTTAATTACTATGCGTTTTTCCAACCACCGCCAGTCGCCACTAGGAAGTTATAGGTGGGACCATGTTTCCACAGAAAAAGTGTTTTTTGACTCGCCTATATCTTTTGCGCCGTTTGACGAATCTTCCTGAAATTTTCAACAAAAAAAAATGTGCCCTGGTGATGCTTGTTGTGCACAGAAGGTTTCAGGGTGATCTGTCAAGTGGGAGCCAAGAATAAGAGGGGGTCAAAAAAGTTGCGTTCTCCAAGTTGATTCCCATAGGACCTTTAGACACAACTACAGCCCCAACTGCTCAATGGAATTACACCAAATATGGGAAAACGCTAGCTTTCGGTACACAAATTATGCTCTCATTTATTTGGTGTAAATCTGTTTGGTAGCTTTTGAGATATTAAAGGAACTCCAAATTGTATATCTGTGATCGCAAAGACTTCACAAACTATGATGAGCTTGTGCATGGAAATGCATAGCTCTAATTGGCTGCCAACACTTCAAACCAGGAAATATTGGCAGCCATCTTGGGACTCCACTGGAGCCAAGTCCCACAACAAAAGTGTAAAAAAAGATAAGATAAGATAAGAGGCCAGGGTAGAGCCAGCTTGACTCCTTAGCCCAGGTAAAAAAAGCATTTAATTTTTTTTTATGGCAAAATCATGATGACATCATGAATTAGTGGGAACCTTTTTTTTAAATGAGCGCGAGCTCCTGCACTTGCTTTTTAATAAGCCCCTGGGTGGGCCAGGTCCCAGGGCATTGTTTGCTTTTTAAATAGGCTTGCCTCTTGCCCCCAGCAGCCTCAGGGGCCATCACCTTCTCAAGGCATTTGCTAAAGTTGGTGGCAATCATTTTATGATTTGGGGGAAGCCCAAGGGCCTCCTCCACAGCCCAGATTACTACCACCTCCCTGGGGCTTTTTATTAATATGATGAGGGCTGTGGCGTGGTTCTCTAGCAGCCCCGGGAACCACCACCTCACGGGGGCTAGTTCCAAATTAATTTCCTTGAGGAGCCACTGACATAGCTGTTAAGTTTTGCTTGGTGGGAGCTGTAGGAGGCTGGCCTGGTTTGTAGTGGGTGCCTAAGGTACTTACATCTTATACCAGGTCCCGTCATCCCTTATTAGTAAAATGTAGGCAGTGTTCTAGCAGCGTAGGCGGTCTAGAGTTAGCTGTAGCATAGCAGCTTAGGCTGAACTAGGAGACATGCAAAGCTCCTGCAATACCACTATAGTTACACAGTACTTATACACAAAAAAGACAATACTCAGTGTTTCCAAAAATAAAGGTACTTTATTTTAGTGACACAAGGCAAAAAATATCTTAGAGGCAACACTCCTTCTGGAGGTAAGTATCATACACAATATACACACTCGTAACCAAAATCAGGTAAGTAAACAGTCATAGAATAGTGCAAACAGTAGAAAATACAATAGATTGCAATGGACCTATGGGCAATACAAACCATATACTAAAATAGTGGAATGCGAATCACGAATTCTCCCCTAGGCAATTGTATTGTGTAGAGATGAGCTGGGAGTGTAGGAAAACACCAAAGGTAAGTAAAGTACCCCAACCCAGAGCCCAGGAAAGCAGGAGTAAAGTACAGCAAGTTTCCTCAGGACACACTACAAGTGGTGATAAGAGATTTTGCAAGAATCCAGCAAGACTGCAAGCAACAAATGATAGATTCCTGGACCTGAAGACCTTTGGAGAGAGGACACCAAGTCCAGAAGTCGCGGAAGAGTCCAGGAAGGACAGGAGCCTGTGCCAACCTAGAAGATGGTGCAAAAGTGGATTGTCCAGTAAGAAGAACAGTCCAGAAGAGCACCAAAGAAGATGGCTTTGGGTTCCTGCTTGATGCAGGTGTGGTCCCACGTCGAGTTGTTGGATGCAGGCTGTTTGCGTCACTGGATTCCACCAACAAGCCTTGGTTCAAGCAAGTACGCGTTTTGCATCAAAATGGAGCTGCCTGCAGTCAGGAGGGACCTGCGGGTCTCAACTCTGACTGAGGAGACAGAGGGGGCTCTCAGCACTTCAGAGAGTCCTCAGGAGACCCGGCAGCACCCACTGGAGTCCAGGAACACGGGGATTGCGATTGTCACAGCACTACAAAGGAAGGTCCCACGCCGCCAGGGAACAACTCAGCGAGTTGTGCGTCGCAAGATGGAGTGCTGGGGACCTGGGCTACGCTGTAGGATTCTTGGAAGAAGTGCACAGCAGCCCAAGGAGCTGAAGAAGATGCAGTGCACAGGGGTACTGTCACAGCATGGGGAGGCAAGCTCTTACCTCCACCAAATTTGGACAGCTGGACTTTAGGACAGTCTGGGTCACGTTGGTCCACCACCTGTGTTCCAGGGAGCATGCTCGTCATCAGGAGAGGAGTCCCAGAGTACAGATCGTTGTTGCAGAAGGGAAGTGACTCCATCACTGCACGGGGGATTCCTATAGTTCTGCTGGTGCAGGATGAAGACAGGCAGTCCTCAGAGCGTGCACACCTTGGAAACTTTTGCAAATGCTGGCTGGAGCTGAATTTGTAGGTCACAGGAGTCGTCCTGGATACTTTGCTGCAGTTACAGTGGTTCCTGGGGCATTCTGCGGTTGATCCGATGGTCAGAAGCTGAAGCAGACGATGCAGAGGATTCCTGGAGGAGTCTTGCAAGCTGAATCTGACAAAACACCCAGAAGAGAGACCCTAAGTAGCCCTGAGAGGGGGATTGGCTACCTACCCAGGTATGCACCTATCAGGAGGGGCCTCTGATGTCACTTGTTGGCACTGGCCACTCAGAGGTCTCCAGAGTGTCCCCACACTTTGGAATCCAAGATGCCTAATGCCAGGGACACACTAGAGGAGCTCTGGTCACCAACCCTGGGGTGGTGATGGAGAGGGGTCCCTCCCCTTTCTTTTGTCCAGTTTTGCACCAGAGCAGGGACTGAGGGTCTCTGAATTGGTGTAGATTGGCTTATGCAAGGAGGGCACCATCTGTGCCTTTCAAAGCATTTCCACAGGCTCTGGGAGGCTACCACTCCCAAGCTTGTAACACCAACTTCCAAAGGGAGTGAGTGTAACACCCTCCTCCCAAAGGAAATGCAGTGTTCTGCCTTCCTGGGATTGAGCTGCTCAGTCCTCAGGATGGCAGAAACCTGTCTGTGAGGTGGCAGCAGCTGGGGCTGCAGTGGAAACCTCAGAGAGCTGGTTAGGCAGTACTGGGGGTCCATGGTGGAGCACCCAGAGTGCATGGGATTGGCCCCTCAATACCATATTTGGAATGGAGGGACAATTCCATGATCTTAGACACCTCACATGGCCATATTTGGAGTTACTATTGTGAAGCTACATATATGTAATGACAAACTGGTAGTGCACACGTGTAATGGTATTCCCGCACTTACAAAGTACGGGGAATCAGCCCTGGACAACGTGGGGGCACCTTTGCTAGTGCAAGGGTGCCCTCAAACACAGTAACTTTGCACCTAGCCTTCAGCAAATGAAGGTTAGACATATAGGTGACTTATCAGTTACTTAAGTGCAGTGAAGCTGGCTGTGAAATAGTGTGTGTACTATTTCACTCAGGCTGCAGTGGCAGTCCTGAAGAAAGGTTTCTCTGAGCTCCTTATGAGTGGCAAAAGAAATGCTGCAGCCCATAAGGATCGCCTGGGACCCCAATGCCCCGAGTACCTAGGTACCATATACTAGGGATTTATAAGAGGGGTCTGTGTGCCAATTAGAATTGGAATATGGAGTCACTAAACTATAGTGACAACTTTGGTAAGTAGGGAGAGCATAAACACTGGAGTTCTGGTTAGCAGAACTTCAGTGACATAGTTAAGCATACTGACAACACACAGACCACAAACTATGAGCACTGGGGTCCTGGCTAGCACGATCCCAGTGAGACTGGAAAAACACACCGACAAATAGGGTTTTAACTATGAGCACTGGGGTCCTTATTAGCAGGATCCCAGTAAGACAGTAAGAACACACTGACAAACACTCACAACCAGGCCAAAAATGGGGGTAACCATGGTAGAAAGAGGCATAATCTCACAAGAGCTGACAGCTCCCACCAAGAAAAGCAAACATAACTCTGCTTTCTGACAGCAGGGCCTGTCAAACAGGTCCTGCTGTCAGAAAGTAGAGTTTTTATCTGACTTCCCTGCATGCACATATGCATGCAGGGAAGACCGATGAAAACATTACTCCAGCAAGCAGGGAGCCGCTATTAAAAGCAACTCCTTGCTTACTGGGGCAATGCTGAATCAAGCAGGAGGCGGGACCACGGGGAGGCCTTGAGGCTTTCCCCATGGTCCCAGATAGCCAATAAAGGGTAAAAAAAAAATAGAAAAAATTAAAATACTTTTAACTTCAAATGTTTAAGTCTCATACTGACAAATACATTTAACTGACAAACACATTTCCTTTCCAATTTGTCCAGAAATGTCTCATTCTAAGTAGATCATCCATCAATGCCTAAAAACTCTCAATTGCTCTCCTTTCCACTCTCCTTCTCTCTCTTTCAATCTCTTTCTCCCACTCACACACTCACTTAGATTGTTATGTACACACTCAAACCCACGCAGACACACACACACCCACTCACAGACCCTCGTGTACACACTCACAACCCCAGTGAGACACTCACTCACCCACTCACATACCCACTTAAACACTCACACAGCCACTCACACCAACTCAGATTGTCACACACCCGCTCGCAAACCCAATGACACAATCATGCACCCAATCACAGAACTGCGCAGACACTGGCACACCCACTAAGACACTGATGCACACACTGTCACACCCAGACAGAGACACTCACAACCACTCTCACCCCCACCCTTTTACACATATTCTCACACCCAGAGAGATAGGCTACAGGCAACTCTCACCATGCACGGCCAAAGAGACCTGTGCAGAGTAGGAGTTGGGTAGTCAGGGGGGTCTGGCACAGGGACTGGCTGCAGGCAGCCCCTGCTCCACATGTGCAAAGGACATGCATGGGGTATGGTTGGGTGCTTATAAGGGGTTATCCTCAGAGCCTGGCCAACCACCACTGTCCACGGAAGTGATTAAGTATTGAAAATTACAATATATTAAAAAACATAGACATTCTCTGAAAACAACAAAGGTTACAGGTACGTTATAGTTAGGAAATATATTCAAAAAAACATAGAAATAACTTGCACCCTCGCCATGCACTGCTAATTAGCCCACACATTATGGCACTCATGACATCTTTGATAGTATCACTGACAATATCAATCTAATACTTGCAGTAACATTTTTGAAGAAAGAACTGTGCAAGGCGAGGCCTCGAGCTGTAGTTACCTGAGGGCACACGTTATAGTTACTTGAGATAACTCTAAGTATAACAGGTGAATTTTTATGGTGAGCCTTACTATAAGGTCCCTGTAACCTTTGTTTTTTTTTGTTAAAAAAAATATACATATATGTAAGTCTGGAAAGTTTTTGATGATTCATCAAGCGGGGCCAAGAAAAAGTGGTCCCAAAACACTTTTTCCAATCAGTGGACCTCATTACAAGGCTGGCAGTCATCAGAATGCCAGCCTCATGGCAGTGGCCTTACTACTGTGGACTCAGCTGTAAAGATTGCCACATTACAAGTTGTGGGGTTTGTCCAAAGCCAAACTGCCACAACGCAGCTTGGCCCGTCGGTGTAGTCACACTGACACGGCCGATGGTGAGCTCCTCCGCGCCAGCGGCAGGCCTCTGCCTGCCGGACAGACTACAAGCCAGCAGACTGCCAGGATTTCCGCGGCGGTAACCCCGCCATGAAAACCTAGGCGGTCACGCACCCGTCGACAGAAATCACCATTCCTGTCACCGGCACACACATGTCCATGCACCTCCCTGCCCCCCCACCTGTCCACATACTTGCAAACACACCCCACCCAACCACACATACCCATACAAACACCCCCACCTGCTCTCACATTGACATACACACAAACCCACTCACACATACGCACCCCCTTCCTCAATCATTCACACCCCCAGCCCCTCCGCATTCATGCACACCCCACCCCTCCAAATACACTTACATTTACACACTCCCCCTCCACACACGTATACTTGCACACACACACCCTCATCCAAACACATGCACACCCCCCTCATCCGCACACATGCACCCCTACTCACATGCATCCCAATACACACACCTACTCACTCACCCCGAGACTCCTCCTCCCCTCTGCATACATGAAGACACACACATCCTCCACACACACATACATATACACACGCCCATCATTCAGGCACACATACACTCACACGCCACACACATGCATCCAACACTACCCACCTGCCTTCAGACAATCAACTTACCTTTTCCGGCGAGGTGGTCATCCGGGAGGGTGTAGGTCTTGGAGTATTACACCGCCAGAACAGCACCGCCGACAGTCCTCTCCAACGCTGTATTACGTATCTTGTTCCCATGGCGGTGTAGGTGGTGGAACTGTCTCTTTAACTCTGTCGGCCACACCGACAGAGTCGGACTTCCATTCATAAATGGGCGGAAGTGGGGGGAAGTCCAAACAGGAGTCCTAATATGGTGGTCTGTTGACTGCAGTGGCTTCGGTGGTCTGCTTAAAAGACCACCAAACTTGTAATGAGGCTGTGTTAGACTTGGCATCCATGGTGTGTTCTCCCCTAACTTTTTGCGTCTGTTTCCCATGTTGTTGATGTGTGCTGTACTCTGTTTTTGCTGTTTTTGTTTCTCTGGGCACTTTACCACTGCTATCCAGGGCTAAAATGCAGGTGCTCCTATGTAAAATGTATGTACAATTGGATTTCCATGATTTGCATATTTTGTTTACTGGTAAGTCCCTAGTACAGAGCACTGGAGGTGCCCTGGCCTGTAAATCAAATGCTACTAGTGGACCTGCAGCACTAGTTGTGCCACCCACATTAGTAGCTCTGTAAACAACTCTCAGACCAGCCACTGCAGTGTCTGGGTGGGCAGTTTTAAACCGCCAGTTCGACTTGGCAAGTTTACCCACTTGCCAGGCCTAAACCTTCCCTTCTCTTACATGTAAGACACCCCTAAGGTAGGCCCTAGGTAGCCAAATGGGCAGGGTGCAGTGTAAGTTTAAGGTAGGACATTTACTCATGTGTTTTATTTGTCCTGGCAGTGAATACTGCCAAATTTGGTTTTCACTGTTGCAAGGCCTATCTCTCTCATAGGTTAACATGGGGAATGCCTTTAAATATGATTAAAGCGTAGATTTCCTCTGGGAGCAGATGGGCATGTGGAGTTTGGGGTCTCTGAAATCACAATTTAAAAATACATATTTTAGTAAACTTGGTTTTGAGATTGTGTGTTTGAAAATGCCACTTTTAGAAAGTAGGCATTTTCTTGCTTAAACCATTCTGTAACTCTACCTGTTTGTGGATTCCCTGTCTGGATTAGTTTGACAGTTGGACTGGTTGCACCTCTCTCTAGACATTGACACAAAGGGAGCTGGGGTGTAGCCTGCATATCCTGATGAGCCATCTGTGCTAGGAGGTAGGGGAGGAGTGGTCACTGCCACCTGATAGGGCTGTGCCTACCCTCACACAATGCAGTCTCCACCCCCTGGTTTGTGTCTGGGGACTGGCCTGGGCAAGGCAGGATCAGGGTATAAAAAGATCACCCAAACCCCCTGAAACTTAGATCACTTTTGGAATCAAGAGGAACCTCTGCCAAGGAGAAGAGCTGAGGAGCTGAAGAGAAGTTCTGCCCTGCCTGTGCTTTGTGGAGCTATCTTGCAATTGCTTCTTCTGCCTGTGAAAGGGAAAAAAGATTTGATTTTGTTGTGCATTCCTGCTAGTGAAGAATCTCTAAGGGCTTGTCTTGAGCTTGGCTCCTGTTGTTAAAGTCTCAGGGCTGTCAAAGGCTGTCAAAGACTTCCCCTGCCAGCACCTGAACTCTCTGCTGAGACTCCTGCCCTGACAAGTGGTGCCTTATCCAGTTCCTGGGCCCTTGAAAGGTGATGCTGGCAGACCAAGACTGAAAATCCATACACAGACCGCCATGCGGGCACATTTTCAATGCACCTTCCGTGACGCAGCTGAGAAACAATGCGCCACCGGCTTCGTAGCTGAAATCAAATCTCCACCTACCTTGCGGCGGAAAGATTGACGCAACGCGGCTGGAGAAACTATGCGCAACACCTGCTAACGGAGGCTGATAACGATGCAAACCCACCCAGAGCGGTTTTGTGATACCGTGCAACTGGATTTTTAACGCAACATCGCTAGGCGCAGAAAAACAATGCAAAGCCTGCCCGGATCCGAGGTGTCTGTCTGGATCGACGCATTGCGGTCTTGCGGGAGAGGAGAAACGACGTACGGTGACCTGACCGGAGGAGGAACTATGCACGGTCTCGCTTGCAAGTGACAAATCAACACATTGCTGGCCTTCTCCGATGCACACTCGCTTGTGAGGTGTTATTTTGATGCTAAACAGGTGCCTTTGTACACTAACAACATTCTCAGTGTTTTCTAAAGTATTTAAAACTTTTATTTTTTGAAAATTCATAACTTGACTTGCGTATGTTGGATTTTTGTTGTTTGGTCTTGTTTTGTTTAGATAAATATCAATTTTTCTAAACCTGTGTTGTGTCATTTTGTAGTGTTTTCACTGAGTTACTCTGTGTGTTGGTACAAATACCTTACACATTGCTTTTGAAGTTAAGCCTGCCTGCTTGTGCCAAGCTACCAAGGGGGTGAGCAGGGGTTAACTGAGGGTGATTCTCCTTTACCCTGACTAGAGTGAGGGCCCTTTCCCTGGACTGGAAACAAGAATCCTAGGACGGGTCTCAGGATATCACCCTTCATCAGCCAGGCTAGCTAGATTGCAGTGGCATGGGGAGCACGGGACCCACGTCTGGGCATACCCTTCCCACTTGGGGCAGCAAATGCAAAAAAGTACAAGTGATGGACGGAATGCTGAACAATGTAAAACATTCACCCCCAGTACAGAGATCTGGGCCTAAATCCGTCGTTTTTCTGCTACGCATGCTGTTCCAGTTCGGACCCAGCCATATGCAAATCAGTCTTGACCCTGTTCCCCATGGGAACAGTCCAGCCTGAACTGCCAAGCCAGGTCCTCCCTGGACTGGAAACAAGCATCCTAGGACCGGTTTCAGGGTATCACCCATCATCAGCCAGGCTAGCTTGATTCCAGTGGCATGGGGAGCATGGGACCTACATCTGGGCATACCCTTCCTACTTGGGGCAGCAAATGCAAAAAAAGAACAAGTGATGGATGGAATGCTGAACAATGTCTAACATTCACCCACAGTACAGAGATCTGTGCCTAAATCCATCGTTTTTTTGCTACCCATGCCGTTCCAGATCCGACCCAGCCATATATAAATCAGTCTTGACCCTGTTCCCCATGGGAACAGTCCAGCCCAAACTGCCAAACCAGGTCCTCCCTGGACTGGAAACAAGCATCCTAGGACCGGTTTCAGGGTATCACCCTTCATTTTTGTGACTGGGTGTAAATGTTTGATTTGCTCTGCATTCCGTCCATCATCTGTTCTTTTTGCATTTGTCGCCCCAAGTGGGAAGGGTATGCCCAGACGTGGGTCCCCTGCTCAATGCGCCACTTGATTCAAGCTAGTCTAGCTGATGAAGGGTGATACCCTGAAACCGGTCTTAGGATGCTTGTTTCCGGTCCAGGGAGTACCTGGCTTGGCAGTTCGAGCTGGACTGGTCCCATGAGGAACAGGTTCAAGACTGATTTGCATATGGCAGGGTCCAAACTGGGGTGGCTTGGTGAGCAAAAAAACGATGGATTAAACCCAGATATTTGTGACTGGGGGTGAATGTTTGATTTGCTCTGCATTCCGTCCATCATCTGTTCTTTTTGCATTTGTCGCCCCAAGTGGGAAGGGTATGCCCAGACGTGGGTCCCGTGCTCACTGCGCCACTGGATTCAAGCTAGCCTAGCTGATGAAGGGTGATATCCTGAAACCGGTCTTAGGATGCTTGTTTCCGGTCCAGGGAGGACCTGGCTTGGCAGTTCAGGCTGGACTGGTCCCATGAGGAACAGGGTCTAGACAGATTTGCATATGGCTGGGTCCAAACTGGGGTGGCGTAGTGAGCAAAAAAAACGATGGATTAAACCCAGATCTTTGTGACTGGGGGTCAATGTTTGATTTGCTCTGCATTTTGTCCATCATCTGTTGTTTTTGCCGGTGGTAGCAATGCCAGTGCGCCGCCTTCCGTCAGCATGGCTACTGCTGGATTTCCACCCAAAGTGTGGCGGAAAGCTGGCAGTATCCATTATATGATGGACGAAGACTGCCAGCACTGGCTGTCTTCTGGCACCGGTGGCTTTGGCGGTCTCGCTTAGAGACTGCCAAAGTCATAATGAGGGCCCAAGACTCTTAGACCCTCATTAGTACCTTGGCGGCAAATGCAGCACACTGCCACGGCCACGGCTGCCAACATACCGTTGCCGTGGCTACCGACCATCCATGCCATTATGACCGTAGCCGGAATTCCGCTAGAAGGCTGGTGGAATTCCAGCTATTGCCAGCAGCAGCGCCACACCAGCAAAACAAAACCCACCGTATCATGTTCCATTATACGGCCTGGCAGTGTTTTGCTGGTGGACGCTGCTGCTGGCAGCAGCGCCTCGTCCTGTCTCCTGCCGGAGGACCCCTTGCAAGCAGGTAAGTCAGGTTCTCTGACAGGAGAGGGGGGGTGGGGGGTGTTGTGTCTGTGTGTGGGGGTGTGTGTGACTATGTGTGACTCTGTGTTAATGCCTGCATGTGTTCGTATTGCGTGTGTGTGTGTACGTTCATGTTGTGTTGTGTGAGTGCATGTGTGTCTGGATGTATGTTCGTAAGTGTTGCTGTGAGTGTATATGAATGTATGCCTGCATGGGTAAATGTATATATGCGTGTGTGTATAGGTGTGTATGTATGCGTGTGTATGTGTGTATATGGGGGATCGGGAGGGGGATGGGGGGACCCCTATTAGTGCCAGGGAGGACTTCCCTAGCACTGATAGTGCCTACTGCCATGGTTTCTGTGGAGGTGCAGAAACCGCAGAAACCATGGTGGTGGTTGGGATCAAAATGCCATGGGCGGCCTAGTGATGGCCGCCGGGCTGGAGACTGCAGTCTCCACCCGGCGGTCGTTACCGCCGTGGTGGTCGGTGTGTTGACTTGGCAGTTTGGCTTTGGCCTAACAGCCAATATCATAATAGTGGAGGTAGGTACTGTCAGCCTGTTGACGGTAATACCTCCACTATAGCACCGACCGCCGGGGTCATAATGACCCCCATATTCTTTTGAAAATTCATACCTTAACGTGTATGTTGGATTTTTGTCATTTTGGTGTTGTTTGATTTAGATAAATATTACATATTTTCTAAACTGGTGTGATGTCCACTTTGTAGTGTTTTCACTGTATTACTGTGTGTTTGGTACAAATACTTTACACATTTCTTCTAAAGTTAAGCCTGCCTGCCCGTGCCAAGCTACCAAAAGGGCGAGCAGGGGTTTGCTCAGAGTGATTCTCATTTACCCTGACTAAAGTGAGGGTCCTTACTTGGACAGGGGGTAACCTGACTGCCAACCGAAGAGCTAATTTCTAACAGTAGGGATTTATTTACTAACAACTGGACCAAATTGGCCAGAGTTTCCACTAATTTCTCACCATCTTAAAAATCTCCAGCTTCATTATAGTATTTTGGTTTTCTTTGGGTCAAAAGTGTTGTGAGTCTTCCATGGGGAATTTCTGTGTCTGCAAATATATAATTACCACTAAATGTTGGGATTTTGGCGAGTGACCCCAAAAAGGCTTATTATCTGTGTATCATAAAGGTAGAGGCAACAGCCCTCCCTCCTTGGACAAAGTCCCTGTGTGATCATCGGAACATGTGTATTTATGCTTATATCACAGGCATTATGTGGACTTTGAAATGATTATTCCCAGTGTAAATAAAAGTCCACTTGCATGAATATGAAGAGGCTCCTCAATTGCCAACTCGTATTTCAGACCGCAATCCGGGCATCTGATGCTTTTACTCTGTACTCTATGTGTGAGAGCACCAAGCATGCACGTTGTAGTCGGCAATAAATCTAGAGATGGGATTGCAATGACCAGCACTTGTCTGCTCAGGTGCAGTCTTGCCCCTACTCCCACTCCGCACAGAGGTCACTGAGGCAGACTCATACTTTGAGCTAAATCCATGTCAAGAATGTCAAAAGGAGTTACCTATCGCAAAATCCTTCCTTGTAAATCAACCAGGCATCAGTGCAATCTGATTGATCAGTGGTCGATAAATAAATTTAAATAGCAAATACAACCTCAAATTTCCAGTACATAATCAAACATAGTACAGCACTTATCTTTTTTTCTGGAGCAGCAAAGAGAGATAGGTCCATGGTCATTGGCAGACTAATGTATGATGTTATAACTGGTTTCATGGGAAACGTCACATTGTGTAGTTAAATGTTTTCATTGGCTGCTGTTTTTTGCAGTAAAGCATAGAGAAGCATAATTTTTGTCTCAGGTCCGGACATATAATTAAAAAGCTTCACAAGCCTAAATAGAATAAAAGAATTTCTATGACTATGTTGATCTTTATATGGTGAGCATCAGCACGCCATTTTTGATTTATTTGATCCTCACAAAGACCATGCTTTTCAAACGTCAAAATACTTTGACAAGTATCAGTGGGTTTATGAACTAATAAACACCTGCTCTTTTTAATTGCTATCTGTGGAATGGTGCTTGCTTATTTCTTGTTGGTAAAAGGACATTGACGCATATGTGTATATATATATATATATATATATATATATATATATATATATATATATATATATATATATACATATATAGTACAACAAGGCAGACGATTTTCACTGAATAGCCTTTCTCAACCACCATCAAGGTGGCTTCTGCCAATGCATTGCATCATTGCCAGATGGCTCCATCAAACGTGATGGAGCTGAATGGCAAGGTTAAATTATTTTTTTTTCAAAGAAAATGCCAAAGAAGGATTCTATTTTAAAAAAATTAAAAAACATTGCTCTCCTTACTATGGGAGTTTCCTGCCATAGTGAGGGGGTTACTGAGCACTTTTCAATGACCCTTACTGCCACGTTTTTCCTGGTGGTGATAGGCAGTGAAAAATGGATATATATCTGCCCATCTAAATTTGGTGGGATTCATTTAGCCAAATCTCTGATGACCCTTTTTCTGTTGGACTGTCGGTGAAGCTTGGCCAGAGTAATTTCTGCTGTCATCAAACTATGGGCCGTCTAAATCAAAATCTGGAGGGTGTGCCATAACGTTGGTAGGGAAGGAACTCCGTTGAACTTGTGACGGAGTTCCCTCTTAGCTCACATTTAACCAGGGACTGTAGTGTTGGAATGTGTAATTAAAACACAACTAAAGTAAATAACTTAAAGACTATGGACCTCATTACAACCCTGGAGGTTAGTGTTAAAGCGGCAGTAATACCTCCAACAGGCCAGCGGTAAATAAATGGGATCACGACCACAGCGGAAACCGGCAACACAGCCAGCCACTTTAACACTCTGACCGCCACTGCGGTAGCAACAAACACCACGGCGGTAACTGCCAACAGACAGGCAAAAGTCAATGTACCGCCCACCCCTTCACAACTCGCCCATCCGCCAGCTTTTCCGGGGCGGTACCAACAACATCAAAAGCACAGCAGAAATAGAACACAGAAGGGAAACCAGGAAACCACTCACCTCTTGACACCAATGAAAAACCAGGACGCCATGGATCCTGAAGCTTGACCAGAGTAGTTTCTGCTGTCATCAAACTATGGGCCGTCTAAATCAAAATCTGGAGGGTGTGCCATAGTGTTGGAATGTGTAATGGAAACACAACTAAAGTAAATAAATTAAAGACTATGGACCTCATTACAATCCTAGCGGTCGGTGTTAAAGCGGCGGTAATACCTCCAACAGGCCAGCAGTAAATAAATGGGATCACGACCACAGCGGAAACCGGCAACACAGCCAGCCACTTTAACACTCTGACCGCCACAGCGGTAGCAACAAACACCACGGCGGTAACTGCCAAGAGACAGGCAAAAGTCAATGTACCACCCACCACATCACAACCCGCCCATCCCCCAGCTTTTCAGGGGCGGTACCAACACCATCAAAAGCACAGCGCAAACAGAACACAGAAGGGAAACCACTCACTTCTCGACACCAATGAAAAACCAGGACGCCATGGAGCCTGAGCTGCAGGAGTACAAACAGCGGCGGCGACAACCACGGTGAGTACTGCACCTAGTACACAGGGGAGGGGGAGGAAAAAGAGAGTGACACACACAAGCAACACCCCCACCCCCACCCTCACCCACGACACCATACACACAAACGCATGCATCAACATTACATTTACACCCCGTAAACCCCTGGAAGAACGCAAGGACAAAAGGAATTGAGTCAAAACAGTGATATTTTAGAAATAGTCAGATACGTAATGAATTGAAAAACAGTATTTACAAAAATATACAATCTGTACATAAAGTGGTACATTGTCCATTCAAAATGTCAGTGGGCCACTGGGCCAAAACTCATGGGCCAAGCCCACACTTGACTCCTGCCTCAATACAGAGAGAACAACGCAGGGGCATCAGGTCGAAAACACACAGGCACCTCAGGGGGACGGGGAAGGGGGGGGCACCTCAGCCAGAAGATGGAGTAACACCACTGATCCTGAAGGGGGCTCTGTGCCCACAGTGATGTCCTGGGGAGTGCAAGGCCACAGTCTCTCAAGTGGGTGGTTTGCCCACTGCTTAGTCCTGGTGAGTGCAAGACCACAGTCTCTCAAGTGGGTGGTTTGCCCACCGCTTGGTCCTGGGGAGTGCAAATCCTGGGGAGTGCAAGGCCACAGTCTCTCAAGTGGGTGGTTTGTCCACTGCTTGGTCCTGGGAAGTGCAAAGCCACAGTCTCTCAAGTGGGTTGTTTGCCCACTGCTTGGTCCTGGGGAGTGCAAAGCCACAGTCACTCAAGTGGATGCCTTTCTCCACTGCTTCTGGAGGGCCCTTGTGCCCATTGTGCTTCATCCTGCCAAGGATAGGGTGAGTGGATGCATATCTCCACCGGTTCTGGAGGGGTCTTTGTGTCCAGTGTGCTTCATCCTGCCAAGAATAGGGTGAATGAATGCCTTTCTCCACTGCTTATGGAGTGGGCTTTGTGTCCAGTGTGCTTCATCCTGCCAAGTATAGGGTGAGTGGATGCCTTTCTCTACTGGTTCTGGAGGGGGCCTTGTGCCCGGTCTGCTTCATCCTGCTACGGATAGGGTGAGTGGATGCCTTTCTCCACTGGTTCTGGAGGGGGCTTTGTGCCCGGTCTGCTTCATCCTGCCAAGGATAAGGTGAGGGGGGCTTTGTGCCCAGTCTGCTTCATCCTGCCAAGGATAGGGTGAGTGGATGCATATCTCCACAGGTTCTGGAGGGGGCTTTGTGCCCAGTCTGCTTCATCCTGCCAAGGATAGAGTGAGTGGATACCTTTCTCCACTGCTTCTGGAGGCGGCCTTGTGCCCAGTGTGCTTCATCCTGCCAAGGATAGGGTGAGTGGATACATACCTCCACAGGTTCTGGAGGGGGCTTTGTGCCCAGTGTTCTTCATCCTGCCAAGGATAGGGTGAGTGGATGCCTTTCTCCACTGGTTCTGGAGGGGGCCTTTTGCCCAGTGTGCTTCATCCTGCCAAGGCAAGGGTGAGTGGATGCCTTTCTCCACTGGTTCTGGAGGGGGCTTTGTGCCCAGTCTGCTTCATCCTGCCAAGGATAGGGTGAGTGGATGCATATTTCCACAGATTCTGGAGGGTGCCTTGTGCCCAGTGATGCAACACTTGGGCTGTGGCAGTTCACAGTCCCTCACCTGGGTGTCTGAGGCACGAGATTTGCAGGGACCAGGTTGCATGATAGTCCATGGAGGCAGGGCTAGACTCCATCCTGTGGCGGCTAAGGCTGCAAACTGGTGGTAGTGCCAGTCCTGGTGGGGGTGCTGCCAGTGGTGGTGGGAGGCCCCAGCCCTTCTCCTGCAGCCTCGGACGGCTGCCCCGTGGCGCTGCTGCTGCTGACAGTAGTGGTGATTGCTGCAGTGCAGATGTCGGTGCAGGTGGCGGTGCTAGTGGCGGGGCTGCTGGCGGTGCTGGCCGCAGTGCAAGTGGTTGTACTGGCGGTTGTACTGGTAGCCACCAGGCCTTCACCTGCAGCCTCCGATGGCTGAAGTGCCTTGCCTGTTTTTTTCTGCCCCTTCCTCACCTTGGCAGATGGTGGTGTGACCTTGGGTCTGGAAGCTGGAGTCTTTGAGGTGGTCTTGATGGGAGGTTGTGGCTCCTTTCCCTTGCTGGAGGCTGTCCCCCTCTTCACCTTACCAGGTGGCAGAATGGTCTTGTCCTTGGCAGGGGTTTGTGTCACACTGGCTGGGCTGACAAGTGCCCCCTTCGAGCCTCTGATAGCTGCAGGAACCACAGCGGACGTCGATTTGGTGGCTGAGGTGCTGGCCTGGGTTCTGGCCACCCTGGCCTGAGGGGAAGGATGGGGGTAGGGGTAGGGAAGAGGTCAATCTTTGCCAGGAAAAGCTTCTTATAGACAATGGGGCGGGAAGAGGGAGAGGGTTTGGGAGTATAGGAAGAGGGAGTGGTAGTAGGAGGTGTCTGTCTGCAGTTTGGGTGCAGGTGCATGGGCTGGATGCTGTTGTGAGGTGGATGGCTGTTGGTTGGGTGGGTGCTTGCATTTGTGTACTTTGGGAGGAGGGGTCACAGGCACACTGGGAGAGGACACAAGGGACGTGTGCATGGATGTGGGGGTGGTGACTTCCAGTGAGGGGTGTGTTGTGATGGACGTGCTGGTGATGGAGGTAGTAGATGAGGATGTAGTGCATGCAGGTGTGGCTAGTGTTAGGGGCCCGTTGGTGTGCCACTGCCTCCCTCATGGTGTTGGCCATGTCAGCCAGCACCCCTGCAATGGTGACCAGGATGGTGTAGATGTGTTTGAGGTCCTCCCTGATCCCCAGGTACTGTCCCTCCTGCAGACACTGGGTATCCTGCAACTTGGCCAGTATCTAGCTAATGGTCTCCTGGGTATGGTGGTATGCTCCCAGGATGTTGGTGAGTGTCTCCTGGAGAGTGGGTTCCCTGGGCCTGTCCTACCCTGTCGCACAGCAGTCCTCCAAGCTTCCCTGTTGTCCTGTGCCTCTGTCCCCTGAACCGTGTGCCCACTGCCACTGACCTCAGGTCCCTGATCGTCCTGTGTTTGTGGGGTTGCCTGGGGTCCCTGTAGTGGTGGACACACTGCTGATTGGCATGTCCTGGGGACAGTGGCCCGCAGGGTGGGTGCTGTGGTGGTGTTTCCTGAGGGGGAGGCTCTGTGGTGGGTTGGGGCTGTGGCAGGGTAACCGACTGTCCAGAGGTTCTTGATGGGCCAGGTTGGTTATCGTGATCCAGGCGTGCAGAGCTGCTGTAGTCATTGTGGGCCTCTTCTGGGGGGGGGCTGGATATAGCTGGCAACTCCTCTCCGGTGACATTGAGTAGGGGTCCTGTGGGGATTCAAATACAGTGTTACTGTATCCATGTGTGCCATCTTGTGCATGGGTGTGTTTCCCTCTATGCTAGTGATTTCCCTGTCAGCTTTGCCTTGTGTGTGTGGTGATTGTGTGGGCTGGGTGATTCTCTCTACTGGGCATGCTGTGGAGATGGGTGTCCATGCAGGTCTGTGATGGGGGTCCATGGATTGTTGTGGCATGGAGGGCTTGGTATTGGGATGGGTGGGTTGTCATAGTGGGGTATGTGTGAGGTGGTGGAGTGATGGGAGTGAGGGTGGTGGTATGTGATGGCATGCAGGTTGGGGGGTGATAGTAGTAAAGGTTTGACCTACCAGAGTCCAGTCATCCTGATACTCTTTTGAGGCCCTCAGGATGCATTATTGCCAGGACTTGCTTCTCCCATGTTGTTAGTTGTGGGGGAGGAGGTGGGGGTCCACCACCAGTCCTCTGTGCAGCTCCCTGGTATCTTACAACCACAGAACGCACCTTCCCCCATTGGTCGTTCCACCTCTTCCTGATGTCATCCCTTGTTCTGGGGTGCTGTCCCACGGCATTGACCTTGTCCACGATTCTCCGCCAGAGCTCCATCTTCCTTACAATGGACGTCTGTTGCACCTGTGATCCAAATAGTTGTGGCTCTACCTGGATGATTTCCTCCACCATGACCCTTAGCTCCTCCTCTGAAAACCTGGGGTGTCTTTGGGGTGCCAAGGATGTGGTGTGAGATATATGTGTGAGGGTGTGTGGGGTGATGTGTTGGGGTGTGTGGTGTGAGGTGTGTGGATGGTGTATGGGTGATATTTTTTGTGCCTTTGATTGAGTGGGTGCTCCTGGCTTGTCTCTCTCTGCTTGCTATTTTTTTTTCGCTGTAAGGGGTTGTGGGTAATGTGGGTGTTTGTTTTATATTGGATTGTGGGTGTGGTGTGTGTATGTGTGTCAGGTGTGTATAGTTTGAATTGTCCAATGTGGTGTAGTTTTGTAAGTGTGTGTGTAAGAGCGCAGCGGTATGTGCCGCCAGTGGCTTACTGCAGTTGAAAGACCGCCACGGTGATTCGTGGGTTTTAATACTGTGGGCGTAACGGTGTGGGTTTTGCTATTGCCAATTTGTCACTGACCTTTGGTCTGGTGGACTTGTGTGGATGTCTGTATAGTGGCGGATTTCTCAGTGTGGGTCATAATACCCTTAGCAGAATACCACCACGGTCACAGTGTGTTGGCGGCCATCAGCACAGCGGTAGGTGGCATTTACCGCTGGGGTTGTAATGAGTGCCTGTATTTACAAAGTCTTTATAAATAAGTCTGAGGATAGGAAATATCCTAGCTGAAGACCTACCTGTGTAAACATTGCTACTTAGATTTTGGTGTAGTACCCAACAGTGTAGAGCCACTAACGTAGTGACCCACAATCTAGTGTGTCTCAACACATAACTCTAAAATGAATAGCCACCACCCCAGGCCATGCCCTAATCTTCCTGATTTTCCACTCAAATATGCCCTTAGTGCAATTCGTGTGGTTGTGGGAACTCATCGGCAGATCACAATAGCAAACACGCCTTTTTGAGGTGCTTAATGTAAAAAAAATTATACAGAAGGGATAACTAGTTCTACAAGTAGGACCCATTATGACACTTTAGCTGCTGTGTAATGTATTTTATTACATGTGCATAGGTTCATTAAAGGGGGATTATACATCAAGGCACAAAGTATTAACATGTAGTTAAAACAGACTTTATGCTGAGGAAATTAGTATTATTCTAACATTCGTCCACGTAGGCCTCGATTTCCAAATGTTCAATGCTGCTTGCAGGCATCTTTCAACATGCAGTTATCTTTTTATTTCTTTCTCACATTATGAACAGAAGATCTGCGTGCCTGGCACTTTGAAAATGATATTTTTTGGTGTAATGTCATTTTTTACATACAGAATGGTGTTTCTTCCTTGAAAACTCAGTAGTACAATGATCCACTGAGAGTCAATTTTCCCAAGGCCTCACCTAATGGGACTAAGGTATGATTCTTCATAGGAAGTTGTCATTGTCTATTAAGTAATAACATTTGTATTAACAAGTTAGGTGTTTTAAAGGCACCAGGGATCGGAACAGCATTCCTTGAGTCTGTGAGAATGTGAGCTTTGAAACTTCATTGTTGTTATGATATGTTTTGTTATCATATGCTATGTGTATTAGTAAGAGCACTATCACCTGCAAGGGAATCCTGGTGCTAAGTAGGTGTATGTCCCTAGCCCTGCCTATAGTAGGTTGGTTAATTGACAAGCCAGGTATTTAGCTTCTTGGGGGAGTCAAGAAGAGAGGCTCTGATGTGAAACAGGAGGTCGCTACACACTGTATGCCTGAGATGCGTGAAAGTAAGAATTCTGTGGAGCAGAGGTGTCTGGTGGTTGGTAGAAGGAGAGGCAACTGTTCAGGTAGGTGGGGCCTATGTTGTGTAGTGCTTTGAATGTGTGTGGAAGCAGCTTGAATTGAGTATGTTTGTGTACCGGAAGCCAGTGTAATTCCCTGAGGTGTGGTGTGATCTGAGGATGAGATTGGCTGTTGAGTTCTGAACGGTTTCTAGTTTTCCAATGAGTTGCTTGGTCATCCTGGCTGTAAGAAATTGGGTTACTGGTTGAGGGGGGCGAGACCCTTCTCAAGCAGCAACCACAATTCTACTCAGAGTGAAGCCACAAGCATACCCTAACTCAACCTATGCTCAACCCTTGGGTAGATTGACACAGAGACATCATCATCATCCACAAGATCACCCTCAGGATCACGACCAACACCGAAGACATCCTCAGCACCGCCGAACACCTGCACTTCCAAATCCACACTGACCCAAATACCACCGTCTGAGGGACCCTTGTCTACAGGCTCATCGGCCCAAGACAGCAGTTCAGCGACTCCATTACCGACATCATCAGCACACACGCTCTCGCACCTGCTGACTACATATTCGGCGGAGACTTAAACTTGCACCTCGAGAACACCAACGACAACAACACCGCCACCCTGCTCGAAAAACTCTCCAACCTCCGCCTCAAACAGCTCGTCACGACACCAACCCACTCCGCTGGACACACACTCGATGTTATTTTCTTCGCCAGCAGTCACGTTTCTTTCAGCCACACCACTGAACTCCACTGGACAGACCACAGCTGCATCCACTTCTCCTTCAAGAAACCCACAACACACCACCACCCACAACGGATCCCCCACAGCAGTTGGAACAAGGTCACAGAAGACCAACTTATCGCGACCCTCTCCCAGAACCCACCCATTGACACCACCGCAACTTCAGGCAATGGGTCAACACCTGTGCAATTACTCGCCCCAATCAGGAATCCCTCCAACAGATGCACCGACAGAAAGGCCTTCTGGTTTACCGCCGACTTCCACAAATCTAAGCAAAGCTGCCGTAGACTCAAAAGTAAGTGGGGCCAAGATCAGACTCTGGACAACCTCACAGCCTTCAAAAACCCATCCGCGGACACCACCAACTCATCCGAGCCACCAAGAAAACTGCCTTCAAAGACCGAATCAACAACAACTCACACGGCCACCAGGAGCTCTTCAACATTGTGAAGGAACTCTCCAACCCCAGCTCCAACGCCAGTGACATCCCTCCATCCAAAGACCTCTGCAACTCCCTAGCCTCCTACTTCCCCCATAAGATTGCAGACATCCATGACAGCTTCAGCACCCAGACCCCCCTGGCAACCACCAACACAACAGATTCACCTCCCACCAACCTACTGCTCTCCTGGACCCCCGTCAACGACAACAACACCATCGAAATCATGAACACCATCCACTCCGCTCTCCCACTGAGCCCTGCCCTCACCACATCCTCAACAAAGCAAGCTCCGTCATCGCACCCCAACTACTGAAGATCATCAACAGCTCCTTCGAGCCGCCACCTTGCCGGAGAGCTGGAAACACGCCAAGATCAATGCCCTCCTCAAAAAACCCAAGGCGGACCAAAAGGACTTCAAGAACTTCCAGCCTATCTCCCTGCTTCCCTTCTCAGCAAAAGTCATCGAGAAGGCAGTCAACAGACAACTAACCCACTTCCTCGAGGAGAACTGCACCCTGGACCCTTCCCAATCTGGATTCCGCAGCAACCACAGCGCTGAAACTGCCCTCATCGCCTCCACCAACGGCATCAGAACCATACTGGACAATGGCAAAACAATGGCCCTCCTCCTCCTGGACCTCTCACCCGTGTTCAACAGTGCCCTCAGGAATGCTGGAACCCGTGACAAAACCCTGAACTGGGTCACCTCCTTTCTCACAGGCAGAACCCAGAGAGTCTGCCTTCCCCCATTCTGCTCAGCAGCCACTGAAATCATCTGCAGCGTACCACAGGGGTCGTACCTCAGCCCGACCCTCTTCAACATCTACATGGCCAATGCTAACATCGCCTGATCCCACAACCTCAACATCATCTCATGCATTAATGACACCTAGCTGATCCTCTCCCTCGCCAAGGACTCCGCCAAGACCTACCTTCTCCAAAGTAATTAAGGCCATGGCGGAATGGATGAAGAGCAGCTGCCTCAAACTCAATTCAGACAAGACGGAAGTCCTCATCTTCGACTCCACCCCCTCCGCAGGGGATGACTCCTGGTGGCCTGCCACTCTCGGAACCACTCTGACTCCCACCGACCACCCACGCAACCTAGAATTCATCTTTGACCCCTCACTATCCATGACCCAACAAGTCAACAGCATCTCCTTCTCCTATTTCAACACCATCCACATTCTCGGAAAGATCTACAAATGGATACCCACCGAAACCAGAAGGACAGTCACCCAAGCCCTCGTAAGCAGCAAACTGGACTATGGCAATGCCCTCTACACAGGAACCGCGGCAAAACTCCAAAAGAGGCTGCAACGCATCCAGAACGCCTCCGCATGCCTCATCCTGGACATCCCCCGCCACTGCCACATCACAGACCTCCTGAAAAACATGCACTGGCTCCCAGTCAACAAGAGAATCACCTTCAAACTCCTCACCCACTCTCACAAAGCACTGCACAACACCGGACCAGAGTACCTCAACAGACGACTCTCCTTCTATACACCGACCTGGCATCTCTGCTCCACCGACCTCCGCCTCGCAACCGTCCCACGCGTCCACAGAACTACAACCGGCAGTAGATCATTCTTGTACCTCGCCGCCAAAACATGGAACACTCTTCCCACCCACCTGCGCATGACCAAAGACCTCCTTACCTTCAGGAAACTTCTCAAGACCAGGCTGTTCGAGCAGTAGCAGCATCTCCCTCCATTCCTCCTCCTTCTCTGCCTCATTGCCTTGAGAACCTCAAGGGTGAGTAGTGCTCTTTACAAATTCCTGACTGATTAAAGTAATTGTGCAACACTTCAAACATTAACACAGTGAAAACAAACAACAAAAGGATTCCACAACAGTTTAGAAAAATCCAATCAGTAGAAACGTAGATGTTACATTTCAAAGATCTCAATAAAAATAGTGCCAAAAAGCACAATGCGCCAACTGTGGATATTTGGTCATGCAGGACTGGGATTAGGTTGCATGTTCAGGCTGACCGTGATGGGGAGCAGGCCAGCGACAGGAACCCAATTAGGCCAGCTGGACAAGGCAGTGAGGTGTGTCTGTTTTGCGGATCGATAGAGGCTGGCAGAGCACCTTAGGCAAAAGTCCACAACTGAGATGGCATCGCTTAGCAGGGCAGACTCCCAGATGGCAGAGTCCAGGTGCTAGGTAAAATGTTGTTGGAGCCTTCTGTCAATCAGATTCTAGTCATGAGGCTAGCCAACTGGCTATTGGAGTCACTTTAGAGTCCTTTGTTCAACAGATGCAGATCTATTCCTTCTCACACAGGCAAGAAAGCAGAAGGTAGTAGGTCAGCACAACAGGGCATCAGTCCTTCTGAGCAGCAGTCCAGCAGAGTGGCATTCCTTTCAGCAATACAGCAGTTCTTCTTCCTGTAGAGTATCCAAAGGTCCAGAGGTGTACTAAAGATTTGTTGTCTGAGGTCCAGTTTTTATACCCAGTTGTGCCTTTGAAGTGAGGGAGAAGCTTCTAGAGGTTTCCCTTTGAAGTCCCCAGGCATCCTGCCTTCCCTGTCCTAATCCAGACTAACTACAGAGGGTATGCAGCCCTTTGCCTCAAGGCAGGACACAGTCTATTTAAGTTTAAGTAGGGCTGTGCTCAAGACAGCCCTCCCATCCTCCAATTGATGGCCCTTCCAGACACAGTTATGTGGCTGCCTAGGACGAATGCACAAAGCCCAACTGTAAGCTACACCCAGTCATGTAACCCAGAGACAGGTTTTTGGTCAGGCAGTAAATGTGCTTCTCGTGCTGAGGGTCCTGTCGCAGAGGGATAGTTCGAGTTGCATGTCAACTGCGTAGGAGAGGATGTTCATGTTGTGTTCATGGAGGACATTGGCTAGAGGGATCACGTATGTGTTGAAGATGATGGGGTTAAGTGATGGACCTTGTGGAACGCTGCTGATGATGTTGCAGGCTCTCGATAAGGTGGGTGCCCGACTGACAACTTTTGTCCCATCTGTTAAGAAGGAACATATTCACCGGAGAGTGGGTCCTTGGATGTCAATCTTATGCAGGCACCTGATTAAGAAGGGGTGTGAGCCTGTGTCAAATGCTGCAGGGAGGTCAAGTTGAATGAGGGCTGCCATGTCTCCTTTGTCAAGGCTCATGCTTATATCACCTATGGAGGCAATCAGCGCAATTTTGGTGTGGTGACGGGGCCTGAATCCAGACTGCATGGCTTCAGAGAGCTGGTGGTTGCTGAGGTAGTCATGAGGCATCAGTTGATTAGTTTCTATAAGACCTTTGCTGGGTATGGCAAGCAGGAGATGGGTCAGAAGTTTGAAAGCCTAGCTCAGTCAGCAGACGGTTTCTTGAGCAGAGGCATGACCATGGAATGTTTCTAGGTGTCTGGAAATGTGGCTGAGTTGATAGAGGCATTGGGGACGTGTGCTAGTGTTTCACTGATTGGTAGGAGCTCTTTGGGGAAAGCAAGATGGAACCCCCAAGTGGATGGTCTTCATAATATCAGCAATTTTGATGGTGGTGACAGCAGGCCAGGAGGTAAGGATTTGTTAATCTTCCGTGATAAGAAGATGAGTTATGGCAGTGATGGGATCCAGTTCAGGGCTGGAGTTGCTCTACATGGAGATGATTGTGTTCAGCAGAATGTAGAGAGCTTGCTGCAATGGTCTTTTGAGTGGGTGATGTTGCTGAAGGCAGCAGGAGGCATGGTGGAATATTTGATGATGGTGAAGATATCATTGTTGCTATTAGGGCAGCATCAATGTTATCTACAAGAGCTATGTGCTCGGCGTTCTGTATCTGTTGGCGGTCGCTTCTTAGGGCTTAGGGATATGAAGAAATCTTTATTTACAATGTCTTGACTTGCTCTTCATTTGTGCACCAGTTGCTTGCAGTGGTGTTTCTTCAGTCTGAGTTCTCCTGTCTACCCGCTGGTGTGTGGTCTAGCTTTTGCCATTGGATTGCACTTGAGGGGAGCCAGGGTGTTGGCACGTACAGTGATCTAGCTGTTGAGGTTTTCAATGGCTTTCAGCAAGTCAGTGGTGTCTTTGGGCCGGTGTACGGAGGGACCAAAGACTACCATTCTTTTGTGATGTTTTTCCAGCTGTGGAGGGTGGTTTAATGGTGGTACATCTCTGGTGGAGTGGGTTTGGTATGCTGAAACTGATGAGTGGTCTGTCCAAGGCATAGTTGCTGGCTTGTTGACTGTGGTACACGTCACCTTGATGTAGACCCAGCCTTCGTGTCCTCACAGAGCCTGATCTAGATACATCATTCCAAGGTAACAAGGGTTGGGGGGGCTCTCCTCATGGACATGGGACTAGCAGATTAGGTTTATCATACCTAGCTCTCTTTCGGTTAAAGATTAGGTTCATCATGCTAAGGTGTTAAGGCCTATTTCACATCTCATGGTATTGCAAGATGGTGGGGGTCTTTACATTCAAGACTCTTGTTTTTACAGTTCTGTTTCTTGCATTGTTCATTAACCTAATCATTGCAGTCCATGCATTTTACAGTAGAGTGCAGTCTTGTTAATAAAACTATTGATAACTTCACTTCATCTCCTTTATTGCCTCTGTATGAATGAGACTTGTTTCTCTTGTGAGAAAAGGGTAATCTCCGTTCAACCAGTACTCCCCTCAGATGTCACACTCTTAAATCCTTGCATAAAAGCTGCCACAAATCACCTTTTACTACTTTGAGTTTCTGATGAGGTACTGCTTGTAAGCCGGGAGGGTTGGACCGACAGTTGCGACTTGTTGTAGGATTGACCTAGTCCTCTACATACAAAAGTGTTGTCATTGCTAAACAAGCAGTCTTGCCTGGAGCAAAAGTCCAGATTCGATA
This sequence comes from Pleurodeles waltl, assembly GCF_031143425.1. Lineage (NCBI taxonomy): Eukaryota > Metazoa > Chordata > Amphibia > Caudata > Salamandridae > Pleurodeles > Pleurodeles waltl. The sequence goes on from NC_090439.1 coordinate 367,065,074, forward strand.
TGGCGCCACCAGTGATGGTGTTTTGGCACTAATTTACGGATGTCCTGAGTATCTCTGTCTCACACACAACAGGTACCCTAAGTACCATTATACAGAGATCTCCGTGGTCTTTGGAAAGATCCTCCTCAGCTGAACAGGGAGCACCTAATTAGGCATAGGTTGTGCGAGCTCAAACTCTTGAAAATACTTTCTCCCCATTTGGTGTTCCACCTCTTTACCCATTTCACAATATAGCTAACCCCATAGACATTCCCGAGAACGTCAGACATCCATTAATGCTACAACTGATAGGGCATGTCTTAGGTGATGAGGGAGGGTGTTACATTCATTGTAGAAGCTCATAGTGCTTACCAGACAGAAACATTCTTTTTCTGGGTTACCTTTCCTGAGGAAGACCCTAGCACATTCACATTCCACACATACAGAACTGCAAACGTACCACAACAGTACCAAGCGTATCAGTATCTTGGAATACTGATTACAAACAAAGAACATCAGAACTGGTTTAATGGCACCCTACCACACGTAATATAACCTGTGAGATTAGGTCCCTTGGGTAATAAAGGACCAACGTGGCGGTGTACAAAACATGAAGGCAGCTGATCTGCGCAATCTATACAATGAGCTAGAAACACTATATAGACAACTTATTCAGTTCGTAAAGCGAACTCTGAACACAACACCAGCATGTCCACCACCACCACCACCCACTGGATATCAGGTGGCCACTACTGGGATCAATCCACAAACAGTAATTTCTATTATTGGCAAACCGATGGAACAAGAGAAAATCCTGTTCTGGATAGCCCAGAAAACTAATCAGCTGGAAGCTGTGTTTCCCCATACAGGGGCACAGGAAAAACATAGAATTCTCACAATGTGCTTGCCTTTTGTAATAGTTCCCTCAGTAGATGACTATGCCACATGGGGTACAGTCTTCACTGAGATTTATACTACAACACATGGTAGCCAAACACTTGCTAATTTACAAGAACTCTTAAAACAAATGGAGAATGAGCTCGGGGCTACTCCAGCCCTAGACTTGGGGGTGAAATTAATGCATAACTTCTACGCAGTCTCCTCAATAATACTTAGTAACATTAAAGGGGAAGTGGTGGCGTTGGTTACACGTCAGCGGCTCCTAGAGATTCCACACCTGGAACAGGAGAAACTGCTACCAAAAATAATTTCCAATACCTACACCAGTGTAGGACGGTATAGTTTGGGAGCCAAGCCAAATAAGGCTAAACTACAGAGTACCAACCCTAACGAAGGTACCAAACAAGCATAGGAGGGTTCTAAAAAGCACTGGGATAAACAAATGCAAATTAAAGTCAAATGAAGTCAGAGAGCAGACTCTCCGCATGTGGAGAGCTCCAAAAGGAGATATAGGTCATCATTATGACCTAGGTGGTAAATCCCGCTTACCACCACGGCGACGGCCTCCAAAAGACCATCATCGTGGCTACCTGCCGTCTGCCAAATTATGACCGTAGCCAGAATTCCACCAGAAGGCTGGAGGAATTCCGGCTACGGTCATGGCAGGCGGACGGCAGTAGGGTGGCGCTGCTGCCAGCAGCAGCGCCACACCAATAGAACGCCGCTGACCGCATCATGACACATGATACAGTCTGGTGGTGTTCCTCTGGAGGATGCTGCGGCTGGCAGCAGCACTGGGTCCCGTCTGCTGCCGGAAGACCCCCTGCAAGCAGGAAAGTTTGGTTCTCCAACAGGGGGGGGTGGGAGGTGTTGTGTGTGGGGGTCTGTTTTTGCATGCGTGCATGCGGGTGTGAGGTGTGTGGAATGCATGTGTGCATGAATGGGTGTGAATGTATGTGTATGTTGTGTTGTGTGAATGCGTGTGTGCTTTTATGTATGTTAGTGTGTGTTGCTGTGTGTGTGTATGAACATATGCATGCCTGGGTGAATGTGGGTATGCATGTGTATATGAGTGTGTATGGCTGTGCATGTAGGTGGGTGTATGTCAGGGGTCAGGAGGGGGAGGGTGGGGGAGGACTCTGGGGAGGGGAATCAGGGTGGGGAAGACCCTATCAGTGCCAGGGAAGGAATTCCCTGGCACTGATTGTGCCTACCTCCATTCGTGGCGGTAAGATTGTCACGAAAACCATGGCGGTAGGTGGGGTCATAATCCAGAGGGTGGGATTGTGATGGCCGCCTGGCTGGGACCAAATTCTCCAGCCCAGCGGCTGTTACCGCCCTGGCGGACGGAGTGGTACATTGGCGGTTTGGCAAGCCAAACCACCAATGTCATATTTTGGGGAAAGGTACCGCTAGCCTGTTGGCAGTACGTTTCTCCAAAATAACGCCGTCTGCCAGGATCGTAATGAGGGCCATAATCTCATAAATAGAGAAAATATAAAAGCTCCTCATTGATCTACTGATTCACTTCCCTCTCATTCTTTTCAGGACGCACCGGATAGGTGTAGATAGAGAGTGGGTCGGTCAGAGCAACATCCTGACTACGTGAAACAGAAGAAAGACTCACCCTGGTCTTCAGACATAAAAGAAGACAAAACAAAATACACAGTTTAAAAAGAAAAAGGTGGCAGCACTTTCAATAAAAAATTGCCAGCAAACTTGAGAACATCGCTGATAAACAAGACAGGCGCTGAGACACTGCTGGACAGCATTGCAGAAGTCATGATCATCTGGATGCAACAGCAATTAGCAAATTTATTGCAGTCGAGACTGCGGATTGCTGCGTTCTCCCACCCGACAGGGTTTATGATTTAAACATCCAAATCAAGGGAGACATAGAGTACACCATCAGTGTAATATTCTGGGATGAACTTAGTTGTGATATCTTACTGGCTGAAAAGGACTGGCCACCTGAGTACGTCCCTAAGCTCCCACATGGGGAAAATGTCATTTTACCTTCTTTCTCTGATTTTGTTCTAGAGGTGGTAAAACAAACCTACGCTGTCAACTTGGCTTTAGCACAGGCACATGCACTATACTGCAATCATGTAAGTTGTGATAACGATTCTCCTTACCATGTAATACCGATTAGGTCTACACCCCAGCCTCAGCCCCAATATCCTGTTAAACACAAAGCCAACACTCCAGTAAGGGAGATCCTCACTCAGCTTAAGTACCAGGGTATAATTGAGCCCTGTGTCTCAGCAATGAATAACCCATTATTCCCTGTTGCAAAACCCGACCATTCATATAGAATAGTCTCAGGAGATTACCCATTAAATCAAACTTCCATAGGAGCAGATGCCTTTTACCCAACTCCCTCCAACAGATGCATGCTCAGACTTTACTGGCAATCTGAACCCTGCATCTGCTAAGGGGAAAGGCTACTGGAAATAGAAAAAAGGAGATCGCCTCCAAATCCAGTTCCAGCCTGTATATCCCACTTGAAGATAGGATATTCAGTGTTTGCTTCTGTAACCTGCACCTTTCTTGTTATTGTGATTTCTTTAAAGGAAGGACCTGCAGTTGGGTCATAAGAGCATAGATGAGTAAATTCCTAATGCACATCCAACTGTTCAGCTATTCACATTGACTCAATTCTATTGTTCCTCTAACTTGGATCTTTTGAGAGACTAGCCTCTCTCTAAGAGAACAATGTTAACTTAATATCTTTTTTTCTCCAGGAGTCAGAGGTATCCAAGGTTCTCTGGAGAACAGTTCAAAGGTTCACAAATATACAATCTACTAATGTACTTTACAGGAAACGAAAACTCCTTCTCAAAGTTCAGCTTTCTCAATCACAGTCTTTAAGAATTAGTCTGAGCACTGAGGTTTGTCTCTAAGACTGGCAAGTCTGCAAGGCAAAGAGTTGTTTAATATATATATATATATATATATATATATATATATATATATATATATATATATATATATATTTATATTGGCAAGTCTGGAAATCATACAAAAGGATCCTTACTGCGTTTGCTTGAAGTTCTGTTAAGCCGAATTCTCCTTGGAAAGCCGATAGCCAGTTGTTGGAAGAAGGAAGAAATTCAGCTTCACCAGAAGGGAAAGAGTAGCTGGTGTGCACACCATAACAAGAGAAAAAATTAATTACTCAAACTGGAAGAATTCCCTGAAACGAAGCACCTCAGGAACACTGCTCATTCTCCTCAGGATGACAGTTGTACTGCACAGCTCCCAGAAAGAAACAGCTGGAGGGAAGCTTCAGCATGAGACTAAGGTAGAAACACTAGAGCAATGACCTCACAAAGATTTGAAGCCACCATCCTGAGTGGCAGTTAAACCTGAAGAAGCTAGTTCTAAGAACAACCTCCGCAAGAGCCACCAGGAGTGAGGACACCGCTGAACCCAACATGGGTAGAAGGAAAAGAGAAATTGTTTTTGCTGAGGGAAGAACTCAACAACACTGGCAATAGTTGTCTTGACAGTACCCCCTCCAAAGAACTCCCACCCACAGAAGGTTTGTTGGGGAAAGTGCTGTGAAATTGCTTTATCAAACTTGGAGCATGCACATTTTGGAAGGATTCCCAGGATCTTTCTTCTGGGCCAAAACCTTTCCAATCAATGAGGTAATATAATGTTCCTTTTTTAAACTTTGAGTTAAAATTGTATTCACTTCATATTCTAAATGTGATTCTACTTGGATAGGTGGTTGTCCTAACATTGGGAGTGCTTCTTTTAAGTAGCGAGACATGGAATACTGGATGAACCTTAATCTGAGGAGGCGAGGCAAGTTTGACAGTTACTGGATTTACAATTATCTTCATTTTAAAGGGTCCTACATATCTAGGCTGGATTTTTCTGTTCTGTCTTAAATGTAAATGTCGAGTGGATAACCAGACCTTTTCACCCTTGCAATAACGAAGATTGCCTCTCCTCTTTTTGTCAGCATACTTTTTATAAGAGACCTTCACCTTGGTCAAATGTTCTCTAGCGGATTGGTAGGAATTTTTAATTTTCTTACTGAATTAATTTGCAACTGGGACTGAGCCTCCCGACCTTCCTAAGCGAATGTTTGGGTGCCTACCAGAGTTCAAATAGAAACAATAATAACCGGTGGAGGCATGAATAGCATTGTTGTAAGCAAATTCTGCTGTCCAAATGAAATCTGGCCAATCATTATCTTGGTCCAGAAGAAATAAGCGTAGGTACTGCTCTATCTCCTATTTAACTCTTTCTGTCTGCCCATCAGTTTGTGGATGATAACTAGTAGAACAACATGAGTCTATTCAAAGTAGTTTCATAAAGGCCCTCCAGAACTGGGAAACAAATTGGGGACCTCAATCTAACATTACAACTACCGAAATGCTATGATCTCTCACTATGTGCTGTGAAAATAACTGTGCTAACTGAGAGGCTCTAGGAACCTTCTTCAGAGGGATGAAATGACTCATTTAAAAAGGTGTCCACAAAAACTAGGATTGGGTCAAAACCTTGACTTGAAGGTAAATCTACAATCAAATCCATAGTAACAGGGTGCCAGGGATATGGTGCTATGGGAAGAGGCTGAAGCTCACCTTCAGGAGATAGTCGTGTTGTCTTTCCTCAAATGCATTTATCACAGGTTTAAACATATTGTTTTATTTGAGGGATCATGGCAGGCCACCAGAAATACCTCTCAATTCAACAACACAGCTTTATTCGATCAATTGACCATGAAAGCAACATAAAACAAAGCCAGCGAAGATACAAGAATAAATAATCATTTTTGATAAAATACAGCAGCTACACATCAATAAATTAATTTGAAATCATTAAAACATTAAAACAGTAAAAGCTCAAATTACACATAAAGCTCTAAGAAGAGATAATAATCTTAAGTTGCTTTTTGAAAGTGGCAACGTATACGCCAGGCTGTCACTAAGTACTTGCTCACTGGAAGAATTACATCAACTGAATTATGACTTTTTAACACCCGTAGAACCAAGGAACAGATCTTAAATCCCATAGCCCTACAAGTGTTGCGGATCCATTTTGATTGCGGGTTTGCATAAACTGGACAGAAGAACATAAAGTGTTCGATGGTTTCAGAGGTACTGCCACAAGCAGGGCATGTATCAGGGAGACCAATCGGCCCCCACCTGTGAATCAATGACATCAGAGGCACGGAGCCGAAACGAAACCTCGCATATAGGCTTTTGCCGTGCCGATCCGGTATAATGTCCAATTAGGCACCAAACTTTGGAGTCCATTTAAGATCAATAAAAAAGTTAGTTAAACGACCATGAGATTTACAGGTTATGTTGTTATCCCTAACATAAGACCAATAAGTTAACTTTAAAAAATGTTATGCCGTCTCTCTAGTTTGTGGGGATTTTCCCAATAATCACCCAAGCCCAACAAGCGGAACCAACGTGACACATGGCAAATCCAGGGGAGAGTATTGGCATTTTGGCATTTTAATAGATCAAGTAATGAGATCTTATATATATCTAGTTGAGGGGTAGTCCATAACCTGATCCAGTACAGGAGAGGTCTTAAAATAGCTAAATCTGCTGCTCGACTTAACCCCAGATCCAAAAATATTGGGAGCAGGGGTGTGGAGCATGGACACACTATCAAGGCCCTCGCAAAGTTGTTTTCTCCAACTGAGATCTTGTTACAGTTGGAGAAACCCCATACCTCCGCTCCATACAGGGCTGCACCTTGTGCCTTGGCTATGTAAATCTTTAATGCTGGAGAAACAGCTTTTGCAAAGGAACCCTGATAAAAGCGCAGTATGGACAAAGCTCTATGTTGTAACAACCCTGCGCTTTTTGTGATCTGCTCTTCCCATGATAGTTTACTAGTTAACCTGACTCCCAAATAGTCTATAGAGCTAACTTCCTTCAAGAAAACACCATCGATGTGGATGGAACATCTTTTACTAGGCCCTTTGGAGAACACCATTAGTTTAGTTTTTTTATTGTTAACCTCCAACCCGTGATCGCGACAAAATGAATTGAATCGATCAACAAGGATTTGTAACCCCATCGGTGTCTTGGAAATGAGGAGCGAATCGTCTGCAAAAAGCAGGATAGGGATTTTTTGTGTGTTCAAGGAGGGAGCGTCATTCTGGCACAAGGACACAGCCTTCACTACTTCATTGATGAATAGAGTGAATGATAGGGGGGCTAGCACACAACCTTGGTGGACTCCCCTTCTGATTGGGATTTGTTCTGTCAATTCGCCTTGTTCGCCCCACCTCACTTGGGCATAAGTATTTTCATGTAATAGTTTTAGCAGGAGTAGTAGGTCCTCTGGAGCTCCCAGTCTGCCCAGCACTTCCCACAGTTTAGCTCTTGGAACCAGATCAAAAGCAGATTGCAGGTCTATAAATACTACATATAGACATTGCTTGGCGATAAGGACATATTTCCAATACAATATAGCCAATCGAAAGACCTAGTTTTAGCACGGAACCCGGCCTGTAGTTGAGAAAGAATTTGGCGCTCCTCAACCCAGCTAGTTAGCCTCTGCAGAATTTGTTTAGCAAAAATCTTCTGCAAGTTGCCTATAAGGCTAATTGGCCTATAGTTGGCTGGAAGGTTAGCATTTCCTTTTTTGTAGATGGGTATAATTTCGGCCCTCTCAATTAATTTGGTAGTCTTCAAAATTCCTTTATGGGCAGCTAAAGGATCATCATGACAAGCTTGTAGCGCTAGTTCTTCCAACTCACGAGTTGGCAAATATAAAGCATTTTCAACAACGGGAGATTTTCTAGAACCTTTCTTCCTTCCTTTTTGTTGGCCCAATCTTAAATTTCTTAGTCAGACATGGATTCTCGAACCTTCCTTTTTATTTAGGAAAATTGTAAGTTACAAACAAACTTGTCTGCTGGAATAATTGGAATCTTTTCAGCTTCTCTGGCTCCAAGTACATTATTAATTAATGATAACGCATCTGCCTTACCACTGTCAGAACCAGCGCGATAGGTAATGGTAAAATTAAAATCTGCAAAGTACAAAGTCCATCTCAATTAGTCTTTCAAAACTGAAGATTTTTATGATCGGCGAACACAATGACTACATGATGAGCCCCTAATAAATAATGCTGCCATTCCTGAAAGGCATCCTTCACTGCCAATAGCTTTTTGTCAGCAAATGGATAATTTCTTTCAGGAGGAGTACATTTCCTGGATCAAAATGCCACTAGGTGAAGTTGACCAGTTTCCTTGAGACTCTGAGACAATACACCACCAAGTGCTTGGTCAGAGGAGTCAGCTTCCGCAAAAAAAGGCTCCTCAGGGTTAGGATGGAGAAGGATCGGGGCAGTCATAAAGGTTCTTTTGAGGAACTCAAAAGATTCTTCAGCATCAGTTGACCAATGGAAGGATACTCCTTTTCTCAGAAGTTTTGTAATGGGGTCCACCTTTTAAGAAAACTCTTTTATAAACCTGTGGTAAAAATTGGCAAAGCCAATAAAACTTTGCACCTCCTTCACCATGTTAGGAGAAGGCCAATCTAGGATTGTTTGAATTTAAGCAGGATTCATGGAAACTCCATTTTCCGATAAGACGAATCCCAAGAATTCTACTTCCTTTGCATGAAAGGCACACTTTTCCAACTTCACATCTAAGTTATTTTCCAACAATTTCTTTAGAACTGCTCTCACGTGATCTACATTGTCTCGCAAATTCTGGGAGAAGATTAAAATATTATGAATGTAGACTACTACAAATTGATCTAAAAACTCTGTCAGAACATCATTCACAAAGTGCTGGAAAGCGTGCGGTGCGTTGTATAGCCCATAAGGCATCACTTGGTACTCGTATAGACCAAACCGGGTGCGGAAGGCTGTTTTCCATTTGTCTTACTTAGCAACTCAAATTAAATGGTACGCTCCGTGAAGATCTAATTTGGTGTAGATTTTTGCATCTTTTACCTGATCTAGCAGTACTGAAATCAAGGGCAAGGGATATTGATTCTTCACTGTAACTTGATTTAACGCTCTATTATTGCTACAAGTTCTTAACTCGTCATTCTTCTTCTTTGGGATGAAAAAAAGTGGGGAAGAGACTGGGGATTGCGAGGGACAAACAAAACTGTTTACCAAATATTTTTACAAATATTCTTTTAGGAACTTTGTTCTACTTTTCAGTGTGGGCATAGATTCTACTACAAGGTAGATTTGCATCTGGCTCAAGTTCGATCCTGCAATCATAAGATCTGTGGGGAGGTAGCTTCCCTGCCTCTGATCGGTCAAACACTGTAGACAATTCTTTATATTCTGGGGGAATGACAACCTTTTTCAGAGCACAAACAACATTGGATTTAGTAGCTAAAACTTGAACGGCAGATGGTGCACTACTTATCTCTTGTGGACCATAACAATGTTTCCGAAAGTAGCTTGAAGTTAATTCGACAGTTCTCTTTTCCCAATTAATTTCAGGGTTTTGCTCCATAAGCCATGGTAGGCCCAAGATCAGCTGAAATTGACGAGCATCTATGAGAATGAAAGATAACTTTTCTTGGTGTCCTAGACAATCCTTCAGAACTGTAGGTTTAGTTTCATCTGTGATAGGGCCTGAAGACAGGTTTGTTCTATCCACGCATGAACAGGCTCTGCGATTCTGGACAGTAGAACACACATGCTTCCTTAGAAAATTGCAACAGGACATGCTAGAAGCACAACACCTACACATCCGTGATAACAAAACAAATTTGGTCATCAGAATAATTTCTGGTACCATGGGGTTCACTTTTGTCACCTTTAACTAAGGCGACACTGTGCCCATTGCATATAAATCACATTTATATTCCAATGCAGCGCAACACTTTGCACCAATAGAAAAAAATTCTAACTGCTGTTCAGATGGCTGTCATCAAGGAGAGGCCACTTGCCCAGGGGAATCGCATTATTGTCATTATCCTGGTGTCAGCCTTAGAAGCCGTCACCAAAGCTAGCATTCCTAACGCTAAAGCATTATATCCAAATTGTATTCAATGGGCAATCTCCCTGACTGTCACTAATGTTGATTGCATCTTTGATCCAAAACTTCAAACACAAGAATTTCTCCAATACGAACAGGAGTACCCTGCCCCTCTAGACATCATACAGATTGGCATATACCATACTGTCATTTACACTGATGGTTCAGCACAACCAGCTGTAGATACTAAACATCAATACTAAGCGGCTTGTGCAGCCATTAGCGGAGTGATGAAGGATGGTATATTACACCTTCATATTACCTACAGGCAGACCCTGGGGGACTGCACAGCTCAGCTGGCTGAACTTAAAGTGCTTATCTTAGTGCTAGAACAAACAGATCCAGGACAACTCACATTGATTGTTTGTGATTTGTATCACTGCGTCCAGTCTAATAATGATTTTCTTAATCATTGGCGACTGAACGGGTTCAGAGACTCCAAAGGGAACACTATAAAACACAGACCTCTGTGAGGGAGGGTGGCTGATCTTAAGGATAAGCTACCTAATGCTCATGTAGTCCATACATTGGACCACAAACGTGTAGGAGTATACGTTATTGGCTACACTTTGGCTGATGAAGCAGCCAAATTTGCAGTAGCTACGGCTTCTGATGCTGCAGTGGCTTGTTCCCAGATGAGATTGGATAATGACATTTTAGCTGTCATGAAAGCTTTGGCTGAAGGCAAGCCTCTCCCGAAAGCATATCCTATAAAATATTCATACCACATCATTGCACAGAATGTTGCCTATGCAACACTTCCTGGGGCTAGAGACTGAGTGATCGCCAACCAAGACCGGAGATTCAATTTAACAAAAGGAGTGTATGAGGGTGTCGCCTCTGCAGATGCTAGTGTTGTGGCCACAATAATACTCTTATAGAAATGCTTCAGGTTGCTGGGTCTATAAACACAGATCAAGCAATGTGTTCTTTGATGTGACATTTGCCAGCAGATAAAGGGCTCAAACATCAAACGCCCCCGCAGACAAGCCTCTTAGTGTCCAACAGGCCACTACACTGTGTGTACCTCAACCACTGTGGTCCCCTTCAACCTGATGGTGCATACAAGTACATCTTAGAGGCTGTTGATTCTTGTTCTAGATTCCTGTGGGTATGGCCTCAGCGGTCGGCTGATGCTCGAACTGTTATAAAAGACTTGCTGATCTTTAGCGGTACATATACGGTTGCAGCATTCCATTCAGACCAGGGCCCTGCCTTCGCATTTAAGACATTTAAGGACACCACGAGGACAATGGGTGTCGAACTCCATTACTCCTCACCCTACCATCCTAAGGGAAATTTGGTTGTGGAGAGGAGGAATCAAGAAGTAAAGCCGTCATTAACAGTTAAAGTATTATTTTCTGGCTGTTGTTGGCTTCATCACCTATATGGGGTCCAGAGAGCACTTAATAATCTGACAAGACCGCCCTTGGAAGGACGCACTCCTTATGAGGTTCTCTTTGGGATACCTATGTATGTCCCAGATCTAGATGGCCCTGGTTTGGTGGGAGCAGATACATCTTTTGACATAAATGAACATCTCACCGTCTTACAGGAATTTCAGCAATGTTGTGATGAATATTCATCGGCCAGTGCTGCCACTTTAGGAATAAGGGATTTGTCAACAACGTCTACTGACTGGATTGCTAAAGTTGGGGATCTGATTTGTGAGAAGATTGCTGTGAAGGAGGAATTCAGCCCATCGTACAAAGCACCGCTCCAAGTCCTGGGAACACAAGGTATCATAACTGTCATTCTACCACCCCTGCCTGGTTCCAAAGCAAACAGATTTGTTCTCCATTGAAAACATCAAACTACACTATGTGGCCAATCCTGCACAGTAGATCCAGAGGTCCCTTGGGTTGTTCTCGATCCCCTCTCACTATCCCAAAGGACATATCTCTTCAAAGAAAAAACAGCTCTTCTAAATACAGCGCTATGTACAAGGATGCTGTAAATGCCTCTGCGGGCATGGGGAGGGTGGAAAATTAGCTTTTGTTGATTCTTGTAACCACTTCACTGACAACAACTGTCCAAGATGTGGCTGTTTTCCACTCCAACTCCACAAAAACTGAAGACATTGTCTACTATAAGCCTCCACGCAAAGTGCATCCATCCACCAGTAATGCACCGGCTCTTGTGTTTGCATTGACTGCTTCTGGTTATTTCATCAACCTTGATGAAATTTCTTCGACTTTATCCCACCTGAAAATGTTTCAAAGACACATAAGCTGTACATATGGCTTAAAAATAACTATTTAACTATCTGTGGTTATTTCTGACATTGCTTGCCTTTCTATTGCGGATTGATTTCATGACTGCTTTCTTTCTCCTTATAAATGGTCATTATCTTCCTGAACGTTCTTCTGTCGAGCCAGTGGATGAAGTCTTAACTCCATATCTTTCCTCACATAAGGTCTGAGGAGACTTGTCCCTTATGAACATTTCAGCAGTGCCAATTCCTGATGGTATTGTGTGGGACAGAGTTCCATTTGATATCTACGGGACCACTGAGGTCATTCAAATTCCTGAGTGATGTAATTACACCTGGTGTTGTTTCTGATGAATGGGATGTTCAAACAGTTGATTCAATGCTTGCTGAATTGAAACATTATACTGTATTTGAAAGTGATGATGTGCACTAACACAAAGAAATATGGGGAAATGTTCTGCTATCACAATGGGGGATTTTACTACCTGCACGAGCAACTAGACAAAGATCAGTATTTAACCATACAGAGTGGGAACACTGTTCAACTTTGCCTGTGTGGAGCCCAAAGCATTATTCAGATAAATTCACATATCTTTCTGGGTGTGGCATTAAGAATGCAGAATCATGCTATTGCAAGTTACCACCTGCTAAAATTAGGAAAATAGTGCTAACAAACACAAAATTGATTGATTCAGATACCTTTGTTTCCCGATTTGCAGTTGAAAGATACGAATACTGAAAGAATACTAGAGATGTAAAAAGTGTATGGGGAACACAAGATTGGCAAATTCAGGGTAGGGAAGCTTTGTTTAGAGCATGCCTTATTCCTGCTCAAATCATCTTTCTAAATGACACAATCCAACAGACATTTTGTTGTATAGCTATTTTAGCCATGTTTTAGACACGTTGTTTTAAGTTAACTAGGCCTGTCGCTGTGCCCTTTAACCCTGTTACATTTTATTGAGCATTGCTTTATTTTTCTAGCAATAGCTACATTTGCAGTGCTGCTTTATTTTATTTATATCATTGTACTTTTGCAGAGGAAAGCATCAGGTTGTTAATAGGACATTTATTTCACTTCGTGCTTTCTGCAAGGCTACAGTCAGACAAACGTGGTATGCTGTGTCTACAACATTCACAGAAACACAGACACTCCTACGTGGGGACCATTTCTTACAATGTCAGCTGTTTTATTATAAAAAAACTTTTTGTCCCAGACCCGTTAGAGGGAGATTCCAGCCAGATGACCACAACTGTATGCTGATCGCTGATTGCTTCGCTGTAGCTACTTGCTTAGACGGCCGGACCACTGATCCACAAGGGGAAGGTGTCTCTCTAGGCTACAGGCCTCTTCCTCCAGGTATGAGGGATGATGTACTCCCAGGGGGGAAACCTGAAGGGCAGATTGGGCTTATTACGCTGTGCTGAAATATAGTGTAGGTAGAAGAAATATATATTTATGTCGTTCTTAGTGACAGTATGTTCGGACTATTCTTGTTTTTATTGTGTTTTATCATCCTAGTTATTGCAATACAAGCCCTTTTATCTAAGATGCAGTTATTTAAATAAATACTTATTGAACTATATTCTGCCTCTGTTGTCTTTGCCTATATGAGACCTTTTGGTATCTGAGAGAAAGGGATATGATCGACCACGATTCCCCTGAAAAGTCTTTCTTGTCATGCGCCACAATCATCTCGGGCAGAAATAAGACGCTGCTAGTTAGCGAGAGAGTCCGAATTAGACTGACAGACGTCATGTGGTGTTGAAACATACTTAGTACCCACAATCCAGTACCTCATTACCATAATGTGAACCTACGGGACATGCGCCACCAATGTTTGGTTAGGCACTAATATTTGTATCTTTCTAAGTATCTCCGACTCATCTAAGGCTAAAGACACCTCAAAACTATATTAGAAGACGTCCGTGGTATTGAGGATTTCCTCCTCAGCTAAATAGGTATTATCTATCTTGAGCTGTAGGTTGTTCAAGCTTGAACCCTTTTTATCTCTGAACATACATCTACCATTAGAATGATGAACCCACAATGGGTAGCAATTGCAGTAACTATGCTACCACCCCTTATTGCACATTTATTGGCAAATGGCCTTATGGTCCAGGGGGGTCCAGTTACATTTGTTGTTGAGACTCATCCAGCCTATAGAACAGATTTTTTTTATTCTTGGGTCATTTTTCCAGCAGTAGATGGGAACACACATACATTTCACCACTATACACCTGCAAACATACATGCACAATATAGAATTTATGCATATTTAGAAATACCTTTATCTTATCAAGACCATAACAATTAGCTTGATGGCGCCCTACACATACAATATTACACGTTAGGTTAGGTCCTCTGAGCAATGATGGGCCAACCTGGCCTTTATTGGCCACATATACACCACACCCTAATGCAGCAACCTTAGCAGTAGTGAGGTTCACCACCTATATATAGAGCTCACAACAATATACAGACTATTGGTCCAGTTTGTCATGCAAACATTAAATACTAACCCAGCAAGTGCTACCCAGTGCAACAACATGCAGTCACGCCAGGCATTAACCCTGTGACTGTACATTCGATAATGGGTGAGGTACCCACCACGTGGGAGGAAATTCCGTTTTGGTTAGCTCAAAAAATAAATGTGCTGGAAGCAGTTTTTCCTCATACAGGACCTCAGGATAAACATTGAATTCTCACTATGGGGGTCATTCTGACTCCCGCCGGCGGCGGTAACCGCACGCCTGGCAGGAGCTGCCGAATGACCGCACCGCGGCCAAATGACCGCGGCGGTCATTCTGAGTTTCCCGCTGGGCTGGCAGGCGACCGCCAGAAGGCCGCCCGCCCGCCCGCCCAGCGGGAAACCCCCTTCCACGAGGATGCCGGCTCCGAATGGAGCCGGCGGAGTGGAAAGGGTGCGACGGGTGCAGTTGCACCCGTCTCGATTTTCAGTGTCTGCTATGCAGACACTGAAAATCTTTGTGGGGCCCTGTTAGGGGGCCCCCAGGGGCCCCACGATACCCGTTCCCGCCAGCAAGGTTCTGGCGGTCAAAACCGCCAGAACCAGGCTGGCGGGAAGGGGGTCGGAATCCCCATGGCGGCGCTGCCTGCAGTGCCGCCATGGAGGATTCCTCAGGCCAGGGGAAAACCGGCGGGAAACCGCCGGTTTCCCTTTTCTGACCGTGGCTTTACCGCCGCGGTCAGAATTGGCCTGGATGCACCGCCAGCCTGTTGGCGGTGCATCCGCGGTCCCCGGCCCTGGCGGTCTATGACCGCCAGGGTCGGAATGACCCCCTATGTGTTGCCATTCGAGATGGTTCCCACAATTGAAAACTGCAATACATGGGGCATGATATTTACCACGTTCTATACTACCGTACACGGTTCACCAACACTTGCCAATCTTCCGGAGAAGTTAAAAAAATTCAAGATGAATACGGCGCTGCCCTGGCCCTGGATTTGGGGATGCAATTAATGGGCAATTTTGCCATGGTATCCTCAATCATATTGAGTAACATTAAAGGGGAAGCAGTTGCACTAGCTGGGCGCATGTGGCTCTGTGATGTCCCTCCACAGGATCAAGATCGTGAGCTACCAATGATTATCGCAGAGACCTATTCTAGTATTGGTTGAGACAGTCTGGGGGCCAGACTGATGAAACCACAATTTCAAGGAAGATCTAATAAAGATACTACCAAGCAAACACCTGAGGGTTCCAAAAAAAGCTGGGATAAAAAACAACAAACACCCAAAAAAGAAAGGGGAGAATCTCTGCATGCGCAGACCCCAGAAATTAGGGATAACCTTAGAAATAGGGATAATATAAAAATGCCTGATAGATATCAATATACTGCTACACACCAATCTCGTTCCTTTTAGGACTCACTGGAAAAACTCAGTGAGAGAGGTAGGCAGTCAGACCAGCGAACTGAGTACGTGAAACC
The DNA here is from genome assembly GCF_031143425.1 of Pleurodeles waltl. NCBI lineage: Eukaryota > Metazoa > Chordata > Amphibia > Caudata > Salamandridae > Pleurodeles > Pleurodeles waltl. The sequence goes on from NC_090439.1 coordinate 367,081,114, forward strand.
AAGAAAGGACTCACAACGCTTGTCTGAAGTTTCAGTTAAAAAGAAGAGAAACTTCCCCGACAAAAACCCCATTTAAAAAAGAAACAAGCATTTGCAATACAATGGGTCTTGCATTTGCTCAAGTTAGAGCTATTAGCGTTGTAAACTCATAACTGGACTTTTCTTGCCACATACATTGAAAATGAAAAGCAAAACAGTTTCACATAACAAATCGGAATTTTCTTGCCATGTAAACTGAAAAGTAAAGGTTTCACATAAGCGAGCCGATGGCCGCCATCAGTGCAAAGCATACACACAAAGGAAAATAAAAGTTTACTCGCAGTGAAACACATAACAAACCAGACTTTTCTTTCATATAAACTGAAAAGTAAAGGTTTCACATAAGCGAGCCGATGGCCGCCATTAGAGCAAAGCATACACACAAAGGAAAATAAAAGTTTACTCGCAGTGAAACCTATCTGCTAAAGTGCAATTATTCATGCAACCGGCAAAAGTGCAATTACCTATGTAACCGGATCGATATCATGCAAAGCGCTTGACTACTGCCCAGTGAGATTGCGCTGCAATATAAAGAGAAAAAGTACTCCAGAAACCAGATGGAAAACATCAGGCCTCATATGTTTCAGTTGTTGGTTGGTGCCCACGAGGAGGGCTAAACACCGGAAAAGGCATGACGTATGCATGCCTTTCACTAATAACAGCAAGAGGATTTTAAAAGGCAAGCCCACGAACCAATGAAAGTGGTTAGAAGCCCAAAGAAAGATTACACCAGGGGACGGAGTTCTTTGCGCTCGCCTCTAAAAAGTGTCAGCAGTTACAATTCGACATGCCACTCAAGAAGAGGGCTTTACTGAAGAACAGGAAGTGGGCACTGGCACTGCTCGATAGTGAAGCAGAGGTCCCAATAGTTTGCCAGAATCTGAAAAAGCATCTCTAGGTGGAAGCAACTGATGACTTCTTACAAGTTGAGACTGCTGGCATGAGTGTCTCCACACCCGATAGGGTGTACAGAGAAACTATTCAGTTAGAAAGGGAAATGAACGCATGCTATCTTTTGGGACTGTGCCTTCTCTATTTATGATATTTTGCTGGCTGAAAAAGATTGGCTGACAGAATTAATCTGCAATCTCCCTTATGAAGAGGATGTGACTGAAAAATCCTTCTTACCCCTTGATCCCAGAAAGCTAGTTAAAATGCATACCATTGATTGGGCAGTGACACAGGCACCTGTGTTATATTGCAATCACGTAGGCTGGGACAAAGATTCCACCTACCATGTAATGCTAATTAAATCCCAACCACAACCTCAATACCTGATAAAATATGATGCAAAAGCACCTGTGAGGGAAATCCTTAATCAATTGGAGTACCAGGGTGTCATTGAACCCTCAGACTCATCCATGCATAATACATTATTTCCAGTTGATAAACACGACCATTCATATAGAATAGTCTTAGACTACAGACATTTAAATAGTCATACAAAAATATTTGCTATACAAAATGTACACGGCACTTATGAACAATATAGTGCGCAAAAAATACAAGATGACCCTGGATATATCCAACAGGTTTATTCCAAAACATTGCACCTGAAAGTAGGGACCTAACAAGCATGAGCGCCCTAGGCTCTCAGTAAAATTTCTGCCGACTCCCACTGGGGTACATGAACAGCCCAGGACTGTTCTCAACTCGTGTAACATCTATACTACACGACATTGACCCTGAGGCGTTGTCATATGTGGATGACACTTATCTCACAGAGTACCTGATCCAACATTTTTAAGATGGGTAGTTTTCATTGTTGTAGGATTTGCCAAAATTGGCAACAACTGTAACTTAAAAATTTTTAAATAGCCTTCCTTAGTGTCCTGTTTTTCTATTCGAACTGTCAGATGAAGTCAGGAGCCTGGCGCCCCAATTTTTAGAAACGTGTGCGCAACTACAACCTCCAAACACAATAAAAAATCTCCAGTCAGTATTGGGCTTTTTCAAATTTTGGCAGAACATGTATTCAGGACTTAATACATCCTCAGGACTTAATACGTCCTGATTTCACTAGTAAATTTTGGACAGTCGAACACACACACACATTCCAAAAGCTTTGCAGAAAGACATGTTTGAAGCAAAACACTTGCACACAAGAGACAATAAAAACATTTGGTCATCAGAGTAATTGCTGGTGCCATTGGTTTAATCTATGTGACATTCAATAAGGGCGAGACCGTCCCACTTACATACAAATCACACTTATACTCTGCAGCTTAACAACGCTTTGCTCCCACTGAGAAAATCCTCACTGCTGTCCAGATGGTGATCCTTAAAAGAGACCTCTTGCCCAGGGAAAGCACATCATTGTCGTAACCCCAATTCCAGCCCTCAAGGCTGTTACCAAAGCAAGCGTTAGAAACGCTAAAGCACTACATCCACGTTGGATTCAATGGGCGACGTCTCTGACAGCCACTAATGTTGATTATGTCTTTGATTCCAAATTACAGACCCAAGAATTCTTACAATAATAACTTGAGAACCCAGTTCCAGAAAATACATTGCCTATCGAACAATATCATTACATTTTGTACACTGATTGTTCAGTCCATCCAGCGATAGGAAGAAAACATCAAGACTCCACTGCTTGCGCAGTTGTGAGTGGTTACATGAAGGATGCCAAGTTACATCCTCAAAATACTTACACACAGACTCTAGGAGATTGCACTGCACACCCTGTAGAGCTCAAGGCTCTGGTAATGGCACTGAGCAGATGACATTGATTGTCTGTGATTCGTACTAATGTGTCCAGTCCTTCAATGAATATCTGCATTACTAGCCCCAAAACGGTTTCAGAGATTCAAAAAGCAACACTGTTAAACATAGACTTCTGCTGGGGAAAGTAGTGGAGCTGAAAAAAATTCACGTAATGTCCATGTTGTGAATACAGTAGGAAATTAGTGTATTGGAATACACGTTGAAAGCACCACTCTGGCTGATGAAGCAGCCAAATCAACGACAGCCCTGGCTTCTGTTGCTGCAGTAACTTGTTCTAAACTAAAAGTGGATGATGAAACACTAGCAGCTGTGAAAGCTTTGGCTGACAGCATACCTTTACCTAAAGTGTATCCTGCTAAATATTCCTACTGGATGGCAGACCTGTTTGATGCACAAGTAACAATACCAGGTGTGGGAGTTTGAGTAATTACCAGCAAAGACCCAAGATCTGAACGAAAAAAAGCAGTTTATGAGGGAGTTGCCTCTGCCCATGCTGATGTGTCAGCTACAACTTTGATTTTGGTGGCCAGGTCACTATAAAGAGATCAATCAGTATGCCCTTTGCTGTGACATCTGCCAGCAAATAAAAGTGTCCACTCTGAAACGCCCACCGCAGACACCCCTCCTAATTTCCAAAAAATCATTACAATTTGTGTACCTTGACACAAGATAACACATACAAATGCATCCTAGTCGCTGTTGACTCATGCTCCATATTTCTATAAGTTTGCCCACAATGATCAGCTGACGCTCGAACTGTTATTAAGGATTTGTGAGTCTTTATCGCACATATGCTGTTGCGGCTTTCCAGTTGGACCGGGATCCTGCTTTTTCCTCAAGGGCTTACTGGGATGCCATGGATTAATTAGGGGTCCAACTGCTTTACTCGTCTCCATTTCATCCTGAGGGAAATAGTGTAGTGGAGTAATGAAAGTGAGATTTAAAGCAATCCTTAACAGCTAGACTATTAGGCACGGGTCATAGTTGGCTTACACACCAATATGGAGTCCAGAGAGCACTTAACAGTCTGCCTAGAAGGTCCCTGGGGGGGCGTACATCATACGAATGCCTTCTTGGAACTCAAAGGTATGCTCCAGATCTTAATGGTCTGGCGTGGAGGTGGCAGATATACCCTTTGACATAAATGAACGTGTCACTGTCTTGCAGGACTTACAACAGTTCCGTGATAACAACGTATCTGCCAATGCTGCTTTCTTTGGAATTAGGGATGTATCAGTAACATCTACTGGCTGAATGACTACATTTGGAGATCTAGTGCATGAAAAGATTGCTGTGAAAAAGGAATTTGGTCCTTCTTATCGTGCACCGGTTCCAGTCCTGGGAATTCAAGGTACCAGAACTGTGATTCTACCACTGCTGCCTGGCTCTAAAGAAAAATGCTTTGTCTCCATCGACAATGTCAAGCTAAGCCATGTGGCTGATCCTGCACAGCAGACCTAGAGGACTCCTGAGTAGTGCCCGAATCCCTCCAACTACAGACCAGGATGTTCCACTACAAGTCTTCAACAGCAACAATGATACCTCTCTGAGCCTGGGGAGGGTGGAAAATGAGCTTTCATTAGTTCCACTTATAACTACTTCTACAACCAGTAATGAAAATAATGAGCAATTTCTTACAAATTCTACACAGATGGATGTCATAATTTACTATTAATCATCAAGGGTGTCCTCAGCAAGTTCTCCTCTTCAAAACAAAGCTTCAGTTTTTGCATGAACAGATTCTGGTTATTTTTCTCGACATTAACAACACTTCTGCCTCTACTGCAACAGAACTGTCACGAGCACGTAACCTGATACATTGGCTTAAAATTAACTATCTCATTTGTCCATGGATTCATCTATGGCTCTTATTGACTGCACTTGCTTTTCTCCTTTGGATTGGGTTTGTCATTGTCTTCTTTCTACTTATGCATGGTCATTTTCCTCCTGAATGCTCTACATTAGAACTGGTGGATGAGGTCCTAAAACTAAATTTTTCATTGGACAAAATTTGTAGAGTTGTCTCTGGTGAACATTAGAGCCATACCAATTCCCAATGGGATTGTTTGGGACAAATTATTATTCGATATATGTGGGCCTACTGAAGTCATTCAAATACCATATGTACTTAAACTTGTCAGATGTGATCACACCCAGAGTAGTTTCTGATGATTGAGATGTGAAAACTGTTGATGCTATGATGTCTGATCTGAAGTACTATACAGTATTTGAAAATTAAGATGTGTACCAGTTTAAAGGAAATTATGGTGATATGTTCTGTGATAATCACTAAGGCATTATTTCATTCACAGAGCAAGTACCCCAAAGACTATTTTTAAATATACACAATGGGAACACTGCCCGACTCCACCAGCAGGCAGTTCTAAAACATATACTGAAAAATTTCCATATTTGTCAGGGCACAATGTTAAGAATGCTGAGTCACATTATTTTAAACTGCCAGAAATGGAAAATCAACAAAGTTTATTGACAGATACAAAAATGATTTACTCTGATTCCTTTGTTTCCCGATTGGCAATAGAAGGCTATGAGTACTGGTTGAAGTCAATTGACTCAAAAAGTGTGTGGGGAACAAAAAAATGACAAATAAGAGGAAGAGAAGATTTATTTAGAGCATTATGATTCATATTCAAATGACATTTTTAAATGAAACAGAACAACAAACAAGCTGTTTATGCTTAGCAAACATTAACCCTTTTGCCGCCAAGGATGTAATGGTTACATCTGGTGGCGTGGTGCTGAGGCGCCACAGACGTAACCATTACTTACTGGAAGAGGCCCTCGGAGTAAGCGCTAGCGTGCCCCCTCTGAGGACCTCCCTCCACCCCCAAGGGCAGGTCTAGAAGGAAATTCACATCTCCTTCCATCCCCGACACCCACTCCAGTGATGTCTGATGACGTCAGATATCGATCCCGTGCTGACCTCATCAGAGTTCGCCTCGCATCGCGCTGGAAGCATGCTTCCAGCGTGATCCGAGGACAAACAGATAAATTTTTCCTCTGTACAGGGCAGGGTAGGTCAGAGAGGCATGAAAAGGAAAGTAAAGGCTTTTCCTTTCCTTTTCATGTCTCTCTGAGCATTCCTGCAGCACCGGAGTTTTTATTTTTTTCATGAAATGGACAAGAGGGGGGAGGACCCTTTGGCAATGGTCACTCCCCAAAGGAGGGCATTTTTTCTAAGGCCATTTCTGTCCCCCGGGGCAGATCGGCCTATAATAATTAGGCTGTTCTGCTCCCGGGGGGCAGAAGCCACTAGACACTAGGGATTTTTTTTGTCTGTTTATATTGATAAGGGGAGGTGCCCCTTATGCAAGGGTCGCTCCCCATGGGGCTATTTGTTTATTAGGCCTTTTCTTTCCCCCGTGGGCAGAAACTACCAGGCACCAGGGATTTTTTTATTTTGTTTTTTACCGATGGGGAGCGACCCCTTAGGCAAGGGTCTCTCCCCTGGGGGGCAATTTTATTTTAGGCCATTTCAGATCTGCCGATTTTTGTAAGGCCCATCTGCCCCCAAGGGGGCAGAAAGTCCACCAGAGACCAGGGAAGATATTTATTTATTTTTAAAGGGTGTGGGCATGGCCCTCACCCCAAATAAATGGGGACAAAGTTGTTCTGCGCACCAGTGGGCAGATGGGGCAATTATACCAGACCCACTCCCCGGGAGGGCAGAAAGCCTACTAGATGACAGGGATTTTTTCTTTAAATAGTGGGATGTAGCAAGGGGAGCGACCCCTTAGGCAAGAGTTGCTCCCCGGGGGGGGCAAATTTATTTCTCTGCCCCACTTGGGGGCAGATCAGCTATTTCTATTAGGCCGAGCTGCCCCTGGTGGGGAGCAGAAACCACTTCGGCACTAAGGATTGGTGTGTGTGTGCATGTGTGTATTTTGTTTGGGGACAGCCCCTTGGGCAAGGGTTGCTCCCCATGGGGGCACATTACTGTTGGCCACATCTGCCCTCAGCCTATCTTTGGAAGGCCCATCTGTCCGCAAGGGGGAGCAGAGAGCCCACCAGAGACCAGGGAAGATTTTAAAAAAAAGAGTGTAGGGGTATGGCTATACTCCCACCCCAAATAAATGGGGCCAAAGTTGCTCTGCCCACCAGTGGGCAGATGGGACAATTACCCCCTGATCCACTTCCCGGGAGGGCAGAAAGCCTAATAGATGCCAGGGAATTAAAAAACAAATAGTGGGGTGGTGGCTGCCAACCAGTATGGGCATAACTGAGGGTGGAAACAGTCTTTCAGCTCTCCCCTGCACACTAAAACATCTTATCCCACAGCAAGCAAGAGGACATTTGATTATTTTCAACATGTTTTTAGCTCTTCCCTGTCACAGACACTTGGCCCTCCTACACAAGTGAGGGTTAATTTTTCCCGGGGGACTGAGGGGAACATTGGGTGGTAGGAAATTTGTGCCAGTGCAGTGATCCCACACAGAAATGTGGGAAAAATTTGATCATTTAGCTAAATTTGAGGTTTGTTCAGGATTCTAGGTAGGAAAACAATGGGGGATCCATTCAAGTCACACCGCCCTGGACTCCCTCGTGTGTCTAGTTTTCAGAAATGTTTGGGTTTGGTAGGTTTCACTAGATGGCTGCTGAGTCCAAGACCAAAAATGCAGGTGCCCCTGCAAAAACAGGTGTTTTTGTATTTGATAATTTTGATATGCCCACATAGGCCTTCATTACAACCCTGGTGGTTGGAGTAAAAGTGGCGGGAATAACGCCAACAGGCTGACAGTAATTATCACCAAATTATGACCATGGTGGATAGATCTCCGATAGACAGCCACTTTACCACACCGACCGCCAGGGTGGAAACAACAGGCACCACGGCGGTAGCTGCCTACAGCCAGACAGAAGTCAATGTTCTGCCCACTATATTATGACATGCCAATCCGCTACCTTTTCCGGGGTGATACCAACGACAACAAAAGGCTGGTGGAAACACTTCACAGAAGTGAAAGGACTCACCATTGGAAATACAGGGAACAACCGCACCGCCATGGAGCCCGAGCTGCATGTCTTCCCCATGGTCTTCTACGTGCTGCTCCACCACGAACACCAACGACGGCGAAGACGATGACGAGTGCAGCCGCCTAGCACACAAGGGAGGGGGGAGGAAAAAGAGAGTGACACACACAAACACACAACACACAGCCCATACACACACCCCATACACACAACCAAAAGCACAAGAAAACAAGTTAATCCCCCTAAATCGGCAGAATAGTGCAATGAGAAAACAAATTTACTAAAGTGAGGGTAATAATATCAACACAGTATAAATAATAATTTAACCAATGTAACAGATATTTACAAATGTACAGAACAAGGGACACTGCTCAGTCCTCAGTTCATGTGGGCCACATGGACACAAGACAAAGTCCAAGGCCCCACTTGTCACCTGCATCAACACAGAGAGAACACTGCAGGGGCATCAGGTATAGGTAGGCACCTCAGGGGGATGGGAGACAGGGGCACCTCAGCCGGCACCACTGGTTCTGGAGGGGGCAACATGCCCTGTGCTTGGTCCTGGGGAGGCTGGGGTAGGTGGGTGTCTTACCCACTGGTTCTGGAGGGGGCATTGTGCCCTCTGCTCTTGATCCTGGGGAGTCTGGGGTAGGTGGGTGTCTTACCCACTGGTTCTGGACGGGGCATCATGCCCTGTGCTCTTGATTCCGGGGAGTGCAAGGTCATAGTCTCTCAGGTGGGTGTCATACCCACTGGATTTGCAGGGGACAGGCTGCACAGCAGCCCATGGAGGCAGGATTACATACCGTCCTCCGGCGGTGACGGCTGCTCAATGGTGCTGGTAGTACTGCTGGTGGGGGGAGGCTCCTGCCCATACCCTGTAGCATCGGATGGCTGCCCATTGACGGTGTTTCTGCTGCTGGTGGGGGGAGGCTCCTGCCCATCCCCTGCTGCCTCTGACGGCTGCCCACTTAAGGTGGTGGTGCTGCTGGTGGGGGGAGGTTCCTGCCCATCCTCTGCAGCCTCGGACAGCTGCACAACCCTGGGTGGTGGTGGCGGCTCCATCACAGTTCAGGGCCCTTGCCATTCCTGTCTGATGGTGCTGGCTCCTTGCTCTTCCTGGCAGCTGGGGAAAGCTCTTTATTCTTCCTGGCAGCAGCTGGGGCAGCCTCCTTAGTCTTCCTGGCAGCAGTTGGGGCAGGCTCCTTTGTCTTCCTGGCAGCAGCTGTGGCAGGCTCCTTTTCCTTGAGGCTGCCTGGTGTAGGCTACTTTACTCTCTGGACATGTGCCCTGGATCCTTTCCCACCATGAGTGGGTATGGTGATGACTGGGCCCATGGACTGTGTGGCTGAGGAGCTTGGCTGGGTTTTTGCCACCCTGGCCAGACGTGCAGAATGGAGGGGATGGGTAGGGAAGAGGTCAATGGTGGATAGGAAAGGTTTTTTAGGGACACGGGCGGAAGACAGAGAAGGTTTGGGAGTGGAGAAAGAGGGAGTGATTGTAGGAGGTGTCTGCTGATTTGGGTGCAGGTGCATGGGCTGGATGCTGTTATGAGGTGGATGGCTGTTGGGTGTCTGAGTGCTTGCGTTTGTGTACCTTGGTGGGTGTGGGCAGAAACAGTGGGAGAGGACACAGGGGATGTGTGCATGGCTGTTGCTGAAGTGTCTGCCAGTGAGGTGTTTGTTCTGCTAGGTGTGGTGGTGATGCTGGTAGTGGATGATGGTGTAGTGCATGCAGGTGTGAGTGTAGACAAACTGGGAAGGAGGTGGAGGAGGAGGAGGAGGGGGACACAGTGGGAATTGTGGATGTTGGTATGTCTGCATCTGAATGGTGTTTGTGTGAATGCCTGTGGGATGAAGTGTGGTGCTTGTGTTTTCCTGAACCACTCTTGTGTGTTGTCTTGTGTGCGTGCTCATCTGCCTGTGTGCTTGGGATAGGTTGGGATTGAGGAGAAGGGGATTGGGAAGAAGAATTTGGAGGGGGGAGGGTGGATACAGGGACAATGGTTGCCATCAGAGAGGAGGCCAGAGCCATGATTGATCTCTGTTGGGCAGCCAAGCCAATGTGAATGCCCTTCAGGAATGCATTAGTCTGTTGCATCTGGGCAGCCGGCCCATGGATGGCATTCACAATGGTTGAATGCCTTACAGAGATTGATCTCAGGAGGTCAATAGCCTCCTCACTCAGGGCAGCGGGGCTCACAGGGGCAGTGCCTGAGGTGTCTGGGGTAAAGGATATACCCACCCTCCTAGATGAGCGGGCATGGGCAACTCGATGAGAGGCTGCTGGGAGGGCGGTGCTGGTACAGGGTGGCAGCTGTAGCTGGGGTGGTCATATTGGTGTCCACCACCACCAGGGAGCTTCCATCGGAGAAGGTATCTGTGTCAGAACTGTCCCCTCCAGTCTCCGCCATGGTGCTCCCCTCGCCCTCCGTCCCACTGGTGCCCTCAGTGTTGCTGGACTCTGCCTCCTGGGTCCTGTGGGATGCAGCTACCTCCATCGCCGGTGCCTCTGCTCCTCCGCCAGATAATGCTAATGCACATAAGGACAGAGTGACAAACAAGAAGGAGGAGGGAGAGACAAAGGATACACTTGGTCAATGGCTGCACCAACCCCACCGTTGGAGTGCACAGCACCCTCACACACAGGGAACAAGCCTACACAATATGCATTGCACTACCAGTGATATTGCTAGCCACCAAGGCTTGGGGAGGGGCACACACCGGCAAATCCAGCAGACCTGGGACACACGCAGCCCTGACCAGTAGTGGATGCCTACGAGCTAGGTAGCTAAATTTGCCTTTCTTCACCCTAGCCACAAGTGGACCTATGCTGCAATGTCAAGCCTGGCCTAGGGGCAACCACTGACACACATCCACCACCCGGATACCACCCCACCAGGCATTAGTGGGTGCTCCGCCTGCCGTAGCCCCCCAGGGTCCGCACGTCCTTGGCAATGGCATGCCATGTACCCTTTTTACGATGGGTGCTGACCTGCAGAGGCAGTACAGACAGGAAAATAGTATTAGTCAGACAGTCTTGCCTGTTACTCTTATGGCCCACCATACCCATTCACATCACGTTTGCACACACATGGCCCAGCACACAACCAAAACGTGACCAAGAGGACATCCACCCACCCCCTTTACACTAGGCCTTCACACACAGCACCCCATGCATTCATGCCACATCCATCGTGCCCACAGTGTACTCACCTGTTGGTCTGGAGGCCCATACAGCAGTCTGTACTGAGGTAGGATTCCATCCACCAGTCTCTCAAACTCTGCTGAAGTGAAAGCAGGGGCCTTTTCCCCAGTCACACAGGCAATGGTAGGTTCCAGACACAGGTCACAGCAGCACATGCAGTATAGGTCCTCTCCTGTTGAAGATCAGGTAGCATTTGAGGAATCAGATAGAAAATGGCAGTCACGTCCATGGAGGTGCATACTGTCACCGCCAGCGTATATCACCATTGGCCACTGTAACCCAAAGGGCCCAATGTTACCCAATGAGGAGTTGCACTGCAGTTCACGACTGCCTCGTGCAACAGCGCACAACGTCAGCAGAATTACCTCACTTCACCTGACCCTCCACACAGGACAGGAGGACGCCATTTCAATCCCCAGATAATTACTGTGTCACTGTTTAAATTTGGACATACTGGACAATTCACACTGACCCATTCCAAATTAACAGCATGCAATGTTCTGTGTTAGCCCCATTGTTCAGTTTGTGACCCGCTCCTCACTCTTTTGCTCCATAGTGCTGACAAGAGTGCTGTCTGCCCTGATTAAACACATTGCAGGTACATTGTATTTCTTACGGTGACCACAGTGAAGGCTGAGTTCTATGCAATGGGACATATCCCCAAAATAATAGGGGTGATTGATGGAACACATTGCATTTCCCCCCGTCAAAATGAACAGGTGTTCAGAAATTGTAAGAATGTACAGAAGGTGTGCTTGGCGGACTAGTACATCTCCCATTTCAATGCTAAGTATCCTGGGTCGGTGCATGATGCCTTTGTCCTATGAATAGCAGCATTCCAAATGTGATGGGCCAACTACAGAGGCACAGGGTGTGGCTAATAGTTGAGGCGTGGTCTCCACCCAGTATATGTTGGTGTGTGGGTATGATGGGGGCCATATGGGATAGTGTGTGGCTAAATGTTGTCCTTCAATATTTGCAGGTGACTCCTATTACCCCAACCTATCTTGGCTGCTGACCCCTGTGAGGAATGCCAGGACAAGGGAAGAAGAACGTTACAATGAGGCACATAAGCGAACCAGAAGGATTATATAATTGACCTTTGGCCTCCTGAAGGCCAGGTTCCAGTGCCTTCATCTAACAGTTGGATCCCTGTGCTACTCACCCAAGAAGGTCTGCCAAATAATAGTGACGTGCTGCATACTGCACAATCTTGCCCTGAGATGCCATGTGTCTTTTCTGCAGGAGGAGGAGGCTGGAGATGCCCGTGTGGCAGCAGTGGACCCTGTGGACAGTGAGGATGAGGAGGCAGAGGATGAGGACAACAGAACAGCAGTCATCAGACAGTACCTCCAATGACACACAGGTAAGACAATGTTACTTCACATTTCATTGTAATTATTTTTAATATCTGTGGCACTGGCATGCTGTTATTTCCCACCTCTATGTTCACTTACTGTATCCTTTGGCAATTCATTTTACAGAGGTTGGTGCCTCACAATAGTTCCTGGTGTGAACACTGCAGCCAGCTAAAGGTTATTAACATATGCTCATTTATTGTACTGTTGAATTGCATTGTTTGAACCTGGTTAAATGAATACATATTTGAAAAATTTGACATATTCCATTTGTCTATTTTTCCCCAGGGTGTTTATTGAAGTGCTAAGAAAAAGAGGGGCACGTGCAATGGGATGGGGTGATGATGGAGGAAAGTCCAGGGTATTGTTCCATTCTGTTTGTAGCACAGATGCATTGTCCAAGGGGACATAGGAAGGGGAGCAATGGCAGTTAAAGGTGGACAGGGTGACTGTGTGGGCCACAACGGTGACAATCAGGAGAGTCTCATTTCCTGGTGGGGGTCTTGGCAAGTATCTCTGGCTTCTGTCTGGATCACAGGGAACGTTTGCGGTGTGGTTCTCCTTCTGCAGAGGCAAGGGTGCTGGTGGCCTGTTTGTCCTGTGGCTGGGCCTCCTGTCCACTAGCGGCAGCAGAGGTTGAAGGCAGTACAGATGTCTGGCTAGTGGCAGGGGCCCGCTGTTGTGATACTGCCTCCCTCATAATGTTGGCAATATCTGCCAGCACCCCTGTTATGGAGACCAGTGTGGTATTGATGGCCTGCAAGTCCTCCCTGATCCCCTGGTACTGTCGCTCCTGCAGCAGCCTTTTCTCCTGCACATTGTCCTGGATCTGGCCCATTGTGTACTGGGAATGTTGATAGGCTCCAAGGATCTCTGCAAGTGCTTCCTGGAGAGTCGTTCCCTGGGCCTGTCCTCCCCCTGGAGCATAGAAGTCCTCCCAGTTTCCATGTTGTCCTGTGCCTCTGTCCCCTGAACCATGTCCCCACTGCCACTGACCCCAGGTACCTGATTGTCTTGGGTATGAGGGGTGCCCTGGGGTCCCTGTAGAGGTGGACACACTGCTGATTGATGTGTCCTGTGGACAGAGGTATGGGTATGCTGGGTGGGTGCTGTGGTGGTGTTTCCTGATAGCGGAGGATCTGTGGTGGTGTGTGACTGTGCCTGGGTAACCGACTGTTCATAGGTCCCTGATGGGCCAGGTTGGTCCTCCAGATCCTGAAGTTTAGAGTTGCTGTCATCACCGTGGGCCTCTTCTGTGGGGGGACTGGATATTGCTGGCACCTCCTCTTAGGTGACATTGGCTGGGGTACCTGTGGGGATGTAAATGCTGTTTTATTGTTTCTGTATCTGACATATTGTGCATCCGTGGCTTGCCCTTTTTGGTTGCATCTGCCCTGGCAGTTTTCACTTGTGTACGTTGGTATGTGGTGGGATAGCTGATTCTCTCTAGTGTGCATGGTTGAGTGATAGGTGTCCATACAGGGCTGTGAGTGGTGTCTATGCATTGGTATGGCATGCAGGGCTTGTATTTCGGATGAGTGAGATGTGATGGTGGGGTGTGTGGGATGTGGTGATGTGATGGGAGTGAGGGTGAGGGTGGTGGTGTGGTAAGTGATGCCATACAGGTGGGGGGGTAGCAGTAGTATAGAATTGACTTACCAGAGTCCAGTCCTCCTCCTACTCCCGCCAGGCCCTCAGGATGCATCATTGCCAAGACTTGCTCCTCCCATGTTGTTAGTTGTGGGGGAGGAGGTGGGGGTTCACCACCAGTCCTCTGTACAGCAAGTTGGTGTGTTGCTGCAATGGAATGTACCTTCCCTTGTAGGTCGTTCCACCTCTTCCTGATGTCATCCGTGGTTCTTGGGTGCTGTCCCACGGCATTGACCCTGTCCACGATTCTCCACCATAGCTCCATCTTCCTAGCTATTGATATCTGCTGCACCTGTGCTCCAAATAGCTGAGCCTCTACCCCGATGATTTCCTCCACCATGACCCTTAGCTCCTCCTCTGAGAATCGGGGGTGTCTTTGTGGTGCCATGGGTGTTGAGTGAGTTGTGTTGGTGAGGGAATGTAGGGTGCTGTGTTGGGGTGTGTGATGTGGGGTGTGTGGGTGGTGTATAGGTGTAGGTAGTGTGTGGCTCTGGTGTTGTCTGTGGTTGTGGTGTCTGTCTCGTGTCAATGGTTTGTAGTCGTAAAGGGTTGTGGGTAATGTGGGTGTGTGTTTTGTAGTGTGTGGGTGTGGTGTGTGCATGGGTGTCAGGTGTGTGTTGTTTGAATTGTCCAATGTGGTATTGTTTTGTTTGTGTGTATGTATTTTAAGCGTGGTGGTATGTACCTCCAATGCTTTAACGCCATTGAATGTCTGCCGTGCTTATTCGTGGGTCATAATGTGATGGGCTTAGTTCTGTTGGCGTACCGGTGTGGGTTTTGATACCGCCAGTTTATCACTGACCCTTGGGCTGGCGGAATTATGTATGTGGCTGAATAGTGACGGATTGGTGTATGTGTGCCATAATATGGTGAACGGATATCCACCACGGTGGCGGTATGTTGGCGAAAGTCAACATGGCGGTAAGTGGGATTTACCACCAATGTCATAATGAGGGCCAAAGTGTTTTGGGGCATTTCCTGTTGGGGCACTAGGCCTACCTACACCATTTTTATTGGGAGACCTGGGGGAACGATGAGTAGATGGAAGTTTGTGGCTCCCCTAAGATTCCAGAACTTTGCAGCACCGAAATGTGAGGGAAAAGTGTTTTTTTGCCAGATTTTGAGGTTTGCTACGGATTCTGGGTAACAGAACCTGCTGAGAGCACTACAGGTTACCCCATCCTGGATTCCCCTAGGTGTCTACTTTTCAGAAATATCCAGGTTTGCTAGGTGTTCCTAGGTGCCGAATGAGGTAGAGGCCAAATTCCAAAGTTAGGCACTTTGCAAAAAAACAGTCAGTTTTCTTTGGGAAAATGTGATGTGTCCACGTTGTGTTTTGGGGCATTTCCTGTCAAGGGCGCTAGTCCTAGCCCACAAGTGAGGTACCATTTCTATTGGGAGACTTGGGGGAATGCTGGGTGGAAGGAAATGTGTGGCTCCTTTCAGATTCCAGAACTTTCTGTCATCGAAATATGAGGAAAATTAGTTTTTTTGCCACAATTTGAGGTTTGTAAAGGATTCTGGGTAACAGAAACTCGTGAGAGCCACACAAATCACCCAATCTTAGATTCCCCTAGGTGTCTAGTTTTTAAAAATGCACAGGTTTGGTAGGTTTCCCTAGGTGGCGGCTTAGCTTGAGGCCAAAATCCACAGCTAGGCATTTTGCAAAAAACAAGTCAGATTTCAATGTAAAAATGTGATGTGTCCATGTTGCATTTTGTATCGTGGACACTAGGCCTACCCACACAAATGGGGTACTATTTTTATCAGGAGACTTGGGGAAACACAGAATAGAAGAACAAGTGATATTGCCCCTTCTTTTTCTCTACATTTTTTCCTTCCAAATGTAAGACAGTGTGTAAAAAAGACATCTATTTGAGAAATGGCCTGTAATTCACATGCTAGTATGGTGAACCCAGAATTCAGAGATGTGCAAATAACCACTACTTCTCAACACCTTATCCTGTGGCCATTTTGGAAATACAAAGGTTTCCTTGATACCTATTTTTCACACTTTGTATTTCAGCAAATGAATTGCTGTATACCTGGTATACAATGAGAACCCTTTGCAAGCTGCAGTTCCTTTATTGGCTCTAGGTACCTAGGGACCTTGATGAACCTAAAAGTCCTATATATCCCTGCAACCAGAAGAGTCCAACAGATGTAACGCTATATTGCTTTTGAAAATCTGACATCGCAGGTAAAAGTTATAGAGTAAAATGTGGAGAGAAATGGCTGTTTTTTAACCTCACTTTCAATATTTTTTTATTTCAACTGTTATTGTCTGTAGGAAAACCTTGTAGGATCTACACAAATGACTCCATGCTGAATTTAGAATTTCGTGTACTTTTTAGAAATATTTAGTTGTCCGGGATCCAGCATTGGTTTCATACCCATTTCTGTTAATAACTGGAAGGAGGCCAAAACCAGAAAAAATAGTAAAAATGGGGAATGTCCAAGTAGAAGGACAACACTGTGTTTTAAAATGTGGTTTTCTGATTCAAGTCTGCCTGTTCCTGAAGTCTGAGAAGATTGTGATTTTAGCCCTGCAAACCCTTTGCTGATGCCATTTTCAGGCAAAAAACCACAAGCCTTCTTCTGCAGCCCTTTCTTCCCATTTTTGTTTAAAAAAAAATCTTTGCTGTATTCTGACTAATTTCTTGGTCTCCTCCAGAGGAAACTGCAAACTCTGGGTACCCCTAGATTCCCTAGGATGTTGACAAAAAATGACACAAATTTGGCGTAGGTGGCTTATGTGGACAAAGAATTATGAGGGCCTACGCGCAAACTGCCCCAAATAGCCCAAAAAAGGTTTGCACCTGAGGGGGAAAAGCCATGGCAGCAAAGGGGTTAAAGAATTGAATGCTCCCAGTATTCCTACTCCTGCTAAATTTTACAAATGGAAAAAGTATACAAATGCGTCTGAAGACCAACTCAATGAATGGGTCCAGAATTGTACATTTAACACATCATTTTCGCATCCTGGTGGGTGATTATTGTGGCCTGTAGATACCAATGAGTGCCATACGTGTTTTGTTAACTCCTTGGGGGGTTTTAGAATGAATAGGTCGGACCTTTGCTATGTGTCCTCAGAACACTCGGATATTGTGACAACATATAGGGGGTCATTCCGACCCCGGCGGTCAAGGACCGCCGGGGCCGGGGTCGGCGGGAGCACCGCCAACCGGCTGGCGGTGCCCCGCAGGGCATTCTGACCGCGGCGGTTTGGCCGTGGTCAGAACAGGAAAACCGGCGGTCTCCCGACGGTTTTCCGCTGCCCTGAGGAATCCCCCATGGCGGCGCAGCTTGCTGCGCCGCCATGGGGGATTCCGACCCCCTCACCGCCATCCTGTTCCTGGCGGTTCGCCCGCCAGGAACAGGATGGCAGTATGGGGTGTCGTGGGGCCCCTGGGGGCCCCTGCAGTGCCCATGCCAATGGCACGCCAATAGCATGGGCACTGCAGGGGCCCCCATAAGAGGGCCCCACAAAGAATTTCAGTGTCTGCTGAGCAGACACTGAAATTCGCGACGGGTGCAACTGCACCCGTCGCACCTTCCCACTCCGCCGGCTCCATTCGGAGCCGGCTTCCTCGTGGGAAGGGGTTTCCCGCTGGGCTGGCGGGCGGCCTTCTGGCGGTCGCCCGCCAGTCCAGCGGGAAACACAGAATCACCGCGGCGGTCTTCAGACCGCGGAGCGGTGTTCTGTTGGGGGAACTCTGGCGGGCGGCCTCCTGCCGCCCGCCAGAGTTAGAATGACCCCCATAGTGTAGGGAAACTATGCCAACAATGGATGACGGTCTCCTCACTAGATGCTATTAAAGAACATCTTAGTCACCTGTCCAATAACACAGATTTACAGGATTTCCTGTTAGGCCCCAGAAAATAACACAGAAAACACTTCTTATGTGCTGCATATAATGGAATATGGAAGCTTTCCTAACAACATAAGGCAAATAAATCAGGAAAACTTACAGAAAGCATTAGCCACTCTAGATAATGGAATTAACACCTTGTCCGACCATATATACACCTTGAATAACATAGTTATAGTACAGAGTGATGTATCATTTAGCGACATGGAAAAAGTCAGCAAAGATCCATTAAGCAGTTAGATTGGACACTACTGACATTGAAAGCAGGTTGCATTCCCTGGCAACATGTGGGAGCAAGGGAGATTTTTTCTACATTTAATTTAACATAACAACAACAAATAATGGCTAGAAAGAAGCAAAATATGTCATGTTGAATATTGAAAAGTTAGAAAATGTGCCTTTACTGCGGCCAAAATACCATCTGCTGAATGGCTAATACATGGGGTTATAAATCTGCCCATTTCAACACTTCAATTTACATCCTGCTTGAAACGCATTCCAGTGGGTAGATGTGAAAGGCTGGGAGATAATTACATATACAAGGTGTTGGAGCTTCCTTTCTGGTACAAATGTTTCAATGGGATGGAAAAGGTCTTTCTTAGTGGTAGTGAATGCAAGACTTCTGTGAGCCATTTGATGGTTTGTAAACAGCTGTCCTTGCACGGAGCATGTAATGACTCTGCGGCAAATTTGACTTGCTATCGGAAGGGAATCCCTATCCTCCTCATTCGACCTGCATTCCAGGTGCCCTCAAATGGCAGCTATGTGCTCATTAACAGTGAGAGCTGTTGTGGAATGCGAGCCAGAATAGTTTATGTCGTTTCGGTCTCCAAAATTGTTACGTGTTGCAGGAATGTCCTTTTTTCCCCTAAGCGGTTTCAAGGAGTAGGAGACGTTGGGCCTCATATTGCTACTTCTGATGTGAATATTGACAAGCTGGGCAGACTAAAGGCTTTATTGTTTCAAAAACATGTGGCGCTTACATCTGCATGTGAGACTTATGCACTTCATGTTGCGAGGTAATCGGCGGAGATTTAGGGCCAGATGTATCATCAAGGCCATTTGCGATTCGGAAACAGCGATTTTGAAGAAATCGCTATTTCCAACTCGCAAAGTGCCATGTATCACATTTGCGAATCGGTAATAGCGATTTCTTAAAAATCGCAAATGCTATTACCGATTCGCAAATTGCAATACTGGCCCCATTCGCACTCATGGGCCCATATATGTAAATTTTTTGCATTTCCAAAATAGCGATTTCTGAACCAGAAATCGCAATTTTGGAAATGCAAAACCTCATGGTGCTGGGGGCCTAAGGCCCCCTCTGTAGCACCCCAAAAAAAGTTTGGGGACATGTAAGATGCACACATGCCAAAAGGGCATGTGTGCTTTACATGTACAATTTAAAAATGCATTTTAAATGCATTTTTACATTTTTGCACATGGTTACCACCAAGTTCAACTTGGTGGTAATTAGTGATTCCTAAATGCCATAATCGCATTTAGGAATTGCTTCATACATGTGCTAAGGAATCGCAAATAAGGAATCCTTATTTGTGATTTCTAATTTAGAGAGTCGCAATTTGCAACTCTCTAAACAGGGTCGCAATTTTAAGGAATCGCTATTTTAGCGATTCCTTAAAATTGCGTTCAGAATGTATTTCATACATTCTGAAATGGCATTTTGCATTAGCAAATGGGCATTCGCACCGTTTGCGAATGCAAAATGCTTTCATACATCTGGACCTTAGTCCCTTCTAACTACAAACTTTCCAAGACACTTTGGTGAACTTGTGGGACGAACATTTAATGCATCCAGTACTACTGAAATCGCACACTTTTTTAAGGCTGTTGGCTCTGGTTTTGTTCACACCTTCTCCTCTATATTCAGTTTAATACCATCAGCCATACATTCAATATTTTCTAGTGTTTTCAGGGTATTTTTGGCTAAAATAGGTGGCATTTTGCTGGTGCTACTTTTTCTGCACAATGGCTGTCCCCTTACAGCAAGGAGTACTAAAAGTGCTATTGCCAGCACAGCTGTGTCATGAACGCATGATACAGTATTTCAGAGAACCACTCCTGGAACAGCTGGAGTGTGACTGGCCTTTGTCATTCCAACCGGTTTTGGATTGTGTGCAGCCCTTTTTTCGATGCCTCTGGTGCCTATTTGAATTCACACTGAAAGTCTGTCTTTCAACGCAGCGTTATCTTGCATTGGATGCTGATCTGTTGATGTTCTCGATTAGGGCTCAATATCAGACATGCGCGTTGAGGGTTTGTTTGCTATGGAAAGCCATTTATGAGTTGCCCTTTGAGGATTCCATTACTCTTAACTCTGTGGATGGCATGACACGGAATGCTGCTGCCTCAGCTGGAGCTCAGGCTTTGGAACACAAGTGCTCTGTGGCTTTCCTTGGATATGATATCTATATTATACCACCTGCCGAAGTAGAACGTCTCCTGGCCTCAACTGTACCGGATGAAATTGGCGATTTCCAAAGTGACACTGACTATTGAATTAGGTTTTTTTTCACCACTTGTTCAAATTGTCATTTTCTGCCTCTCTGTCTCTTAACTTGTCGCTATTAACATATATGTTTTTTTTTAGTGTAAGGGTTGATTAGATTTTTTTTACCTTGAGCCTTTAAACCACCTTTGACTGGCAAGGGGAGCATGTTGTAAAGCTATTTGAGACATGTTTTAGACATGTTGTTTTAAGTCAATTAGGCCTGCCGCTGTGCACTTTAACCTTGTTAAATTTATTCAGCATTGCTTTATTTTTCCAGCAATAGCTACATTCGCAGTGCTGCTTTATTTTTTTTATCTCATTGTTCTTTCAACTAGAAAAGCATCATGTTCTTAGTAGGACATTTATTTCACTTTGTGCTTACTCCAAGGCTAAAGTCAGATAGGGTTGCCAACAAACGTGGTATGCTGTGTCTCCAAAATTCACAGAAACACATACACTCATACATGGGGATAATTTCTTAGAATGTCAGCTGTTTTCATATAAAAACACCCCTTTGTCCCAGACAGATTAGAGGGAGATTCCAGCCAGATGACCACGACTGTATGCTGATCTCTGATTGCTTCATTGCAGCTACTTGTTTAAACGGCTGGACCCCTGATACACATGGGGACAGTGTGTCTCTCGACTACAGGCTTCTTCCTCCAGGTATGAGCGATGATGTACTCCCAGGGTGAAACCCGAAGGGCAGAATAGGCTTATCATGCTGTGCTCAAACGTAGTGTAGGTACGATAAATATATATATCTCACTCTTAGTGACAGTATGGTAGGACTAATCTTGTGTTATACTCTGTTAGTCACCTGCTTGTTTTTATTGTGCTTTATCATCGTATTTATTGCAATACATGCCTTTTTATCTAAGATGCAGTTATTTCAATAAATCCTTATCAAACTATATTCTGCTTCTGTTGTCTTTGCCTGTATCAGACCCTTTGGTAACTGAGCAAAAGGGAAGGGATCTGATTGACCATGATTCCCCTGAGGAGTCTTTCTTGTCATGCGCCCAGTTGCAACAATCATCTCGGCCAGAGCTGGGTTGCTGCTAGTTAGCCAGAGAACACCCGGATTAGGCTGACAGGGGTCATATTGTGTGGAAACATACTTAGTACCCACAGTCCATGTGATCCTGTCTCCCAAATCCAGTAGCTTCATTACCGTAATGAGAACCTACGTGACAATCTCATCTAGGGTTAGCACAAATAATCCCCACACTGGCACAATTCACCAATTGGCAGTCCTTTCTAAGCGTCACGAGGAAGAATTAGATACAAAGGTTCAGTCTGCTATCTATAATTCTTCATTTTCCAGTCCCAGAGGGTAGTTGTTGTGACAAATGGACAAAAAATGGGTGTCAGGAGCATTTTGTTAATTTCTCAGGTGGTTTCAAGATTATCCGATCAGACCGTTGCTTTATCTCACGTCAACACTCGGGTATAGTTACTTATACAGTGTGGGTAAGCTGTGCCAAGAATGGTTACAGACTAACACCTTTGCAACAGTTAAAGAACATCTTAATTCGCTATCTGAAGTCATAGACTTGCCAGATTTCTTGTTAGGTCTCAGAAAGCCACACACTAAAAGCTTCATCTGTGCCAGACACAATGAGATTTGGAAGCTTTCTCAAATGGAAGCAGCTGCGCTTTCAAGGCAGATGTATAAGGAACATTTGGAAAAGGCTTTAGCTATTGTTGATAATGGCATTGTTAGAAATAGGGTCTTTGGTTAGCAGTCAGGTTACCCCCTTTCTATGCAAGGACCCTCACTCTAGTCAGGGTAAACGAGAAACACACCTGGTTAACCCCAACTCACCCCCTTAGTAGCTTGGCACGAGCAGGCAGGCTTAAATCAGAAGCAATGTGTAAAGTACTTGTATCAACACACACAGTAATATAGTGAAAACACAAAAAAATGGACACCACACCAGTTTAGAAAAATAGGTAATATTTATCTAAATCAAGCGAGACCAAAACAACAAAAATGCAACTTACATAAGTTAAAATATGAATTTTCAAAAGAATAAGAGTCTTACTACATAGAAAACAATTGAAACAATGAGTTTGCACAAAGTACCTGATTAGCATTCAAAATAAGGCCACACGGGCGAGCTTGAATTGGAAAAGGCAGCGAAGCGTTGATTCCTTCCTCGCAACGGAAGCCGTGTGTTGTTTCTTCTCCGGTCGGGCTGGTGATGCCTCATTTTTTCTCCCTTGCAAGATAGCGATGCATTGATTTCCGGACAGGGCACCCTAGATCTGCGCAGAGTCGGGTTGACTTTGACACCCAGGGATGATGCATGGAAAATCCTGTTGCATGGTGTTAGAAAACCACGCTGTGTGGGGTTTGCGTCGTTATCAGCAGCCACAAGTGGGTGTTGCACGTCATTTCTCCAGCCACGATGCATTGATCTCCCATGCAGGTGGAGCGTCGATTTTAGCCGCAAAGCTGGTGCATCGTTTATCAGCCGTGTTGCAGATGGTGCATTGTAAATTTTCCCGCACAGCGTTCTGTGCATGAATTTTCAGCTGTCTGCCAACTTCACCTTTCAAAGGCCGAGGGACTGTATAGGACACCACTTGATATGGCAGTAGCCTCAGCAGAGAGCCCATATGTTAGCAAAGGAAGTCCTTGATGGTCCTGAGACTTTAAAACAGGAGACAAGTTCAGTACAATCAGGAATGTAGCATAAAGTCCACAGCAACTGCAAGATAGCCCAACAAAGCACTGTCACAGGCAGCACTCCTCTCAGCTCTTCTCCTTGGCAGAGGTTCCTCTTGAATCCAGAAGTGATCTTATTTTCAGGGTTTTGGGTCTAATACCAATACCCCTTTCTGCCTTTGAAGTAGGCATACTCCAAAGGAAAGCCTCTGTTGTGTACAAGGCCCTGCCTTGCCCAGGCCAGGACCCAGAGACACACAAGGGAGTTGGAGACTCCATTATGAGAAGGCAGGCACAGTTCATTCAGGTGTAAGGGACCTGTCCTCCCTCCACTCTAGCACAGATGGCTCATCAGGATATGAAGGCTACAGCCCAGCTCCCTTTGTCTCCCTTTATAGAGGGGATTCACAAACAGCTCAACTGTCAATCTGACCCAGACAGGCAATCCATAAACAGGCAGAGTCACAGAATGGTTAAGCATTTGCATTTCTAAAAGTGGCATTTTCAAACCAACAATCTAAAAAACAACTTCACTAAAGGATGTATTTTTAAATTGTGAGTTCAGAGACCCCATACTCCATATCTCTATCTGTTCTCAAAAGGAATCTGCACTTTAAAGTTATTTAAAGGCAGCCCTCATGTTAACCTATGAGAGAGATAGGCCTTGCAACAGTGAAGACTGAATTTAGCAGTATTTCACTGTTAGGACATGCAAAACACATCAGTACACGTCTCACCTTTAACATACACTGCACCCTGCCCTTGGGGCTAGCTAGGGCCTACCTTAGAGGTGCCTTACGTGTATGAAAAGGGAAGGTTTAGGCCTGGAAAGTTGATACACTTGCCAAGTTGAAATGGCAGTTTAAAACTGCACCAACAGACACTTCAGTGGCAGGTCTGAGCCATGTTTACAGGGCTACTCATGTGGGTGGCACAACCAGTGCCGCAGGCTGACTAGTAGCATTTGATTTACAGGCCCAGGGCAACTCCAGTGTACTTTACTAGGGACTTACTAGTAAATCAAATATGCCAATCATGGATAAACCAATCAACAATACAACTTACACAGAGAGCATATGCACTTTAGCACTGGCTGGCAGTGGTAAAGTGCCCATAGTCCTAAAGCCAACAAAAACAGGTCAGAAGAAATAGGAGGAAGGAGGCAAAAGGTTTAGGGATGACCCTACGAAAAGGGCAATTTCCAAGAGGTGTGAACTGTGTCCAACAGGATATTCTCCCTTATAACATAGTGTCATCTGGGTTAGACCATGGACAAAGTCAACTGGGTTCCATCATGCACTTAGGTTGGACACTACAGATTCTGAAAAATGGCCGCGT
Organism: Pleurodeles waltl; assembly: GCF_031143425.1. NCBI lineage: Eukaryota > Metazoa > Chordata > Amphibia > Caudata > Salamandridae > Pleurodeles > Pleurodeles waltl. The sequence continues at coordinate 367,105,483 of NC_090439.1, forward strand.
GCCATGGAAATACATTAACTGTAGTGACCTGCTTGCTGCTTTTAATTTATCGAAGGAACAACAGACAATGGCTAAAAGTGAAGAGAGTTTCACCATGCTTCATACAGAGAAGTTAGAAAAGTTGCCTTTCATGTTTGCAGAAAGTCCATTAACATTATGGCTTGTACATGGCATTATAAATCTGCCCATTTTCACCTTTCGTTTTTCGAAATGCTTGAAACATCTTGCCGTGGGCAGAAATGAGTGGCTCGGCTATAGCTATATTAAAGAAGAGTGGGAGTTGCCGTTTGGAAAGCAATGTCTGGACTTAGAAAGAGAGGTCTTTCTCAGCAGAAGCGAATGTGAGACTACTGTTAGTTATTCAATGATTTGAAAACAGGTGTCCATCCATGGCCTTTGCAATGTGGGGATCACAAACTTGTCCTGTTTTCTGAAGGGTACTCCCCTCCCTTTGATTCGTCCAGCATTTCATATACTTTCAAATGGGTGTTATGTGGTCCTGAACAAACAAAGCTGGTGCGGTATGAGACCAGGAATTGCCCACGCAATTTCAGTCTCTACGATTGTAATTTGTTGCGGACATGCTTTATTGGCCCCCACACAAGAGATAAGAGTAGCAGAAATGTGCCCTCAATTTGATGCTACTAATGTAAATTATGACAAGCTGACTAAAGGTGCTACTGTTCCAGAAACAAGTTGGATTGACATCGGCTAGAGAAATGTATACACTTCTGATAGCAAGATCATCAGCCGAGATGCAATCCCTATTAAATAGCAACTTCCCCAAGAACTTTGGAGAGCTGGAATCCAGAATAGCCAACGCTTCGAGCACTACAGGGATTGTGTACTTTTTTCAGGCTATCACGTCTGGATTGGTGTCCCTCTTCAAGACTGTCTTTGGAGTCATTCCTTCAGCCATCCATTCACTCTTTTCAAATGGGTTTGGGGGCTTTCCTGTGACTTTGGCATTGATTGGTGAGATACTGCTCCTGTTGTTCTTGATATGCAGTGGTTGTGCCTTCCCAGCTAAGCAGAGTGATGGAGCTACTACCACCAGCCCAGTTGTGCTGTGATCTCATGGTACAGTTCTT